>NC_060271.1:120153552-120501596 GCF_021613505.1 Equus quagga | reverse complement strand
GGGTCACAGGGCAGATGTTTGTGGGCCACGTCCAGAATGGGCATGTATATCACTTCCATCCACACATTCCAGGGGCCCAAGCTCGGTCACATGGACTCACCTGGATGCAAGCGAAGGCTGAGAAATGTTGAACCTGGCTAGGCAGCCACTTCTGGCCACCTTTCTACACTATGAAAGGAAAACACAAGCTCAGGTGGTCAGCAAGCCACCTCTGCCATAGTTTTGGAGCTGAGATTCAAACTCAAGAAGCCTGGCTCCAAATTCTGTCCTCTTTATCATTATGCTACCTGGTCTGGGTTCAAGAGGTACTGAGGAGGTGGTCACAGGGCTCAGGTGGAGCTGGAAATCTGGGCACGGCTGCGACTGGGAGGGAGGCTGCAGTCACCTCGGGGGTGCCTAGCTCTAAAGAGCCTTCCTCAGGAATCTCCTCCGCACACCTGTCACAGGGTCTGAAATCCCACCATTAGCATGATGACTGATTTGAGCGTGAGCTCAGCAATACTCAGGAGTTCCTACAAAATGGTGCTACTTCTAGGAATGGTCAAACCCCAAACCTTTTTTATTATACAACTTCCCTGAATGAGTTTATTAGATGCTTTTCCAAAAGCATCTGTGAATTTACAGTCCAGTGGGAACTGGAGAGTCTAGAAGATAGAGGGGAAGAAGAAGAGGTGGGGAAAGTTCAAAATCTAGGAATAAGCCTCCTGTGGCTGGGGTTGGTCAGTAGCACAGTGTATCCAAGCAGAGAAAGCTTTGTGCTGGGGATGTGATGATTTCAAAATATGTCCACAAATTCCTTGACATGTCTTCCTTCAAAAGGTGTAGGCCAATCGTTCTCCCTTGAATATGGGTTGAACTTAGTAACTAGCTTCCAATGAATGAAGTAGAGGAGAAGTGATAGCGTGTGACCTCAGAGACCAGGTCATAAAGGACCCTGAGGCCTCTTCCTTGCTTTTTCTCACTCTTTCTTGGATCATTTGCTCTCAGGAAATCAGCTGCCATGTTGTGAGGATGCTTAAACAGCCTTTGGAGAAGCCTACGTGGTGAAGAACTGAGGCCTCCTGCCAACAACCGTCTGAGGGAGCCATCATGGAAGCAAATCTCCCAACCCCGACTCAAGCTTTCAGACAGCTACACATCTGCCAACATCCTGACAGCAACGACATGAGAGACCCTCAGCCAGAATCACCCAGCAAAGCCACTCCTGAATTCCTGACCTGCTAGAACTATAAATTATTGTTGCTTTGAGCCACTAAGTTTTGGAGTGATTTGTTTTGCAGCTGTGGATAACTCAAAAGGGAGAAGGAAGGAAGCCAGTGGAGGCAAACATTCCCACTCAAAGAAAGCCTTGAGTACCAGAAAGCCAGCGTTAGTCTTAATGTATTAGAGGGAGGCAAAGAATGTTTCAATACATGACAGGAAGTAGGGGAAATAAACAAGAAAGCATTCCTTTGCTCACAGAGAGGGAAAAAATTCACGCTCCTGATGTCTCAAGCTGGAGATTTGCCTTTCTCTGGCCTAGTGGTTTTCAACTAGGGGTGATTTTCCCCCCAAGGGACATTTAGCAATGTTTTAAGATATTTTGATTGTCACAACTGGTGTAGGGGGGTGTACACTACTGATATCTAGTAGGGAGAGGCTGAGGATGCTGCTCAGCATCCTACAATGCACAGGTGAGCCCCCAGAACAAAGAACAGTCTGGCCCCTACTGTCAATAGCACCAAGATTGAGAAAGTCCACTCTAGCCCTTGCCTGGAAATCACTATCTCCCTTGAAGCATGTCTGAGTCTGGGCCTCTCCAGAGTTGGAATCACCATTTGGACTCTCACACTGAGACACTTCCCAATTTTGAAGACTCAGAAGAAGAAAATAAAGCTCTGGTTAATCAGAGAGACCTTGATCAGATTCCAGGAAGCCAAGGCTTAACTGTGGGCATAGGACTAAGCTTTTCCTCTAGATTCTCAGAGCCAAGAAGTCAGAAGAGGTTAGATTACAATGTCCTAACAAATGAACTCCAAATCTCAGCGCTTTGACACAGCAAACATTTGTTTCTCATTCATATCATAGCCGAGTGGAATCACAGGCATCTGTCCTCCAAGCAGTGACTCAACCCTCAAAGGTCACTCCCATCTGTGGTTCTTCTGTCTTGCATTGGGCTTCTGCAGTGGCAGGTGGTAGAGAGAGAGAAGGGAGGATCCTACTTGGGAGATTTTATGCCCAGTCCTGGAAATGCCTACATTTCATTGGCCAGAACAAGTCACATGGTCCCGTCTAACTGCAAGAGATGTTGAAAAATGTAGCCCAACTATGAGCCTGTGAAGATGAGAAAAGTGGACGTCATTCAGCACTAGCAATGTCTGTACTCTGGTGTAGTCCCTTCTAGTCCTCACTACCAAGGCTCCACACTCAGGACACAGGCCTGGCCCAAGCTCACTGGTACAACCCCAAGAGACTCCGTTAATAAAGAATCAGGCATTGCCTGAGGTCATTGCCAGGTCATCATGAAGGAGATGAAAGATGGCAGAGGATACCTATCTATTATCGTTGCCTCCACAGTCAGCTATACAAGGACCCACATTACTCTCTGGTTCAGGAAAATAATGGGAAGACCTACCCCGACGCTGACCGTAGACCCAAATCACGTAAGCTCTGGTTACTGGAAGAACCCTCTCACCAGCCATACCTGATTGCAATTTTGTACCTCAGTTCTCAATTCCCCATGAAGGATTTTTTAATTTCATATATTTTTCCAAAATGGGAAGAAAATCTGAAAGTTACTTCATAACACAGCCTCCTTGGGTCCTTTATACCCTTAGCTCATGAACACTGTGTGGGGCTTTACAACCCAGCTCAAGTGGAGGTGAGTCTGAGCCTGTTCGAAAGCTGATAGCTTAGTCATCTGATAAAAAGGAGAGGTTCTAAATGGGCGGGAGGAAGTGAAAGGTAAAATGGGAGTTCAACTGCACACTATTTATATACATTCCTGTGAACATATATTTCATTAAAGATTTTTTTTAAGAGCCAATTCTGTATTCCCAATTTACAATAGTGAAGTGAATACAGCATTCTTGGGATAAAAATGAAGGTACCTCCTCGACATGTGTGCCCCAGTGGAATCAGACCACCCAGCCCCATTTTTCTTAGCCTCTCTCAGGAAGTTTGAGACTCACTTCTTTTTCTCTGTGCCTCTCAGACCTGAGAAGCCGACCTCCCTGCTAGCTGTCACCCGTGTGGGTGTGCTCTGTAATCCTGTAGAGCAAGCTGGAATGCAGTTGGAATCCAAGATGCTACAGGTAATAAAGTTTATCAGAATGGCTTGTCATTATTTTTGCATCATTATACAATTACTGCAGCTTTGGAAGGTAATAAATCACTGCACAGGTGACAAATTGAGAAGCTAAGCAGGACAGTTATTCTCACAGATAAAGCCACTGCTGCCACTAACGAGATGTGGTGACTTGGTGCTCAACCTTCTAAAAAATGTCCTGTGGTCCTGCAAGATGTCAGTGAGAAAGCCATCCACATCTGAAAGCGTGCCAAGCCCATCCCCAAGACCACAAAGGAGCTTGAAACTCCAATTCTCCAAAAGTGAATGTCCCAGTTTCTCTCTTTGGTGGCCCGGAGGGAGCATCATAACACCATGAACCAAACTCCAGCAAGCCCAGTCTTCACTGGCTCAGCTGTAAGTGCCGAGACAGCCCATTATTCATGCATCCCAACTCAGGGATGTCTCCAAAGATGCCTGTGTCGTCGTGAGTACACGTGTGTGTGTGTGTGTGTGTGTGTGTGTGCACGTGTGTGTTTTCAGTTGTCTAAGTATCAAAATGTCTCCGCATAATTTCCTAATACACTAAGTTTTGCTTTTTACACTTAGGTAACTCAAAAAATAGCAGAGTATATTTTCTGCAGACTAGAAAAAATAGGTCTCTAGCCTAAAATCAAGCAGGAGATGTTTGAGTCCAAGAAACAAAACTCTGGGAGGGAATTATGAAGGATGTGAGGGGTTTGGAAAAGGAGAACTGGTTCAAATCCACTCCATGCTGATGGCTGTGCTGGTTGAGGTGCTGCAGACCCTCTCCAAAGTTATCAGTGGGCTCCTAGAGTTCAGGGAACTGCTGAGAAAAGACCTAGAAGGAACTTCTTCCAGAAAGTTCCAGTAAAGCCCCATATTTGGGACCAAACTGCACCACTAAATAAGAAAGCATCTTGATTTTGATAAACAAGTCAGGTAAGTAGTGCCTGGAAGTGGGAAATTCTGGGTCAGGGAATCACACTCCAGAGAAGTGGTTCTCAAAATGTGGCCCCCAGACCAAGGGCCTCAGGAACTTGTTAGAAATCCAAATTCTTGGGTCCTGTTGCAGATCTACTCAATCAGGAACTTTAAAGTACTAAATCAGAAAGGCCACCCAGGCTCCTGCACTCCTCTGAAGCACTGGGTCAGCCTATTATGTATTTTCTTATCACACAGGGCTGCCATATCTGGATGTACAAGATGGGCACTGCACAAAATCTCCCTTATCAGGGGCTGATTAGGGAGCTAAAATACAGGCCATGCTTGCTACTAAGTCATGAGTTTAATGTGCTACATATGCCCTGAAAAGGTGCTTTTTTCTAACATATGCAAAGACATCATATAGGCTGGCAGCTCATATTACCTTCAGCCCTTTATTCAAAGAAATCTCAACCTTCAGAAAGAGAGAAAGAAAATGAGTAGCAGGTGGAAAGCAGAATCCTACCCTTCCAGATAGGTGGATGAGGCACGTAACCAAAAATGGTGACTTCATTCCCCATAGTGACTTGAGCTCACTAAAGCCAGGTTCTCATGGCCAATCTCAGTTGAAACCAAAGTGAATTGCAAAACACAACTCTGAAACTCATGGCCTGCATGACATTCTCCAACCTGCACCCATCCTATAATTGGGCTTCTCCAAATACTAAAGTAGTTTTTGATCCTGTTCAATCCAGCTGAGTTCAGCACCAGGAAACCACCCCAGATGACAATGGGGCCACGCGGGGTTCACAGAGCCCACACAGAGGTCCTTCCTCACATGGGCAAGGCAACAGGATGTATTTTATAAGCCGCAGGAACTTCCAATAGAAAACATCAATCCTTCCGTCCACATCACTTCCCAAACTTCCAGCATCTCCCAGGAGAGGTAGAATCTCTTCTCCAAATTAAACAAAGTGAGCAAGTGTAATGGAAAGGATTCTGTTCTTCCTCTGCCACCAGCCCTTCCAGAAAAAAGGCCCCTGGGAGGTGGCCCAGTTCATGCCTGCTCACCCCTATGACTCCATAATATCACTGAGAAAACCCTATCAGCTTAGGGATTGGAGTGGGGAGTTACTTCCTCCCCATTGTTCACCACACGCAGAAAAGTGATCATTCTATATGTTACACGCTGGCTAATCAATTTCAATCCCCTGGAGATTTCCTGGGTCTGCTAAACACATTCATTCTCCTGTTTGTTATCTATTCCTTTGATTTGCACAACTTGAACATACTGTCATCATTTTAAAGGAGGGGAGAGAAGAGGAAATGAGAAAGCAAGGGCAGAGGGAGCAGGAGACAGGGAGGAGAAGGAGCTTGATGCTGTCATTCCTCAGCTAGAAATTCCCCTTTGTCGATAGGACAAAATGCCTATGCCCCCTATTCAAGACCTTAACAGCCTGGCCCCAGAACTTGCTTGTTCAGGTCTATGCTGAGTTTTCAAGGTAAGTGTAATGACAATGATAACATAACAATATCATGATTATCATCAAAGCTGGGCTGGTCTAGACTAAATACTAGAATCTGCCTGACACTCAGCTTGAAGACTCACAAAATTCACATGAGGTTAGTTTCTATTCTTATCACTATAGTTTTGTGTTGCTTAACGACGGGATTCGTGCTGAGAAGTGCGTTGTTAGGCAATTTCGTCATTGTGTGAACATCATAGAGTGTACTTACACAAACCTAGATGGTATTGCCTACTACACACCCAGGCTATATGGTACAAATCTTATGGGACCACCATCTTGGATGTGGTTTGTTGTTGACCAAAACATTGCTATGTGGCGCATGACTGTATTTTATTAACTAATAAGTGGAAAATCTGGGATTTGGGCCCCAGCAGTCTGACCCCACATCCCCAAGTTTCTGATCACTAGGTTAAATGTTAAACTTTCCCCGTCGTGGAACTCCTGGGCCCTTCTGTGCCCTGTGCTCCTTGCACACCTTGCAATGCCAGACCAGATGAAGCTACAATTCAGGAATGAAATTCTCTTCCCAAAGCCATGACTATTTGCCCTGTTTCTCACCCTCAGATTGGAGGAGATCTTGTATGTACAGAAACTGGATATAAAATAATCAAGAGGTACAGACAATATCTGGTCCCAAGAACCCCCTGAATCTTGGCACCTAACACAAGTTTTCACAAGCCAACTGCTCAACATATATTTGTTGAATGAGCATGTTCTGTGAATTGCCGCTCACTTATATGGCAGACAATGTGCCAGATGATTTCTTGTATGTTACCTCATCTAAGCCTCACAGGAACTCAAGGAAGTTTTTGTACTCCTGTTTTCAGATGAGGGCACTGGAGTCTAGAAAGGAAAGCGGCTTCCATCTTTCCTGGAGGTTGTGATAATCTGTGGGTTCTAATTTCGAGGAAGGAAAGAGTTTGTGAAAAGCAGGTGCTCCTTAGGGAAGCCAGACCCTCAGTCAAAGCAAATCTGACTACTTCCTACCCCTATCCAGCTCAAATATCTTTCCCTCATTACCCAAATTTTTATTTCACTGATGGATTTCAATTCCTCAAATGGAAATGGAAAACCTCCAGGAGGTTTATGAGATGCTCTGGCAATATTGCTCCATAACAAATCCCCCCAAAATGTAAAGGCTTAAAATAACCATTTTATTTTACTCACCATTTTGTGGGTCAGAAATTTGGGAAGGGTTTGTCTGAGGGGGTTCTCACTTGGGGTCTCTCGGTGTGTTCAAGTATGAGGTAGTAAATATCAGCTGGGGCCATGTCATATGAAGGCTCAACTGGACTGGACATCCAAGATAAGTTCACTTATATGAGGGCAGTCGATGCTCGCTGATGGCTGGAAGCTCAGCTGGGGTGCGGACTGGAGCCTTTATATGTGGTCTCTCCAGCATGGTGGTCTCTGGGTGGTCAGACTTACTTGCGCACCTGGCTTCCCCATGACTGAGCATCTTTAGAGCACCAGGCAGAAGCTTGATGGCCCTTTTGATCTAATCTTAAAAGTTACCCAGAGTCACTTCCACCACATTCTTTTAGTTAAACAGCCTCATGCCCACCCAAATTCAAGGAGAGAAGACCACCTCTCTAGGAAGGAGTATCAAAGAATTTGCAGCTGTTTTTATTAATGCCCTACAAGGCTACTGACATTAAGCCCAGGATAAATTTAAGTCAGCCTGATTCCTTTGTGGGAAAGTCAGCCTCCAAGGGTGGCCACCATTGATTCCTTACCCCACGGTTACACACATGTAGCTTCACTCATCATCTCTTCCCCTCCCCTTGAATCTGGGCTGACTTTACCAATGTAGCGTGTGGGAGAGTAACTCTGCAGTAATTGGCCTAGCCTTTCAAAGGCCAAGCAGCTTCCATCTCCTCCGGGGGAAGTTGAACACCACGTAGGAAGTCAAGCTACTCTGAGGCCACCAGGCTGTGAGGAAGCCTAAGCTGGCCTCATGAAGAAGCCACATGGTGGAAAACCAGAGAACCCAGCTGGCAGAGAAGCATAGCCCCAAACAAATGACCCAGTTGAGCTGTCCCACTCAGCCTGTGGCCATGTGTGCCTTTCCTGTCAAAACCAGCCATCATGGATCAAACACAAACTGTCAGCTACCCCCTTACGTCCTCTCCAAATTCCTGAGCCACAGAAGCACGAGGAAATAAAATGATTGTTCTCTTAAGCCACTGAGTTTTAAGACAGTTTACTAGGCATCAATAGATAATTGAAGCAGTTTCTAACCACTTCCCTAGACGAGCCACACCATAGTTTTGAAGAGAGAGAACAGGAAAGCACTGTGTTCAAAGGGCTGACTGCAGGATGTGGAGTTATCACGTGGGAGGAGGTGGAAGCTGGGTGAGGCTGCAGAAGGGAACAGGAGAGGAAGGCAAGGACATATCTACCCTGCTTCAAGGTATTGCCAAAAAAAATAAGGGAAAGACAATTCTCTTCCTTCTTTAAGTTCTCGTCCGTCATCTCCAACGACCCTCCTCCCAGGACATGGGGAGGTCAGAATGTTATGTATTAAATTACAATTTTAATTTATTTTATTTTTACATACGAAATATTTCAAACATACTGAAAAAAAAAAAAACAGAAAATAATTTAACATACGCCCTTGTACTTACCACCCAGCATTTAAATAGACTTTTGAGGAACAGTCGAGAATCTTAATCAGGTTCCACAGAATTGCTATTTACAGGAAACTATGTTTTTCATTCTGAAAACTCTGATTTGGTGATGAATTCCTGAGATACCTCTGGCAATCAGCAATGGGGTTGAGTATCTGCCTGCCAAGGACCTCAGAGTCTGGCAAGCCCCAAAACAAAGCCGGTGACCTCCATTTTCCGTATCCATAGCTCCCTGTCCCCTTCCGCCACCACTCAGGTGTCCACAGCAGTTACACAGACAAAGGTCCCTGGTGGTGAGCTCACCTGGCCTACTTCTCGCTGATCCACCTGAGCCTGTACCATCAGCCTCCCATGGCTACTATTTCTACCTTACCCATAAAGTGTACCTGTCCTGTGTTCCATCTCTGAGACAGCTGATAGTCAACCAATTTGATAGACATCCCAGACCTATTACTAATGGCTAAGTAATCACTTTCCCAGTGTTAGATGTTTGCAACCTAGCAGGTACCTTCTAGAGACAGTGAAGGGCAACCCACAGCAGGAATGTCATCACAAGAGGTGTGATGGGGTACGCTGGGATCTTCCGTTTGCACTCTCCATTCTTCTCTCCCTGGGAGGCTGACTTAGGTAGATGACGTGAGGGGCTCCCTTGCTTTCTGGCTTTCTGTTGGGTTTGATCAATGGGGGAGCACCCAGAGGAGATGAGAAAAAGGGAGGAGAGTGTGGTCAGGTATTTTTCTCCTGGTTCCCCCACTGTGGGGTCATCAGGGACTGTCCCCAACCAAAGCCTGACCTCCCATTAGACAGCCAGTCCACACAGCCCTCCCTTCCGTGGGTTCCAGGAACTGCTCCCTGCGCTTGCTTGCTCAGGCCCAGGAGAGGTAAGGAGCCCTGCTGTTTCTGCCCCGGGAATCTGCATCTTCCCTCTGGGTCTCCTTCCTCCTGCCCACGCCTTTGACAGAGTCTATTAAAGTCCCCTCAAATCGCCTAATTTGAGTGTGCCATCCTATTTCTGCCAGGACTGTAACGATACAGGAGGGAAGTGAAACCTCTGAGTACCCCTCACATCTTGCCATTTCCACTCTCTTGATCAGGTGACCCAGCTGGGAGCCACCATAACACAGCAGAGTAGCCATGTCCCAGGCCCACCCAGGGAGATAGAATCCTGAGGACTTTCAGCTCCAGGTGCCCTGAGCCCCCTGCCCTTGGCCATGCCAGGCATACATGATAAGCACGGGGCTGCAGGTGATGACACCTCCGAACTCCTGCTCCCACCAATGAAGTCACCCCTGATTCTGAGCAGCTCTCTATGCTGTACGCTTCTTCATAAAAGGATAGGACATGTTATAAGCAAAATAGGCTTGCTAAATATAGTCTATTCAGCCTGGGGAAGGCTAAATTATTCATAACCAGACCAGGATATACAATGCACACTAAACACAAATCCATTTTTGATTTTGGTATTTTTTTTTCAGGGGCCTGTGTATTCAGCACCCCTGCATTGATCTATAACTGCCCCCCTGATGCCTGCATTTGCTCAGGATGAAGATCTCAGCATCGGGGCCAATTACCAAGCTGTGAATAACCCCAGTCTCACCCTCTGCAGTATGGCAGTGACCACAAGGTCATCGATTGTCCATTGTGTGCAACTCAGTCCTGGAGGCATGCGCATCCCGCGAAAGGATCATCAGCTCCCTACAGAGCCACAAGGATAAACAAGCCCTAAAAAAGACATCACTGAAGCCAGGACAGCTCAGCATCCATTGCACCAGGAAAGGCAAGATGGGACAGCATGCCGGTGACAAGTAAGGCCACTGAGTCCTCGATGCGATCAATGCCCAGGAAACAATGCACAAGTCCCCTCCAAAACAGAGATCTCAGACTGCACTGGTGCATTTCAGATTAGTTTCAGTCTAAGCTCTCTTCACAGAGAAGCTACTGATTAGGTTTTTTTCTGTAGTATGAGAATCATTGTTGAAAATACGGATGTCTCTGAGACATTCTCCTTTTCACTCTAGTGTTTTCCAAATGAGACAAAGTAGTATCATGAAATAAAACACAGATCTCCGCTGTTCTCTTCTTTCTGAATGTCGCTCCAGGATCTGAAGACTTAGACAACTGACCGTGAGCTGGAGGCTGCATGGGCACCTCAGCATGTTCCATGAGGAAGTGGGGGAGGATACGGTGGAGCAAGCTATAATGGAGGGATCCCTAGGCAATAATCTGCCAAGATTTGGTATTTCTGTTCTAAGAAAAAAGAGAAATCTGTCATAAATAGATTTTCTCATTACTAAAATAGATACAGATTTATGAACAGTAGTTAGAAAGAAAGACAGGTTTTATCTGAGCACAGAATGTAAAGTTCAAATTGAAATAGACAGTGAGGTTGGTAATGCATCTATTCCCAGGTACTCCATCATTACTGGGTCCTCAGAGATTGAGGTAACTTCTACTTCTTAGTTGCAGTTACAGGCTGTACAGATTTAAAAGCAAACCTTCTGCTGCTTGATTCATGTGAGTGATTTGAGTGGCAGCCCTTGGCATTCCAGAACTTGAGGTCAGAGAGAAGTCACTGGACAGATCATCCGGATGAGGGGCAGTGAGCCATAGCAAAACTTGGTGCGCCTTGTCTCTCCTGACAACGATGCTGCTACTAACAGTCCCGGAGATGGGCCCAAATTTCAGGGTGCTTCATCTTGGAAATGATTGCCTGGTTTCCTTTCCAGTGTGAGAAGAGTGTACTTTATCGATCAAATAAAAGAGCCTGGGATGACAGATTCTGAAGGAATCGTGGAGCAATCAACCCTCCCGGAAGCTAGTGAACATTTTGTTCCATTGCCTGCATCGTTGAATGAAGAGCTCCCTGAATTCTGAACAAGCAGAACGAGTCCTCTCCAAAAAGAAAGTTCTGAGGGGGCCCTGGAGTACATGGGAAAGGGGCCTGGGCTCGAACCCCAGCTCCTCTGCTTGTCAGCTGGGGGCCTTGAGCAAGTCACTCAACATCTCTGTGATTAGGCAAGAATCAACACCTGTCTTGTCTACTTCCTGGGAAGGCTGTGGAAGAACGTATGAGAGAGCATTCTGTAAACAGTGAAGCACGTACAAGTATGGGAGATAACTCTCATCTGCCCATTGGAGACCACGACAGGCCCATACGATCTTTCCTTAAACCAGTGGTTCTCAAAGCGCAGTCCCCTCACCAGCATCACCCAGAAACTTGTTAATAATGCAAATTATCAAGACCAAGACCTGGGAGGGGGAGGAGATCAAAAATCCTGGAAGGAGGAGAGGCAGAAAGTGGAGAAATCAGTGTTTAACTGGCCCTGCAGGTGACTGTAATGTACACGCTCAAGTGTGAGAACCACTGCGCAAAGGAACGTGTGGCCTGTCTGCAGTAAGTGTGCCTCCATCCCAAGATGACCACCACTGCCTTGCCTGGCCCACCAGGCCTTCTTCGACCTGGGACAGACAAGGGGATGAGCGAGATCAGAGAAGAGGGCCCATCCCCTGTCCTGGCCTTGGGGGGAGTTCAAGCTACATGGGAGCAAGAACAGCATCCACAGATAACCAGCAAATGATCAGTGAGGCTGATTTCCCTTGTGGGCACTGCACTGAGAGAGGAGAGCCAGGAGCCTCAGGAGTGTGGAATGGGAGATGCGGAAAGGGAGAGACAAGGAAGGGCACTCCTGGGTGTGGTTGGGCTTGGTAGGATGAGCACCCAAAGGAAGCAGGGTAGGTGGGAGGGGGAAGGAGAAGAACCAGCTCACTGGGTCTGGGTGATTTCCCTTAAGGGCTTCTCTGAGCCCAAAACTGGTTTTCCTCACTCAGTTCAGAGGCAGATTCTCTTAGTAAACTGCACAGCCCTGTTCAGGTCACATACTGTGACTTGTAATCCTCAAGTGTCCCCTGAATCTATCTTCTCCCCCCTGCCAACCACATCAGGCCTATAAATAGAGGAGCCTTAGGGGAAGGAGTGGCTGGAATTGCAAGGTTTATTAGGATGATTATATGTTATTTATGTAATAATTACATACATGATTATATAGCATTATAATCATTTCTATAGTCTAGCTTTATTAACCATAAAATATCATTTTTGCATTTAAGGTTTTTATGGTTTTTTAAAAGATTTTAATTATTTGTAATTTTATTTGAATGCACCCTGAGGTTTTAGAATGAAGAATTGCTGCTCTAATAATCTAATAGATAAGTATTTGGCATCTACTATCATTTCAAGAGATTTAGCCTAATATTAAAAGGTTTGGTTGCCCCAATGTGTGGTTGAGAAGAATGCTGTATGGCTTGAAACCATCATGGATGAAATCATTCATTTATTCATTCATTCAATCACCAAAAATGTCCTGAGTGCCCACCACACACCAGGCACTATGCAAGGAATACTGTAGGATAAGCTTTCTCTGTGCCCACGACAGACCAAGAGGGCCTCTGGGAAATGCCTCCAGAGAGGGACTGCAGGTTCTAGAGAGGACCCTGTCACCAGCTCTCTGCAGACTGTCTTCTCTCACCTCACTCTAGAACTAGGGTGTTGGTCAGGGTAGACTGTGAGGCCTTGCCCTCTTTGTGAGCACTGCATTGGTAACAGATATTCTAACTTATGTCACTAAACACAACACAGAAGAGAAAAACCAGATCAAGGGATTTGCCTCCCACTGACCATTGGCTGTGCGGGGACTGGATCCCAGCCCAGGAGTTCTGAAATGCCAGGCCAGTGAGTCCACACTAGGGACCATAAGTGAAGTTCTCACTGCCTCCCCTTGGTGTTTTTATCCCTCATATCCCCTCCCATCCATTTCATGCCCCACAGCCCTGATGGAGCACCCATTACCAGTCCAAGGCATAATCAGGGCACTGATAAAATAGAAGCACCAAAATATATGTTTGAACAAATTCGATATTTGAAATACTTCGGAGATCATCCAGGTAATCATCAATGGGGAAATGAGAATTTTGGTAGACCTTCTTACACTTATTTTACAGTTTAGTGTTTATTTTATTTTAAATTAGATATCAAAGTTTCTTTTATCTGTTGAGCATTTAGTCCCCAAAGTTTGCCTTAGTAGGAAAGAAAACACAAAAATCTAACTCACGTTAAGGTGTTTCTGACTTGCTCTAACTTAGACCTCTGTCAAGGACAACTCTACTGAAAAAATAGCGCCTATATTGTTGGACTTTGGGATATTTGCATAAAACCAATGGCAAAGATAATTTTAATAGGAAAGTTGTCAGAATTCCCCCAAAACATACCTTGATGACAATAGCCTGTCTCATCCACCCATGAGGCAGGAAGGGTGTTTGGGTCAATGATTTCTGTGCAGAGGAAGAGAATTTTTCAAATATACTCAATGTGGAAGTTACTCTCCTCCCAACAGAATCCAGGGTCAACTGCAGAACTCTTGTTTCTACTGCAGCAAAACAAGAGATTCAGCAAGTTAGAGGGGACAAAAGCCATTTCTAACTTGTGCAGCAGACATCTATGGTAGGCATTTTACTGATTGCTTACTGGAAAAGAGGACACTCCATTAGTTCTGCCTGAAGGGAACCAGTGTCACTAGAGCTAACCAAATGCAGCTGATAAAAACATAATAAAAATATAACACTGAAATCATCAAATAACAGAGGAGGAGAACAAGAGAGGAAGAAGGGAACAAAACAACAGCAAAACAGAAAACTATTAACAAAATGGCAGTAAAGCCTTCACCTATCAATAATTACTTTAAATATAAGTGGATTAAACTCCTCTATCAAAAGGCTTAGAGGAGCTGAATGGATAAAAAAACAAGATGCAGTGATTTGCTGTCTACAAGAAACCCACTTTAGATTTAAGGACACATTAGGCTAAAAGTGAAGGGATGGAAAAAGATCTTCTATGCAAACGGTAACCAAAAGAAAGCAGGAGTGGCTATGATTATAACAGACAAAATAGACTTTAAGTCAAAACTGTCTCTAGAGACAAAGGTCATTATATAATGATAAAAGGGTCAACTCAACAGGAAGACAGAACAATTACAAATATATATGCACCCAACATCAGAGCACCTAACTACGTAAAGCAAACATTGACAGATCTGAGGGGAGAAATGCACAGCAATACAATAAGAGTAGGGAACTTCAACATCCTGCTCTTTCAATAATGGATAGAACATCCGAGAGAAAATCAATAAAGAATCAGTTGACTTGAACACTACAGACTAAGTGGACCTAAGAGACATATTAAGAACTTTCCACCCAACAGCAGAATACACATTCTTCTCAAGTGCACACAAAACATTCTCTAGAACAGATCATATGTTAAGTCACAAAACAAGTCTTAACAAATTTAAGAAGATTGAAATAATTACAAGTATCTCTTCAGACCACAACAGAATGAAACTAGAAATCAATAACAGCAAGAACACAGGAAAATTCACAAATACGTGGAAACTAAATGACCTCTTCTTTAATAAACATTGGGTCAAAGAGGAAATCAAAGGGAATTTTTAATATATCTTGAGATAAACAAAGTGAAAATACAACATACCAAAACTTATGGGATGCAGTAAAAGCAGTACTAAGGGGGAAATTTATAGCAATAAACACACCTAAAAAAAACTCTCAGATAAACAATCTGACTTTACACCTCAAGGAACTAAAAGAAGAAGACAAACAAGGCCAAAGTTAGAAGAAGAAAGGAAATAATGAAAATCAGAGCAGAAATAAATCAAATAGAGAGTAGAAAAAATAACAAAATTAAGAGTTGGTTTTTCAAAAAAATAAACAAAATTGACAAACCCTTAGCTAGATTAACTAGGAAAAAAAAGAGAGAAGACTCCAAGAAAATCAGAAATTAAAGAGGAGACATTACAACAAAGGCCTCAGAAGTAAAAAGGATTATAAGACATTTTTATGAGCAATTATACATCAACAAATTAGATAACTTAGATGAAATGGATAAATACCTAGAAAACAAAATACCAAACTAAATCAAGAAAAAACTGAAAGCCTGAAAGACCAATAACAAATAAGGATGTTGAATCATTAATCAAAAACCTCCCCAAAAAGACAAAAAAGAAAATCCTGGGACCAAAATGATGTACAGATCCAATGCAACCCCTATCAAAATTCCAAAGACATTTTTCACAGAAATAGAAAAAGCAATCTTAAAATTTGAATGGAACCACAGAAGACCCCAAATAGCCAAAGCAATCTTGAGAAAGAACAAGATTGGGTGAATCACTATTCTTGATTTCAAATTAGCTATAGTAATCAAAACAGTATAGTACTAGTATAAAAACAGACATATGGAGCAATGTCTAGAGCCTAGAAGTAAACCCCTACATATATGGTCAACTCATCTTCAACAGGGGCACCAAGAACACAGAAGGGAGGGAAAAGGGTTAGTTTCTTCAATAAATGGTGTTGGGAAGATTGGATGTCCACAAGCAAGGGGATGAAATTAGACCCTTATCCTACACTATATACAGAGATTAAAGATTTAAATGTATGACCTAAAATTATAAAATCTCTAGAAGAAGGCATAGGGAAAAACCTCCTTGACGTTGGTCTTGGCAATGGTTTTTTGGATATGGCACCAAAAGCACAAGCAACAAAAGCAAAATAAATAAGTGGGACTACATCAAACTAAAAAGCTTCTGCACAGCAAAGGAAATCATCAACAAGAATGAAAAGGCAACCTACAGAGTGGGAGAAAATATTTGCAAACCATGTATCTGATATGGGGGTAATATCCAAAATACATGAAGAACTCATTCATATATATATATATAACCTGATCAAAAAACAAAGCATCTGAATAGGCATTTCTCAAAAGAAGACATCAAAAGGACAATAAAAATATGAAAAGATGCTAATCATCAGGGAAATGCAAATCAAAACCACATTGAGAAATCACATCACATCTGTTAGTTAGGACAGCTATTATCAAAAAGACAAAAGATAGCAAATGTTGGCAAGGATGTGGAGAAAAGGGAACCCTTGTGCACTGTTGGCAGGAATGTAAATTGGTGCAGTCATTATTGAAAACATTATGGAGGTCCCTCAAAAAATTAAAAATAGAATTATCATATGATCCAGCAATTCCACTTGTGGGTATATATCCAAAGAGAATAAAATCAGTATCTCAAAGCGATATCCACATCCCCATGTTCACTGCAGCATTATTCACAACACCCAAGACACGGAACAGCCTAAGTGTCCATTGACAGGTGAATGGATAAAGAAATTATATCCATGCTATATATATATATATATATATATATATATATATATATATATTTTATATATATGTATACATGTATATATATAATATATAATATATATACACACACTCAATGAGATATTATTCAGCCTTTAAAAAGGGTATTATGCTAAGCGAAATAAGCCAGACACAGAGAGAAAAATACCGTATGATCTCACTTATATGTGGAATCTAAAAAAGTTGAATCCACAAAAGCAAAGAGTCAAACAGAGGTTACCAGGGCAAGGGGTGCGAGTTGGGGGATAGGGAAATGAGGAGATGTTGGTCAAATGGTATAAAATTTCAGTTATGTAGAATGAATAAGTTCTAGGGATCTAATGTACGGTCATTCATTGCTTAATGATGGGGATACGTTCTGAGAAACATGTCACTGGTGATTTCATCACTATTGAGAACATCATAGAGTGTACTTACACAAATCTACATGGGATAGCCTACTACATACTGGGTTATGTGGTACTAATCTCATGGGACCACTGTTGTATATGTAGTCCATTGTTGACCAAAACCTCATTATGCAGCACATGACTATACAGCACTGTGACTACAGTTAATAACACTGTATTGTATACTTGAAATTTGCTAAAACAGTAGATCTTAAGTGTTCTTACCAAACACACACAAGAAAAGTAAGTATGTGAGTTGATGGATATGTTAATTAGCTTGACTATAGCAATTATTTCACAATGTATATGCATATCAAAATATCACATTGTGAACCTTAATATATACAATATTTATTTAAAAAGAAAAAAATCAGGAATCATAGCCATTAAACAGGTGAACGAGAGGAGAAACCACAAGCTGACTGAAATAATACCAAGTCTATTGGTAATTATATGAAACATAAATGCATAAACTATCAGCTACTTTTTCATAGTTATGTGATATATTCCATAGAATTGGTAATACATTTTTTAACATTCCTTTATTGATGAACATTTAAACAGTTTCTACTCTTCCTTATTAAAACAAATGTATCACTTGTATAAATATACCAAGAATTGCACACAATTATAACTATCAAGCTTATAGAGTGAACAATGTAATAAAATATTTAATTCAAATATATATATGTATTATACATATATATGTATCTCTCTGCAAAATCACATTTGGTGAGAGTAAGAAGTCTAAAATGACTTTCCTGGGCTGGCCCCATGGCCTAGTGGTTAAGTTCGACATGCTCTGCTTCAGCAGCCTGGGTTTGGTTCCCGGGCGCAGATCTACACCACTCGTCAGCGGCCATGCTTTGGCAGCAACCCACATACAAAATAGAGGAAGATTGGCACAGATGTTAGCTCAGGGCGAATCTTCCTCAGCAAAAAATAATACTAATAAAATAAAATTACTTTCCTGGCACAAACTAGAACAAAACATGGGGTGCATGGAACACAGAAGAAGATGTGTTCATGATATAGAAATAAAACCATGGCAGCAAGACAAAGAACAAGGTGGCACCCTGAGAGAGAGACTACCCCTAGGCAGATGGTTCTAAGAGTTTCATCAATTCCACCACAAAAAGGAATTCGAAGTTAATTAAATCAGACACAAAAGTATATAGTGAATTGAGGTACTTGTACGTACTCAGGCTGAGGTTAACTGGTTAGTAAACTCTATCTAGTTTTCTTTCATAGTATGAATGTTCTCAACTAATCATGCTGTGGTCACGACCCAGCCTGAGTTGAAGAACTGGTTTGGTAATTTTTGTGGCAGGATTATCTCAACCTGGGAAACCCAACCTGCAACCGCAGTCAAGAGCATGAAGCCCCAAGTAGCAGATCAACTTCACTTAATTCTCTCCCAGAACAGGTTCTGAAGAAGGGCCATTTCCGTCCGAAAACTGGTGCTTCATATTGTCCTAGCACCAGATCTGTAAAGGGAATTGATATTCTAAGGGAAACCTCATCTGAGTTGTTTTTAGGGCAAGTTACCAACGGATATTTATCGCCCCCCCCTCCCCAAAACACACAGGATGTCTTCAAGGCCTCTGGTCCCATCAGGTTTCTCAGATTTGGTGCCAGCTAAGGCCTTCCCAATGTCCCCTCACCCTCACTGGTCTTAGAGGAACTAGACCGGCACTGTCCAATAGAAAAAGAATGCAAACTGCACATAATTTAAAATTTTCTAGCTGCCACACGTAAAAAAGTAAAACGAAATAGGTGCAATTACTTTTAACAGTACGTATTTTGTTTAACTCAACATATGCAAAATACAATCATTTCAACACGTAAACAACATAAAAATCCATCCATGAGACATTTCCCCTTCTTTCTTTTGTACTAAGTCTTTGAGATCTGGTGTGCATATTTTACACGCACAGCACATCTCAGTTTGGACTGACCACATTTCATATGTTCAGTCGCCACCTGCGGCTCCTGGCCTCCACCTTGAACAGTGCAGACTTAGATGATCTCATTCAAAGTCCTCCATACCCAAGTGGGATATCCTAGAGTAGGGCCAGGAACCAAGCCTGGATGCCCATACTCACCCACGGTTTTCACCAGTGTTCCTCGCCCCTGAGTCTGAAATGACTCAGAGAAAGCCGGGCCTCTGTGCCCGTGAGACCCAGCTGAGCAGCCGATGCCAACTCTCCCCTTGGCCCAGTGAGCCAGACCTCTCTTCTCATCTAGGATCTGCTATCCGAGCTGCCACTCTGAGTCCTGATGAAACAGTTAAATCCTTTCTAAAAATTTCCGACAGGATGTTTTATTTCTTCACGTGAATTAGAAAAGACTATTTTTAAAATCAAAGAACAGTCTTTAGGGGGAAACAACTTCCTCACCAGTGACCTGTGTGTGTGCACTTTACCCTTAAGGAGCACTGGCCTCCGGAAGGAAAGCCCATCACATCTGGGGAAGGTGAGTGTCGAGCCCTCTCGCAGACGACCAGCCATCCACAGGTCAGTGGTGGAGCCCACCGGAGAGTGAGAAGATGAACGCAGGTTCCTAAAGGGGTAAGTGGGAAAACGTGCTTCAGACATTTCTTCGAAAATCTAATCCAGGGTGTGTAGGAAGTTCAGAACCTCCTGTGCCTGGAAGCAGTGACTACATAATGCATGAAACGATCCAGTGGCCCCTATGACCTCCTCAAAGGACTCAGCAATGCCGCCATTAGCGCTTCTGCCTGAAACTTAAGAAAGGACATCCCAGAAGGAGACAGTCATTGACACCCCAGAGTGAAGAAGAAACCTGAGTGCAGGTCCTGAAAGAGAAAAGTCTGGAAAGGAGTACGGAATGGCAGACAGGGCATGGTGGGCAAATGTTTCCTGGATGCCTTCTTAGTGCTGGACTCAGTACTCAGGGCCAGGCATGCAAGAAAGGAACAAAAGGCAAAGGCATCAATTCAGATAACAATCTATTCTCTGGGATTCTTTGGGCTGTCTTGGGCCAGACTGCTAGCCAATGTTAGCCTGACTTCTCCAGCACCCACCTCCATAAGGCCAGCAGTTGATGCTAAATGGCACAGTCCTGATGGAGAGGTGAGCAAATCCTAAGTTTATTCATCAATCCACTTATTCACATGTTCAACAGATGCATGTTAAACACCAAGGTCCCAATTCGCTTCTTAAAAGGATCATCTATCCCACAAATAATTGTGTTTTAAGTGGTATTTGGAATCCTCATTTATGACCTCTCCTTTCTCCCTTCCCTGATCTGTATCACTTGAGTTGCTGAGTGTTCATTGTATGAACAAATTTCTGTGGAGCACAGAGCTGAGTAACTAACTCCTGTAGAGTGTTGGCCAATACTTCAGAGCAATGACGTAAAAGCCAGGTCTTCAAGGTTGGGTGGGAGTTTGCCATGCAGAAAAACGAGAGAGGAACATCCCGGGTGAAAGACTCAATTGTAGTAAAAGCAACAGAGCCAAGAGAAGAGTTTGCAAGGTGGAATCCAGATTTAAAGACTTCCCGTGCTGCCCAGGCCAGCTCAGGGAATGGACGTACACGGAGGGTCTCCTGGCTTCTGCATATTTCTTTTGGCACATGGCAGAGCTGGAATGTGTTTGGTCTCTACTATAATTTCACTCACAAACATCTGATTTCACATTACTTTTTTTCTAAACAGGCACAAAAATAATCCCCAAACGACATGCCCAGAACTTCCCAACATCCCGTCTGTGAGCTATTCTTACAAACAACATAAGTGACTTCAACATTTCCCACCAACGCAGCTGTAGCACTTTTAATGTTTACAATCCTGTGTCACCCTGGCTCTGAGATGCTCTTCCAATTAAACCCTGGTTACACTTCTCTTTCCAAGTGCGAAAGAATCCAATTAAAGTTAATGAAAGCAATCAGTCTGCAAGTCTCGGGGTGTTCTGCCCCATTTGTGCATACAGGTAATGACGCCACTGACCTCGTGGAGGGAGAGGAGGCATCGTCGTTCTCCCCAAATGAGCCAGACCTGAGCCAGCCAGGGAAACCTGGAATTTAGGAGGTCTCCCTGTTTGGACTCTCCCACAAAGCTCAGGATCCCATTAAACATTAACTGTGGGAATCTGTCCTTTACGGAACTTCAGACTCATTTGGACGCCATATGGCTGGAACTTAGCAGCGCCTCCCATAAGCCTGAAATCCTGGGACACCCTACACATATTTTCAAGAAGCCATTCATTGCATTACCCTTATTTTCTCTCTGTCTTCCATGAGGCAGCTCTTGATCTCAGAGAATGACACCATTAGCGTATCAAAAGCCCCTGAGTCCTCTGTCTGAGTTCACATGACATTACCCAGCCATTGGCGCTAACTCAGAACACAGATGGACCTGCTGGGTGTCAGCTCAGAAAGTCAGCCCAGGATTCATCAGGAAGCATCAACAAGGCCCCCATCCCCATGCCAGGGAAGCTATGAGGACACACCCCTCAGACACTGTACACATGTCATGAGCCTTACTTGTCACTATTTGTTCCCAACAGGGCCTGACCTCCCCTTGCCACTCCTTCTGCCCAGGTTCAGTTGAAAAACCACACGCCCATCTAAGCTGCCTTTGTTCCTCACTATTCAGTCTTTATTTCGAAGGCTGACTCATTCGACAGTCATTTCTTGGCAGAATCTCGCAGTTTTGACCTCAAAGCTATTGTCCCATAGTTTCTGTTTCCTCAGATCACTGCCCTTAGATGCGAGACTCTGACCCTGGCTCCATCTGACACCAATGAAGAAGCCCGTCCCTGTTCTCAGGGAGCCTTGGCTCTGGCTAGGGAAACAAAGCTGACACTTGTGAGCAGTTGGAAAACCGAACAAGGCAGTAAATAATTAAGTGCTACTCAATTACATAATTGATTAATTATAACTAATTGCTACTTAAATGAACTGCTCTAGCCCACATTGATCTTCCTTGGCTCTGACCTCACAGAGCAGCCGTGGTCTGAACTGCTCACTCTGGCACTTAAACATTGTCTAGAACATTCTTCCTGTCCTCTCATGGATGAGTCTCCCCTCTCATGACTGAGAGTGTCCCCAAGGACAGGACAACGTCTTTCAAGCTAAGGGCAGAACTTGGTTTCTTCCTCCTCTGTCTCCCACAGCAGAATCAGCCCACTCAAAGCATAAGGCTCTTTGCCTAATAAACACTTGCTGATTAATGTCAAAAATATGAGCCAGTGCTCATATAACCCATGTGCCCCAACTTCACATGCCGATGAGTAAGAACTAGGGTCACACAATCATAATTGACTTTGCTTCATTCCCCTTTGCATGTCCTTGGGAATCATCTTATGTTCCTCTACTCTGTCTTGTTAAGCCACCAGGACAGTGTTTCTACCGGCATGTGTCACTGGCTGCCCTGTCCTGCTAGGATCCATCCTACAGCCACCACTCTGCTGACGGAAGACCCTTCTTTTCCTTATGTGTTGTTTGATGGTTGATGGGAAGCCAGGGAGTTGCCCATCTACCTCCTTCTGCCTGTACTCCTTTAGGGTTCCAGGTCTCCCACTAGACTCTGAGCAACTTGAGGAGTCTTTACTCATCACTGGGTCCCCATTTCCTGGAAGAGATCCCTGTATCAGTCAGTTTGGGCTGCCGTAACAAAATACCACAGACTGGGTGGCTTAAACAACAAAAATTTATTTTCTCACCATTCTGGAGGCTGGAAGTTCAAGATCAAGGTGTCAGCAGGTTTGATTTCATTCTGAGCCCTCTCTCCTTGGCTTGTAGATGGCCATCTTCATGCTGTATCTTCACATGATCTTCCCTATGTGTGCATCTCTGTCCTAACCTCCTCTTCTTGTAATGACGCCAGTCAGATTGGATTCAGGCCCAGCCCTATGACCTCTTTTACCTTAATTACCTCTTTAAAGTCCTTTTCTCCAAATATAGCCACATTCTGAGCTACTGGGGTTTAGGACTTCAAAGTATGAGTTTTGTGGAGGACACAATTCAGCCCAGAACAACTGTTAACAGTCTAAGTGCTTAATAAATGTTAAGGGCTTGGTGAAATGGGGGTGACGACAGACGGACAGATGGGTGGGTAGAAAAACAGAATAGCTGCTAAACAGATGTTTGCTGGAGACAGAGCAAAAGTTGAGACAATCCAGTTGGGAGAGTCTTTCCCAGTCCTGGCCCTTCTACTCTGCCACATCTTTCCCTTTCTCCCTGGAAGGGCCCTGCTTTTTAAGATGATAACTCCTTTGTTCCCTTCACAGCCACAGAACAGAGACACATGTCTCAATGAGAACGCGTGGAGAGCGATGATAAGGGATGTGACACTGGAGGTGAGTGTGTACGTGTGGGGCACTGCTGTCCTTGCACACAGCCCTGGGGAGCCAGCTGGCTCGCTTTGGGGGAGAGAGCAGGAGACACAACATAGGCCATGGCTTCCCACGTGACGCTGGGAAATTCGAAGTCCACACTGAAATGAAGACTTTGTAAATAACCAACATCTAAGAGGGAGACAAAACCCCAGAATAGGGGCCTTTTTCTTTTCACGTTCAGCAAAATCGTTATTGTGTTGAACAGGAGCTGGGCTCCCAGCGGCAGGAGAGGCCCAATAATTACGGTGGGGCTGAGAGAGTGCTCAGGGTCAGCAAAACAAAGAGGAGGAAATTGCCTGCACAGATTGGCTCAAATATCAGGTTCAACGAAGAAGAAAACACAATTTGTTCATTTGGAAAATAACTCCCGTGATGTGAATGCCCTACACATTGTTGGAATTCGGGGGAAACAGGCAACAGCCTGGGGAGGCCCCTCCCCGGGTAAAGTGAGAGTTCGCTGCTTTTAGACCCAAGAACAATTTTGTGGGCTGAGCAAGTGGACAGCAGAAGAGACCTTCTGTTGCATTTTTGAGTTTAGGCATTCACGCACCACAAGTCAGCAGGCCTCTGAGAGGCTCTGAGCCCTTTGCTAAGGACAATGTCTTTGAGGGTACCTGGCCCGAGGTCCCAGAACAGGCAGCGATGAACCAGCACTGTGAGGGCACAAGTCCCTTTGAAGGAGAGTTGAGGAGTGTCCCCGATGGGGCTCCCCATCAGTAAGGTAGGACGTGGGTGTGAGCTCATGGCTGCATCTGCATCTGGCAACCATCCTAAGACCCTCTTGCAAGTTCCTTTCTCTCCATTTCTTCATCTGCACAGTGGGACATTTAAACCTGCAGTGACCCAGTACAGAGGAGCAGAGAAAAGCCTGAACTTTGTGGACCAGCAGCATGCTAAGTAGCTTCTGGGTCAAGGGACCATCCACCTAGTTTGCCCAGGATGGCCCAGGTATACATCTATGGTCCCAGCATAATTGTTAACATCCAAAGTGTCCCCATTGGAATACTAAGTTAAACAGAATTCCTCTGGCATATTAGAGGACCTGATCAGAACCCTTTCATGCCTTTCAGCCACATCAGCTTTCATCAGATACATCTGATGAGCCCAAGCCCCACCTGGAAACGGCGCCCTGGATCAGGGGCCTCTACACAGTGCTGGTGGGTCCTCCCTTTAGACATTGTGAATATAAGGCCAACAAAATCAGTGTGGGTGTGGGACCTCACTTTGCCCCAGGTTGCTCTTCAACCAATGGCCCCTGGTGAGCACATTCTGCCATTGTCTCCATGGTCTGTGAGCCCACTGAACTCCTCAGGCCCCCAGGCAGGGCCCGGCCAACTTCCTAGGGATGAGCCTCCCATGGCACTCCTTATGCTCCCAAGTGCCTTTGCAATTAAGCCCCATCCACAAATGTAACCCAGACATGTCTCTGCCTTTATATCCTGCCTTGGCAGAGACTTAACAGATCCACCCTCAGAGACAGAAACAAATAGCTATTTCCAAAGTATAATTGGGGTTCTTGTCCTCACTGGGGGCTGCAACGAGCAGGGAATAGGAGGTGGTTTTGTGGATGAAGTGATCTAAGCTGGAACTTAAGGAATAGGGAGGCTTTAGATCTGTGAGAGGGATGCAGCAGGAAAAAGCGGAGAGGGGGGCATCGATGGCACTTTTGGGGGAAAGAGCGAGGAACCTGGCCAACAGCACTGGGCAGCAGAGGCCCCTGGGACAGGGATCTGAGGCCAGGCCTGACCGCGTCCCTGGGGAGCCCAGGCCGCCTCCCACTCGCTCACCAGCTCCCACAGGTCCTGCCATCTGTGCTATTCCATTTAATGACGCTGTCTGGCATTTAATTGACTCTTAAACATAATGCTGCTATTGTGGACAAAGTTTAGTTGTCGCTAATTAAGTCATTGAAAATTGAAATAAAGAGCAAAGATTGAAGTTCTCACAATCATTTGGTGGAAAGGGATGACCATAATCTGTTAAAAAAATAAATAAATAAAACATGGGACAGCCTCAGTCTCCTCCCACAAGTTTCCAACAAGCCTGGTCAGTTAATGGTGAGTGGGCTGGGCAGAGCCCGGGGAGGGCCATGGCATCTACTCCCGGCATCCTTCACTCATTTATATGACCTCCCAGTTTCCACTGCTTTCTATTTGCACAGGAACTGTCCGAGCATTTTGGCATTTAAAGTTGCAACTTTTGTTCTAATTCTAGCTTTGTTTGTGAAAGGACACTCAGCAGCATAAGGATGAAGTTAGCTGAAGATGGTGTTTCCTTAGCCCACCTGGAGAAAGCGCTAAAAAGTGGGTAATACCTATCACTTTAGAAATAGAAAGAAAACATAAAGGATTGTTTTTTAATCCCAGCAGCTATTTAAAATATAAACAGTAAATACAAGTGGAATTATACCAACTAACCATATTACCAGCAGTCAATTGCTGTAGAATAAACATTCTTATTTCCAGGGTGTTCTAATATATTCAAAGACATGAAGAATGACACCAGAAGAATTTATCACTGACATTTGCTAAATTAGATATTCTCAAGGTTTGCCTATATGGATGACAACATTTTTAGCACTTCAAGGTCCTTGCAAGAAAAAGTCTCTATAAAAATTCAGGATGGTATTGTTATCATCAACACTTTAAAATTGACTGTGATTGTTACAGCAGTTTTAAAATCAAAGAGACCTAAAAAGGATGGGAAAATTATATGTGTACTCTATATTTGGATTTTATGCACGAGATTTAAAACATAATATTGTGATGTTTATTTCAGATGAATTTGTTTTTACCGAAGACGTTTTTTTCTGAGCCAAAGTAAATGCATAGCTTAGTGAAGACCTACCAGCCAGATAATATCCATCAACAACCCGCCAATTAACCAGGACATCATGTTTGACAGTTCAGTTCTCAACCTGTTCAACCGTGCATTCCATTTTGGCTGCTGTCCTAATTAATGACTAATCTATGAAACGGGGATAATAATACATACCTCATATATGCCACATACATAATTATAAGGGTTGAATCAGATCACACGTGGAACCTGGCACGGCAGGTTCTTGGTAAATGTTCGAATTTTATGTGTCTCTTTATTTTCCCTTGACATTCTGTAAATGCTCATGATCTTTACTCTTGTGTTTCCAAGGCTATTTAAACAAATAAGAAGAAAATAAAAAGATCCTTTTGTGTGATAAAAATCTCCTAATGTGGACATTTTCCAAAAGCCACTCAAGGGAATTAGAGGTCTCAGGTATCAGTTGGAGTCTCTTTGGCTGGGATGCCCCCTCCTCAATGGCTTAAGACCAAACTCCTACTATTAGCACGGTCCATCTATGTCTCAAAGGACAATCAGATGAAGGTCTGGAAATGAACTGAATTGCAAAGTTTTTTAAACTATTTTACTAGAAGTGTCTTTGTACTCCTGTATCATTTTTGTTTCTTTCCCTACTTTGGATTTGCAATATTCAACTTTAGGAAAATTATGATGGATGCTCCCCTCTGCCCCCAGCAGCAGATCTGGGCTTCCTGGTCATCTGTTCCCCACTCTTTCTCTCCTCCGCTTCCTCTAATGACCCATCAGCTGTACTTATCCCTCGACTAAGTCTTTTCACTAAAACCACGTTATATGTTTTTGTAAATCATCAGCAAACTCCAGAAATCACAAACAATAAATTCCTTAGGGAAAGGGCCACAACTTGTGTTTGTTTCAAATCCTCTAAAGATGCAGTCGTAGCTGGTTCTCAACCAATAATCATTAAATGGAACTTAATCTTTTTTTAATGCAATGCTGTCAACAGATATTAACAGATTTGGGGTCTAGACATTATGTTGGTACCTCAAGTCAAGCTTACTCTCTGAAAGATGAGGCTTAGCTAGACCATCTCAGCTCTACCCACAGTTGGCCCTTCCTCAGTGCCATATGCAAACAGGAGGCTGGGGCAGGGGATTCGTAGCTTCAGCCAATGACCCAATGCTCCAATGGTCAAGGATGGCTGCTAAGAGTGGCACACTGAAATTTGTAAACCTGCTATAAAGCTTAAATAAAAAGTTCAACTTTGCTCTTGTTTGAAGTATTTTTCCCTCCAATTTTTATTGTATTTATATTTACCATATACATATTTGTGTATACATACATACATACCAACTAATATTACCTATCACTTTATGGACACATGGAACTGCCTTACATATAATTTTATTTTACATAACATTAAATACAAGGCACAGACATGGCCTTAGAATAACATGCAATGAAACATACCACACTACAGCCACATCCATCAGAGTCCCATTCAACTACCATAGCAGGACACGAGGGAATCTGAATCATCAGTTAATGTTCTGATCTGTGGGTAATTCCTAACCACAATTTAAGTTTAACCAACCCCATAACTTCTTCGGCTTTCTTCAGCAAAGGACCCACAATGCATAAAAATAAAGTACCTCATCCTGATTTTTCTCCTCTAGGGTATCTCTTTATGTGAGGAGACATATATACTCAGACCCATGAAAAGTGCTAGAATTAGATTTCTGTGATCGTTTTATGGGTTGAGGCCACATATGCATCCTGAAAGCCCAAACTTTCTTCTGGCAGAAAGCTGGGCCCTGGCTGTGTTACGCAGTGGGTTCTTGTCCTCGACGTCTTCCATTTTTGACGCTGTGATATCATTCCACCTGCCACCCAGGCATGGACTATGAAATTCTCTGTATGCCATAGGTCCCTGCCCCAGAGTGTACTTTTGTAACTTTTGTTTACAAACAAGACTTTCCAATAAAAAAGAAACCACAAATCTCAGATACCTCACCATCTCACCATGCAATACCGCCCCTGGGCTCAGCCCTAAATTGTGGCTATTGTACTAAAGTAACATGTGACTTACCGTGACGAAAAATCAGAATGGAAGAACCAAATCTCTCAATCAAGTTTTTGTGAGTCACTAACATTACATCTATAAGCGCCTTTGGAGATCACCCTAGTCAATCCCTTCATTTTATAAATGAGGATACTAAAGTGGGAGAATTTAAGAGAAGAGCCGAGGGTCCCACTCAGTGAATGCCTTTATGCTTCTGTCCTGCTCTCCAGACACTTCACCATGAGGTCCTCCATGCCTCCCCAATGGCAATCACCCACTTAACCAATATGCACTCAAAGCTCTCATGATTTTCACCACGGAGCCTGTTTTCTGCTTTGGCCAATAACTTCCCACCTCCCTTGGTGAACAGAGATATGTTAAAATTGTATGGCGTTAACTGTTTTATAAATCAACGCCTTTGTTAGATCCTTCAAAATAGGTGTTGGCAAAATAATACAAGTAACCCTCTCCACTGTGCACCCTCTGCATTTTACAGAACATTTTCACTGACATTATCTCACTTGATCAAGTAAATAAACAAAAGGTTTCTTTGTTTAGGGAGAGAGGAAGGGAAAGGCAGAAAGAGTTGAATAGCAGAAGGGTCCACCAGAAAAAGAGATTTAAAAATATGGACAGGGCTCAATGAAAATATAATTTTCCTTTTGGGAGCTGGGAACTGAAAAGCCTCCGGTCACTTCCCCATCACAATCTCCCTTTTGAGGAGCTCAAGCCTGGGAAGCTGCCTGAAATAGAAATCACCTGACCTTTCCTTTAGGTACTGACCTCAGACCCATCAGAATTCCCAGTGCTGGAGTCTGCAAACCAAGCTCCCGAGAACCTTGCAAACGCTCCCAGGAGGGTCTGGGCCAGGCAGGAGTGTGTGTTTAGGCAGAAAGTAGAGAGCCTGATCACAGAGGCTGGAATCCAAGGAGAGGTCTGCTCTGGCCAGGAGCCGGATCCAGCAACTCTGACCCAGATGGACTGATGCTGCCTCAGGGCTGGTTGGAGCTCATGGATCTGAAAGCCGTTTGTGGTTTATGATGAAAACATATTTACAATGTCAGGGGAAATTACGACACACGAAATCCCACTATCTAATCATATAAAGTTTACATTTCTCCATAATCTCTCATCTTCCGCATCCACATACACAAACGCATTTTACAGCCATAGAAGAGGTTTTATAAAATTGTGCATCCTTTTTCTTCATGATGTTATTATCTGTTTTGTACTTTCTCCAAGTTTCTATAGTTTCCATGTCATAATGGTGATTTTTGTAATGATAATTTAAGGGAGGAAAGTTCAGATTATCCCTAAATTTGTAAAGGAAGAGAACTTTTGGCTATAAAACTAATGTTATCAGTTTGCCAGGGAAGAAGTAAGCCAGCCACAGACGGAAGCCAGGATCCCATTTGTTAGATGGAGGCTGAGTCGCTGGAGACCACCAGCATGACTGGGTGTAGACTCAGGGAGCCACAGCTATAAAGTGACCCCTCAAAGATCAGGATGGGTGTCCGGTGGTACCTGAGCAAAGTTCAGCATCGAGGACATGCAAATTTGGCCACGAGGGTGGTGCCTCCACTGTGAGCTGGGAACGGTTCATGACACTCCACCAGGGCCCAGATCAAGTCTCCTCCTTGGCTCTAATTCCTTGGTCACCAAGCAGTTTGGGGTGATAACCCATCCTTCCAGAAATGCTGTCCAGAGACGGGACTGCCCTAGGTGATGAGCTGAAACATTTCAGTCACCATCTAGGAGTTTGCAACTGTAAATGCATGATCTGGTCCCCACTTGCACATCAGGCTCATGTGGGCATGGTTAATGCCTTCACTCCTGAGGACCTGGCCACCTCTCTATATAAAGATACCATTGGGTTCCTGGGCACACACCACTGAAAAGCAGTGACCACGTCAAGCTGCGTGACCACACTAAGGCCAAGGGCAAGATGGCATTCCTTTAGGACTTGGCCTTCTCTCTCTACAACATGTAACCATCCATGGAGTAACTTAACCAGGATGTGGTTACTGTTCCCTGGGGCAGGTTATCTTGCTTGTTTATAGCTTTATGCTCTTCTAGGGAAGACTGACATAAATATTTTTGGGTCTTTGGCTTTTGTATTTAAGGAATTGTGAGGACGGCTGAAGAATATATTCCTATATCTCAGGGGCTTTTTGCCCACAGGGCTGAAAATTCCTGGGATGGTGATTTACAGAGTGCCAGAGGAATCCAAGAGTGAGAGCTGAGAGGTTAATTTTTAACTCAGGGACTCAAAGTCTGACACATGGAAGCCATCGAATTCCATGGGCAGTGCCTATGCTATGGTGGCACAGCACAAGCATCCCCACCCCCAGCCCCAAATGTCGTCCAGCTGAACTCCTGCATCCTGTCCCCCTGCCCTTAGACATTCATGGCCCTAGCCCATAAGAAAGCTTGAGCTTCTCTAGACCTAAACTATGGAAATGTCCCTCTCATCTTCAAATCTCTATCTCCTATTAAATTTAAACTTAAATTATATATTTTGCCTTCCCTCCAGATAACATTGTCTTCTGCAATATGAAATTAGATGGAGGTGAGAGGAATGATTGCTTAGTTGTTTGAATTCCAATCGTTAGACTCAAGGCAGAAATGGTAACTCAACTAACTCTTCATTAAAAGTACTATATTTCATCCAAGATAGAACATAACAGAATAAAAGATTCTTGGGCGCATTTTTATGGTGCATGATTTTAAAACACTGTAAGACTCAAATTTTTCCAAGTATATTTCACCTTTTAATAATATTAAAACTAATATGAATGATTGTCTCAAGGAAAAAGCCATCCTTTCATATATATTAGAGGCCAGCAGCCCATGACCAGCCTGTCAAAGGTGACCTGCATGGGGATTCGGAGAGATGCCAGGGAACTCACAATGCATCAATTTTCCTGACTTGACTCTCAGCATCACTAAGGACTTTGACTTGGGTTCATTGCTCTGGCTCTTTCTTCTCCTAACTAAGCCCCAGAAGAAGCTGGAATCTCTGAGGAGCAACTGTCTGTCCACAACTCCCTTGGCTGGATACTGAACCATGCCCACCCTGGGCCAAATGAGGGTTTTGGCTGCACCTGCCTCCAATGTAACATATCCAAAACAGAATGCATCATCTCCACAATCCTTTCCACATACACACACATAACACATGCATAGCACACTCACGCACGCACACACACACTCCTCTTCCTATATTCTCTATCTCAATGAATGGCCTCACTATCCTCCTAGTTGCTCAAGCCAAAACCTGGATAATTCTAGACTCTTCCCTTCTGCATTCCCCAACAGCCATGAACTCTCAGCACTATCTATGCTAACCCCTCAATACTTTATTCTCTACCCCCTGACTAGAATTCCCTTATCTGAACTACTGCAGCATCAGGAAATAATACAATAATTAAAGGAAGGGAATTCCACAACACCTTAAAAATTCAGGCCTTTGAGCAAATTACCAAGTGCGCTGTGCTGAGCATCACGGGAACACTCCTGACCTCAAGTAGTTCACAGCCTACTTAGACATGCGCTACCTAACCACAAAGAAACAAGAGAAGGAACCAGTGTCATGATAAAGTGACAACCAAACATAATAACATCCCCTAATGAGTTCTCAGGAGGGAAAGAGACTGATGGGGTAGGAGTTTTCAGGAAGGCTTCCTGGAAGGAGTAGGAATTTGAGCTAAACCATGAAGAAAGAGCAGAACTTGAATCTGTAAAGTAGAAGGAAGAGCGAAGCAAAGTCTTGAGAGCCAGAACAACTATGGGCTACACAGAGACAGGAGAGCTGACTCCATGTTGGGGGTAATAAGAATTTGGAAAAAGCAGGAGGAGTCAAAACAAAGAGGTAGGTACTTCAGAGCGTAGGTCTTGGCACTTACAAAGACCGGGGAGGGTGAAGCGGGGAGGCTGAAGCTCCTAGAGATAGGGGTGAATGAGTGTGGGTGCTCCTCCTTTCTGGGTTCAGAAAAGTCAAAATGGGTGAGTAGCCAGTACTGAAATGGGTACCCGAAATGGGTAACTAGGCCTGGAATCAAAGCTATCACCTCTGGCTAAAGCCACTTCCCTAACTGAGGCCCCAGCCTGTCCAATCTACCAGGGTGAGTGTCAGGGACATGGAGCACTTTTCCTAACCAGTGGCCAATTTCTTCTGGGTCTGGAAAAGCATCCATTTAGAGCTCTACAGTCTGTAAACTCCAGGGTCATTGTGTCTACCACATTGGATCTATGTGGGGTTAACAGTGGGGAGCTCAGGAAAGAACTTCCAGTGGAAAAGCTCTTTATTCACTGAGGAGAGGAAAGGGTGTCTCACCCTGCCCAGAGAAGCCCAGATACGAGCTGCACATGCCTCAGGCTTGGAAACCAATGAAACAGGTCCAGGAATTTCCAGTCAGTACCCAAGCAATGGCAGAGGGAAATTAAGAATTCACTCCCTGGGGCCTGGAGAGTGTGAGCCAATAATAAAGGCCACACTTATTGTTCAAGAGCAGGTACACACTTTGTGTCTTCCAACCCATGGGCCAGATAATCCACGGAGAAGCACTGATGGCCTCCAGGGTCGTGTGCACACCTCCAAGCCAGAGAGAAAGTAGCCAAAGGCAGCTGGGGCAAGAAGCTAAAATCAGACCCAGGGAAGGGTGAGATGGGAGAGCTCAGGCTTCAAGTCAAGGCTTCATGACTATTCACCCACTCTTTGACAAAACGGAAGGAACCATGGTGGGCGCTTGGGATACCTGTGTTTTAATCCGTGCCCTGCTACTTGCCAGTTGTGGCATTCAAGGAAGTTGCTTGCCCAGCCTAGTCTTCAGTACACTTCCCTGTAAAAGAGAGGTGACCAGACCTCCCCCCTAACCACCACCACTGCAGAGAGTTTGCTAAAGAGTTGAATAAACCAAGAGCTAAGGAACCAATTCTTCTCAGTGTGGTCCTATGCTCAAATGAGGGCTTGTCATTAGCATAATGTCTCAAGATGGCCCCAGGCCAGAGAAGGAGGAATATGATGGGGTAGAGTCTGTACCGCCCTCCAGAAGCTCATAACCAGACTTGGAAGAGAAGAACATAAGCCAGAGACAATGAGACTGGTTAGATGGTCCTATCCAGACTGCAGTGTGCTGCAGAAAAATGGTGGTAGAGGTAACCAGAGATGATACCCCAGAAGAGCTGGAACATGAGCTGGACAAAGGAATAAAATTTGGGAAGATGGAAAAGATGAAAACGAAAAAGAAAAGGAAACCTACAAACATCAGAAACGTGGGCCAAAAGCTCAGCTTTAGAACTCATTCCTAGCTAATGTACACAGAAGCACCCAGGGCTGCAATATTTTTTATTTACTTATTTTTTCCTTATGAGCAAACTCAAGAATTCTGAAAACTTTAAGGAAGGAGGAAAAGAAGAAAATTAAGATTACCTATGAGTTCATCACTTGGTATAACTGGCGTTATTTTATTATAAATCCTTAAAGTCTTTTTTCAAATATTTTTCCACAAGATCATTTTTAAATGCTTGCATAAATTTTATTACATAAATGTAAAATAGTTAACTCATTCCCCTATTACTGCGATTGTAAGATATTTCTAAATCGTATAGGCATTATTTTGAAGTTTGTGACTGGGAATGTGGATTCTAGAGTAAGAGCATCTGGGTTCAAATTCTCTCTCCATCGTTCATCAGCTAGGTTACCTTGGGTGGATTTGCCTCTATAAACTCCATTTTCTGTTCTTAAAAATAGGGATGAAAATAGTACCTAACAGTGAGTTGAAAAATTGTGGTAATAGTCACATAACTCAATACAATTCTGCTATAAAAAGGAATGAACTATAGGTCCATGCAATAACATGGATGAATCTGGAAATAATTAGGCTGAATGGAAGAAAGCAGACCAAAAAGATGGTACATATGGTCTGCTTCCACTTGTATAAAATTCTAGAAAATGCAATCCATAATGACTGAGGCCAGATCAGTGGATGCCTGGGTGGGAGTGGGACATGGAGGAGAAGGAGGAAAGAATTACAAAAGGCAGGAGGAAATTTGGGGAGTGATGGCTATGTTCACAGCTTGACTGTGTGGCATTTTCATGAGTGTATACATATGTCAAATGTTAGCAAATTGTACACTTTAAATAGTGTACACTGTGTGTATGCTATGCACAGTGTACTGTGTGCAGTTTTCTGGGTTAATTATATCTCAAAGAAGTTGTAAACAATATATGCTTTTTAAAATTTGTACTAAAATAACCCACCACCAGGAGTGTCTGTGTATGCCTTTGTCTTCTCTCTCACTAACACTGGGTACTCCTTTATTTTAAACATGTTTGCCAAACTGATAAACAAAAGTAAAGGTATCATAATATCATTCTAAATTATGTTTCTATGATTGCAAACAAAGTATAAAATATTCACTAATTTTTGTGTATTTGAATTTCTTTTTTATGAATCATACATTTGTATGCTTTGCTCATTTTTGTTGCTGTGTTTATCCTTTTTCTTATTTATTTCCTATTGTGATTAGGCAAGGATGTCTTTCCAGACTTTCCCCATGCAAATACATATACTTTTTCTAAGCGAAAAGAAGATCACACTTTATATCCTATTTTGTAACCCACTTTTTACACTAACATAATGTGAGTATCTGTCCATGTCGATAAACGTGCAGCTACATCATAGTTTTAATGGCTAGAGCAGCAATTCTTAATGGTGCTTCTTAAATCATATTTCAGTTTCAGAAAATGGAATGAGGCTCTCCCTCATTTCAAAGGGAGTTGAGAGTCACTTCACAAATCACTTTTTTATTTGCTACAGCATCATAGAAACTACAGCAGATACTTCAATGAATGACGACCAAGAAGCCTCCTCACCCTGAAAGGGAACTTAATGAAACTGACTTTTTCTAACTTTTTTTACAGTTCCCCTGGAATAGTGCTGATAATGAAATTTTCAGCCAGTCGCACTTCACTTGACAAATTATGAAGAGATCAATTTGTTCCCATTAGTCTCTACTTCATTAATAGCCAAGATGAGGTCCACTCTAGTAAATAGTGAACAACCTTTGGCTCAAGCAGAGACGTCTCTTTGTCAAGGTCTTAAAAGAAGCAAATCAGCGTCCTTTCCTTAAAGTTCAAAAGGAAATACTTTGATTAAAATTAAAAAGCTGTTCCTCTCAAAGGTCAGACCAAAAATTGGTAATGTCCTGGAAGAAATATAATTATTATTCAATGCAGCGCATTGCTATGACATTGAGGTTGAGAATTTAAAAGTGACACAGCTTAAGAGTGAAAAGTTATAGTTTACCTAGCAGTAGTAATCTATCTGCTTTGCAAGTAACCTTTGAGTGACAGATCCTTAATATCCAGGCTCTGCCAGCAAATGGGCTGGAAGAATTCTTCAAATTGGGATATGTAGAACCTTACTTAAAAATCGTCATTCTGGGGGCTGGCCCTGTGGCTGAGTGGTTAAGTTCGCGCGCTCTGCTGCAGGCGGCCCAGTGTTTCGTTGGTTCGAATCCTGGGCGCAGACATGGCACTGCTCATCAAACCACGTTGAGGCAGCGTCCCACATGCCACAACTAGAAGGACCCACAACAAAGAATATACAACTATGTACCGGGGGGCTTTGGGGAGAAAAAGGAAAAAATAAAAGCTTTAAAAAAAAATCATCATTCTGTTCTCTTTTGGACTTTTCAAACAAGTCAATCATAAAAATGAGGAAATATTCAGTCTAAAGGTTAGACTGACCAATTGACCACACTAGCTGAGATTTTTATGTTTTGAAACCACTGGTCAGAAACAAAGCATTATTTTTGAAGGAAGGAAAACAGGAATTGGGTTGCAGTAACCAGCCTGAGGCAGCCCAGGCATTTCAAGAGGTCCCTTTTTTTCCTGATGATTAGAAAGCCATTGAGAATTCAGCAAACACTGGGGCCTCCCCTGTACCCTACATAATTCTGGGTGCTGCTAAGAATGTTATATTGAACACACATGTCCATGTGTCATCAGCTAAGTGGATAAAGAGACAGGCGTGTTAACAGCTCCCCTCCTGATGAGGCCCATGGGGTTGGGTATAATCAGAAAGAGAAAAGTTCGCTGCGAGCATAAGAAACCAGTGCCTGAGACTGGCAAGATATGGGGGACCGTGCTTGGCAAGAGATGGTGTTTCCACTTGAGGGGAAAAGGAGATACGGCTGTCCAAGCGCACCCGTCTTACTACCTTTGGGTGCATAAAACCAACGCTGGAAATAACTATTGTGAGGGATATTTTTAAAATCTCAATGATCCTTAAAATAAATCAAAGGGTGAAAAGTGAGTTTTAAGTAGCTAGGCTAACAAGCACATTTTCCACAAAGGTGATAAAAGCAATTACACCTTAACAGAAAAGCTCTCTGTCACTGAATGTTTCCTCCTCCAACTTAACACTTTATCAGGCTCTGTACAAATATTAGCTGTTTCCAATAAACTAGAAACTTACAGCTCGTTTGAGAGTGAGAGGAATCTTCTGCACAGCATGAACTACCAGAGAGGGGAAGCTCTGATGAGCGAGGAGCAGGGCACCCTTCAGGACAGGTGCCAAGGAGAGGGGGCAGGTAAGAAAGAGAGCAGCACTCCTGGCGGCTCCCACTGAATGGCAATGCCAGGTGCTTCACAGGAAACAGGGCCTTGTGGGTTGAGACTGGGGATGCAAGACTGACAGGCTGTGAGGAACTTGGGCAGGCCAGTAGGTTTGACCACCCAACACGTGGGCGCAGTCAGCGGGTTCAGGAAAACTCCTCTACTCCCCACACCCTGTGAGGTCTGCAAACCCAGGGAAGCGTTTGGGCTTAGGGAGCAGAGTGTTGGTGGTCAATTTCAGATCCCTTTCTGAGTTTGGCATGAAGGAGAACAGAACATACAGGGAAAAGGAGCTGAAATGAAGGACTAAGGGAGCAAGGAAAACCTGGCGATGCCCACAGTGAGGCTGTTACTGCTGGAAAGCTGGTCTTAGAGCTGGGCTGGTTCCCTGGGACAGGGGTCAGAGGTTCCTCTGCAGGTACGGTGATGCCTGAGCCGGATCCTATCAATCCGGATTGTCTGCAAGGCTTCCTATCAGAGGTCCTGAAGCTCACAACACAGGAGAGACGCAGAGAGCTGGTGCCTGTGTACTTAGGATAAATACATTAAAATAATTGCAAGATAATAAATATCTTCCAGCAATAATGATATAACAAAGGATAACTGGTAGCCCTGAAGGAGAGGCACAACAGGAAACACAAAATAAAGATATAATAGGAAAAAAACTTTCCTTAAATGAAGGAAAAATCTGAAGCCACAAAATTGAAAGAACATTCCAAGTAGACCATGTTGTAGGAAATTTGAGACACAGTGAACGCTACCAAGATCAATCCTGGTAAACTACAGAAAATAAAACAAACTGAGAGAATTCGTTAGGCATTGAAAAGAAGAAACAAAAAAAAATTACTGAAAAGGCTGATAAATGAGGCTAGCCTCATGTTTCTTCATAGCGACATTAAAATACAGAAAAAAAAATGCAACAGCATATGTGAGTTTCTGAAGGAAAAAAATATGATCCAAAAATTATAGGCCCAATGTGCTATTGTAGGTATGCGGTCACAGTCTTGCAAGAGCCCAGGAAATACAGCATTAGTTCCTTAGGTGAAAAATTTAAACAAAATCTAGCCATTCAGAAATGAAGGGACAAGTTGCAGTAACAGGACTTGTAATGAGCACTGAACCCATACATTTAAATGGAAGCTAAACAATTTTATCTATAGGTATATATATATACACATGTGTATATATATTTTTACAAATTGAAGAAGTACTATAATGGAAATAAATAAGATGAGGTATTTGGTTAATTGTGGTTATCTCTGAAGGTAGAGGCAATCAAAGGAGACAGGGAGAGGCAATTTTTTGTTCTCCCATACTCTGTTTTTAATTGAGGTGTAATTTACACGTAATAAAATGCACAAATTTTAAGTATGCAATTAGACTAATTTTGACAAATGTATAAACCCATGTAAGCACTACTCCAATCAAAACATATATAACATTTCTATCACCCCAGAAATTTCCCTTCCGCCTTTCATTCAACTCTCCAGATCCCAAAGGCAACCATTGCTCTGATTTCCATCATCTGTTCTAGAACTTTATGTAGAGTCATACGTGTTTGGTTTCTTTCTCTCAACGTGTTTTTAAGATTCATCTGTATTGTTGCATGTGTCGGTAGTTTATTTTTTATTATTGAGTAATATTCCGTGGATATACCATAATATGGTCATACAGACTTCTGTTGATAGTTGCTTCCAGCTTTTACTCATTATCAATAAAGCTACTATACACATTCTTGTATACTGACATTCCTCTTGGATAAATACTTAGGAATGGATTAGTGGATATACAATGGAGTTGTATCTATAACTCTATAATCAATAGCCCATTTGTCAAACTGGTCATATCATTTTACTACAAGGTGCCAGATGCTTAACGTCCTCTCTAACACTGTTAGACCTTTTAATTTTTACCATCTAACTGGGTGTCAGGTGGTGTCTCTTTGTGGTTTGAAATGTATGTTTATCCAATTACTGATGATGCTGAGCTTTTCGTTTTTCATGTTTTTATTGGCATTTCGTATATCTTCCTTTGGAAAGAGCCTCTTCAAAACTGTTTTGCAAATATTTTTGCCAAGTTTGTGGCTTGCCTTTGAACTTTCTGACGAGTGTTTTTGAAAAGAAGATGTTTTTCACTTTAATGAAGTCCCACTTATCAATTTTTTTCATTCTTATAGGTAGTCCTTTTTAACGTCTTTTTAAAAAATCTGCTTACTGTAAGGTCGAGAAGATATTGTCCTATATGCTTTACTAGGAGCTTTACAGTTTTACCTCACACATTTAGGTGTATACACAACTTGAATAATTTTTTGTGCATAATATGAATTAGGGTTTACGGCTTATGGGTTTTTAAAAATATATAGATATCTAGTTGTCCTAACATTGTTTATTAAAGATATTTTCCCCTCCCCATTAAATCACACTCTCCTCATTGTTGAAAACAAGTTGACTGCATTTGTGTGGATTTATTTTGGGATATTCTAATCTGTACCACTGACCCATCTGTCTAGCCTAAAAAGACAACACATGGCTCTGATTACTGTAACTTTATAACAAGTCTTGAGATCACATAGGATGTCTTCCGACTTTATTCTTTTTTCTCAAAAAGTTTTGACTATCTGGATTCTTAGCATGTCCATATTATTTTTAGAATCAGCTTGTCAATTTCTTTAAAAAAAATGCTGGTGTGATAGTGTGATTTTGATTGGGATGACATGGAATCCATAGGCCAATTTAGGGAGAACGAACATCTTAATAATATTGGATCTCCCCGTGTATTAACATGGCGTATCTGTCCATTTATTAGGCCTTCCTTAATTTCTCTGTTCCATATTTTATAGTAGTCAGTGTAAAGATCTGCACAATGTGGACGAGAAATGTTGAGGGTAGATATCCTTGCCTTGTTTCTTAGAGGAAAGTACATATTTAATGTTTCACTGTATGATGTCTACTGTTTCATGTATGACGTTTGCTGCTGGTTTTTCATAGATTCCCTTTATCAACTGACAAAATTCCCTTCAACTTCTAGTTTGTCAAAGTTTTTAGCATGAATGGGTGTTGATTTTCTGCATCTATTGGGATAATCATTTGGGGTTCTTTACTCTTATGACACAGCGACCAACATTGGTTGATTTTCTGATGTTAAACAGACTTTGATTCACTGACAACTTACTGATGATTTCTGTGTCGTTGTACGTAGGGATGTTGGTCTGCAATGTTTTTTCTTATATTGTCCTTGTCAGGTTTTAGCTCTTTGGATTGTCTTTATTATTTGTATTTTATTTTGTTGATTTTTGCTTTTATCTCTTTTATATCCTTTCTTCTTAGTTTGATTTAAATTTGATCTTCATTTTCTGGCTTCTTTAGATGGAAGCTTAAACAATCAATTTCAAACATTTCTTCATTTCTAACATAAGCTTTAAAGGTACAAACTTCCCTTTAAGAGCTGGCTTAGCTACATCTCACCATTTTGTTAGGCTGTATTTTCATTGTGGTTTTGTTTGAAATATTTGCTTATTTTTCTTGTGATTTCTCCTTTGACACTTTGGTTATTTACAAGTGTAGTTTTATTTCCCTCAAAATAGGGGATTTTCTATGTATATAATCTCAATCCTTTGAAATTTACTCAGTCTTGTTTTGTGGTCCAGAATATGATCTCAGTGAATATTCTATGTGCACTCAAAGAATGCGGAGGGATTTTTCTATGACTGTCAAATAGGGAAATTTGGATGATGCTGTTCAAGCATTCTATATCCTTACTGACGTTTTGTCTGTTCTATCACTGACTAAGCTATGGATGTTAAAACCTCAATTTATGACTGTTGATTTGTCTATTTAGTTTTCTCAATTTTGGTTCAGGTATTTTTGTTTTCAGTTTACCAATAGTAACCTGCTTCTTTTACAGCTCTACTGTGGTACAATCAACGTAAAATGAGCAGGACATATTTAAAGTGTACAATGTGATAACTTTTGACATATGTATACACATAGGAAACCATTACCAAAACCAAGATAATGAATGTATCTATCATCCCAAAAAGTTCCTTCATTCTCTTTTACAATCCATGCTTGTCTCACCCTCTCCTCATCTCCAGTTATCTACTGACCTTCTTTCTATCATTATCACATACCAGTAGTTTATCCTTTTTTATTGTTGAGTAGTATTCCACTGTATGGGTATACTACAATTTAGTTATTCACCTGCTCACGGATGTTTGGCCTGTTTCTAGGTTTGGGCTATAACAACAGAAAGCTTCTGTAGACTTTTCTTATAAGTCTTTGTGTGGATGCGTGCTTTCATTTCTCTTGAGTAACTATGTAGGAGTAGATTGACTGGGTTTCATAGTAAGTGTACACTTAACATATTAAGAAACTGCCAAATTTTTCCAAAATGGTTGTACCATTTTACATTCTTACCAGAAGCTTATCAGAATTCCAGTTGCTCCACATCCTTGCCAACAATTAGTAGTCAGTCTTTTTGTTTTTAACCATTGTAGTGTGTTGTGGTATGTCATTATGGTTCTCCTTGCCTTCTCCTAATGACTAATGTTGAACATCTTTTCACATACTTATTCATTATCCATATATCTTCTTTGGTGAAGAATCTGTGTAAAGTTTGCCCCTTTTTTCAATTGGGTCATTTTTCTTTTTGTAATTGAATGGGAGGAGTTTTTATGCATTCTTCATAAAAGTCCCCTGTAAGATACACATTCTGCAAATATCTGCTTACAGTCTATGGCTTGCCTTTTAATTTGAAGAATAAAAGCCTTTGATTTCGAAGATTTTCAATTTATTGAATTTTTATGTTTACAATTTGTTCTTTTTTGCACATATTTAAGAAGTCTTAACCAATCCCAGAGGGACTAAGCTTTTCTCCTAAAAGTTCCGTAGTTTAGGTCTTGCATTTGGGTCTATGATTCACTTCAAGTTAATTTTTGTGTATGGTGTTAGGTAAGGGTCAAGATCTATTTTTCTGCATATTATGATTATTCCAGCACAACTGACTGAGAAAGTCATTAAATTGCATTGAGCCTTTATAGAAAATCAGTTGGCCAAATACATGCAATCTATTTCTCCACTTTCTATTCTGCTACATTTATCTAAATGCATATATGTATGTCCATATTACATTTCCTTGATTACTGGAGTTTTATAATAAGTCTTAAAAGCAAATTTGGTTCCTCTTTTCCTAAGTTGTTTTGACTATCCTAGGTCCTACGCATTTTCATATAAATTTTAGAACCTGTTTATAAATTTACAGAAAAAGAAGACTGCTGAGATTTCATTGGAATTAATTAGAATCTATGCATCAATTTAGAGAAAACTGACTTCTTGACACTATTGTATTTTTTGATCCATGAACACAGTTTACATCTCCAGTTATTTGTGTCTTCTTTAATGCCCTCAACAATGCTCTTTAGTTTTCAGGGTACAGCTTGCACAATCTTTGTCAAATTTATCCCTGTGTATTTCATATTTATTATACTACTTTTAATAGAGCTGCTTTTTAAAATTTCATTCTCTAATTGCTCATTGTTGCTTATAGTCATGTATGGAACATATATAATTGATTTTTACATTGATCTTATATACTGAAACTTTGTTCACTTATTAGTTCTTACAGGGTTTTTGGGTAAATTCTTAGACTTTTTTGCATAAATGATCATGTCATCTACAAGTAAAGTACATTTTAATACTTTATTTCCAGTTTGGATGTTTTTATTTCTTTTCTTGCCTTAATGCACTGGCCAGCTCCTCCAGTACAATGTTGCATGAAACTGGGGAGAGCCAACATTCTTACTTTCTTTCTGATCTTAGGTGGAAAACATTAATTCTTTCAGAATTAAGTGTAATATTTGCTATAGGTTTTTCATAGATGCACTTTATTTTGTTAAGAAATTCTACTTCTATTTCTACATTTCAGTGAGTTTTTATCATGAATGTCATATGTTTTTGCTGTACCAGTTGAGGTAATCAGAGGGTTTTTCTTTTTAGTCTGTTAATATGATGAATTACGTTGACTGATGTTTCAAATGTTGAACCAATTTTGCATTCTTGGGTTTAACCCCACTTGGTCATGACATATTATTCTTTTTTATGTATTGTTGAATCCAATTAACTAAAATTCATATTTTTTCATCTATTTTTATAAGGGATATTGGTCTGCCAAGTTCTTTTCTTGAAACATCTATCTCTCATTTTGGTATCAGAGTAATTCTGGCCTCATATAATGACTTGGTAAGTGCTTCCTCCCATCATTTTCTGGAACAGTGTGCAGAATTGGTATCATTTATTTCCTTAAATATTTCTAGGAATCACAAGTGAAGCTATTCAGACCTAGAGTTTATTTGTGGGAATTTCTTTTACCTACAAAATTCAATTTCTGTGATGGATATAGAGCTTTTCAGGTTACCTATTTCTTTTAGAATAAATTTTGGTAGTTTGTGTCTTTTGAGGAGTCTGTCTATTTTATTTAAATTGTCAAACTCGAGAGCATAAAACTGTTCATAATATTCCTGTATTATATTTTGATGCTTGTAGGATCTTTAGTAATATTTCCTCTCTCATTTCTGATATTCAAAAATTGTATTTTTTCTCTTTTTTTCCTGCTCTATATGGCTTGAGGTTTATCAATTTTATTGATCTTCTCAAAGGACCATATTTTAGTTTCATTGATTATCCTTACTGTTTTGTGTTTTCTATTTCATTGATTTCTGCTCTTATCTTTCTTATTTCCTTTCTTTTGATTACTTTGTGTTTCATTTGTTCTTTTTTTAGTTTCTAAGGTGGAAGCTTAGATCAAAGACCTGCAAAATTTTTTTCATAAATGATCAGAGAGTAATTATTTTAGGTTTTGAGATTCACACGATCTCTGCTGCAGTTAATCAACTCTCTTGCTGTATCATGAAAGCAGCCATGGACAATGCACAAATGAATGAATAGGCTGTATTTCAATAAAATTTTATTTACAAAAACAGGCAGCAGGTTTGATTTTACCCATCTGCCATAGTTTAACAAGTCCCAGTTTACATCATTGATTTGAGACCTTTTACCTTTTCTGATATATGCACTTAGTGCTATAAATTTCTCTCTAAGTACTATTTTAGATGAATCCCACAAATTTGGATTCATCATATTTTCAGTTTCATTAGAAAATGGAGGATATTTTGGTTGTTGACTATGAATCTGGTCTTTACTATTCTCAACCACCACTACCTCTGTGGGCTCAGAGTTATTACTCCTTATTGTGGTGTTACTAACTGAATGTAGGCCAGCGTGGAACCCTCTATTGCTGCTGTCAAAGCCTCTGTGCCCACTCTTCTCTGAGCCCTGCGTATGAAGCAGTGTTGGTTTCCATAATTTTCAAGGATGCCTAAACCCCAGGCCCCTTTCCAGGCTCCCTTCTCCAACTATGTCTCCTCCACCTCTTCAATAGAATGGCTTGATCCCTCACATTAACAACCCCCATTAGCCTGAAACACAAACACTGCAAGTTTACTTATCCCTCAGAACGGATAGACAAGAGAAGGGACCACATTCATTTAGGTCCCTGAGAAGGGGACGTCAAAACAGGATTAGACATGCAAGAGATTGGTTGGAGGAAGGAGCAGAAGAATGAAGGGAGCAGCTTCAGATTAGGATGCAGATCTGACATTTTTGAAAAGAGAGAGGGAAGGAAAGAGGATTTGGGGAGGAAGAGTCTTGGGCTGCGGCACAGTTTCAAGAAAGTTTTGGCAAGGCTGTTGGAAATACTCAAGCCAAATTCATCTGTTGGAGCAGTCCCACATCTTGCTGAAATGGGCCTGCCTTAGCACCCATGCCATGCTTAGTCATTGGCTGGGAGCAGCCTTAAGGAAGTAATATCTTAGTGTCAATGCAATGGTGGATCCCATAAAGACCTTGGAAAGAACTTCCAAATTGTCCACAGCATCTGAATTCTATCTCCTGTTAGTAAAGGAAGTGGATGGAGAAAAGCAGACGCCTTTATTACTTACTGGTTCACAGCCACTGCAATCACCAAGAAGTAGATCTCATTCCTCTCACCATGAGTCATCAGTGCCAATGGAACCACATACCACTGAAAGACCTTCTACCCACTGACCATGCTTGCCCTCCAAGCAACGACACCTGTCAAAACAATACATGATGGACATACCTTGCCTTCTCCTGAACTGCATGAACCACAGAAAAATATACTTGCTCCAATAAAACAATCCAATGTCATTATAAAGACCACAAAATGTACTTCTCAGCATTTTACCAACGGTAGTGTGTGCTGTAACAGGCATCATAGCTATGAATTTCATGACTGTTGCCCAATGATCAGAGCCACTGAAGCATCAGAGATGTGACGAATGCAGTGATGAGTGGGCATAAATGCTGTGCCTGCTTAGATAGAAACCTGGATTGGGTGGTGAGTCTTTGAAGGCAAGGCAGATTCGGCCCAATGGACCTTTTAGTCTGCACTGAGGATTAGTGAAGCCAGAGTGGTAGAGACTGAATCAGCCACAACACGGGCAACCTTGCACAGCTTCTTCAGAGGCAATTTTCTCATACGCTACAGCAAACCTCCTATAGGCACACAGGCAAAATGCCTCATTGGGCAAACTGAGGCAGGGGACTAAAACCAAAACCAAGAACTACTCTCTCAACACCCCCTCCCCTTCACGTGGAAGCTATTGGGGCCCATCACTTCCTCCTTCAGCAGAGCTGTTATTATCTAGATGTGGCCTGCAATAATCGCTGAAGACCTAATAGGTCTCTGTTTCTGGTAATAAATTCTGCCCCTTGGTCATTCAGATGCCTCGGAAACAGCTTCGGCCTTTGAAGCTTCTGCAGCTCCTTCACTGCCTGCAGCTGGGCTCTTCCAAGGTGAAGGGCGAGGCACTACCCGTCCACACGGATCAGCCCGGGGCTCTGACCAGCTCGTGGCAGAGGCCAGAGTGCAGAACTGATTAAATAATTCCCAGGGATATTTATCAGTGGTATACCTGGAGGCACTTTAACCTGCAGAGCTGATAGCAAGCTATTTTAAAGACTATTTTTCCTATTTATTTAATTCCTTCATTTATTCAGTATGTATTGAGGTCTTGCTCTGTCCAAACCCTCTACTAAGCACTGGGATACAAGGATGAACAAGGGGCTATTGAAATAGTCCAAGGGAGCAGCTTGGTCCTGGCTTAGGGTCATGGAAGCTGAAAGGAAGGGCTGTGGGCGGATTAGAGCAACATTTAAGAAGACTAAGACCCAGCCATCCCTGAGCACCTACCATATGCCAGGCATTTAGTTTGTCTTCAGAAAACTACAGTTTGCAGGGCTCTTGGCAACATGAAAATGCAGGAAATGCAAGGCCACTTGTTCCCAAAGCAGAAAAAGCTGTTGCCTTCTGCCTTGCTCTCTTGATCTGTCTGGCCAGCAGCACCATGCCAGACAGGCTCAACAAGGTTCATGGAAGGCTTCAGGCCAAAGACGCATATGGGAGGAGACCTGCATCTTACTGGAATGCGTCTGCCTTGGGGACACTCACGGGGTGGGACAGTGCAGACCACCATAGTTGCCCCGGGGTGACTCGGTGCCACACCCTTGCCCAGGTCCCCACCGGGGGCAGAGGGTGGCAGAAGTTGCTGGGTAGAGGCAGGGGAGCAAGCAGCTGCAAGCCTGTTCTGAGGATGTGGTAGGAAGGCAGGATGCCACTGCATGCTCCATTGTCCCACTGGACCTCACTTACAAAACACAAGTTCAAAGATTCTAGTATTAAGACTTTCAAGTCGGCGACAACAGAGCATTAAACCCCAAGCGCAGGGCTCTTCAAAGCATAGGGCCTTTGAGGCTGCACTGGTCACACACCATGAAGCTGGCCCTGGTGCCAGCCACCATGTTAGACTCTGCAACACAGGAATGAATCAGACGCAATTCCCATCCACCCACTGTGACAAGGCAGGGAACTATGGGATACTCTTGGGACTTAGGAGCAGGTTTGACAAAGGAAGTGAGGTCTAACTGAAGTGTAAACTGTAATTAGCTGCTGGATGAAAGGGAAAGTGGAGGAGAGGAACCTTCCAGCAGAACGAATAGCAAGTGCAAATGTCTAGAGCTGAGGCAAGAGAAATCTGGACACATCTGGGGAACTACAGCTGCTCTAGCTCAGGGTAACTAAATGAAAGGAGCATAGGGGAAATGAGGCAAATGGGTAAAGGATCATGAAAAAGATGGTAAGGATGTTTTTTTTTTTATCCTAAAGGCAATGGGAAACATCCTAAAGAGTTTCAAGCTGAGAAGTAATCTAATTCATATTTGTGCTTCAGAAATAATCCTCTGGAGGTTAAACTGGAGTAAGCTAACTCCGGAAACAGAAAGTCCAGCTTTGGGTTGGGTGTGTGATGCCAGGCGTACAAACAGTCCAGGTGAGAGAAGCCACAGTAGTCTGGAGTAGACTGGTAGTGAAAACTGAAAAGGAAATATATCTATGTGGCGCAATACAATAAGTCCACACAGGAGTAAGCACATAGTGTCATGAAAGCAGAGAAGAGGGGTCCCAAGTTGGAAGATTAGGAAGTCATGACTACCCTGTCTTGTGAGCAATGAGTAGATGTTTGTGGGCAAATGGAAGTAGGGCTGGGATAAAAGGGTTTCAGGCAGAGCAAACTGTAGAGGTGTGGAGATAAAGGCTATCTTCCAGGGACTAGAACTTCCAGATGGCTGGAAAAGGGAGTGAAAAACAAATCTGGCCAGACATGAGGATGCAGAAATGTGCAGTGGTCAGATGCAATGATTTAGGAGATCAGTCTTTGTGCTGTAGACAATGGGAAGCCAAAAATTTAGGCAAATTTCACCATGGAAAGGTCACTTTGTCATATGTGCAGAAGTTGGATTAGAGTTGGGCCAGACTGGAGGCAAGGAGCCCAGTTAGGAAACTGATCCAACAATCCAGGTCAAGCATCCTGGCAGCCTGAGCTAGGAAAGTGGCAGTGAGATTGGAGAGATAATAAGAGGGTGAAATTGTAGGATCTGGTGGACAATCGAACATAACAAGTAAGAGAGAAGAGGGGGTCACAGAGGATGCCCACGTTTCTGGAGGCTGTGTGGATGGTGGTGCCATTTGCTGAGCTAGGGAACACAGCAGGAGGAGTGTACTCAAGGGGAGGAGAGGATGAGCTTGGTTTTGTCCATGTTCTGCTGGAGCTGCTCACAAGACATCCTGGAGGGACATTGGGTAGACATTGGAATGGAAAGATCTGGCATCAGGCAAGGAATCTAGGCTTGGGTATGGGGTTGAGTGTTTTCAGCATATCCTTGGTAATGAAACCATGACACCATGTGTGGTCTTCCCAAGAATCCTAACCCCCAACAGGGGAGCAGCAGCCTTTCTGGATAAGAAGCGTCATCACTCATGCTTTCAAGCAGGTCCAGGGTTTCATAATTGAGGGGAGGTTGGACTACATGGCCTCAAAAATTCCTTCAGTTGAGCCTCTGAATCATCAGGCTTTTCCAACATTTAACATTTATTTTCCTTTTCACATCATAAGAAAGTTCAATTTAACTTTAGAATTAGCCACTTTAATGCTAAGACATCAAAATTGCATTTCCTACAAGACTGTATGCTATCTCATGCTATCTTCCAGGCTTCTCCACCTCTTGGGGACCACCATCCCCTCCTGGTACTTTTCTCATCTTCTTTGGACCCCAAAACCCTGGTCTTCCAGCTGTTACCACCCTTCCCCACTAGCCTGCCTGCCCTCTCTTCTGCCTGCCCTGGTAATTCCCGTCATATATCTCTGTGACTGATGAATAGGAAGTTAATCAGAGTGCAGTCAGCTGTACCCTCGAATCATGGACTCATTTTGAGTTGTCTTAATTGAACCGTCTCCCTGGGAAAGATGAACTGTAGATAACAATCAGGAAGGCTTGTGCAAAGGGTAAAGAGACGAGTCTTCTAAAACGAATATATGTCAAAGTCAGATGACAGGAACCTTAGGTTCACCTAAAATCATTCAGTCAGCCAGTCATCACTCAACAAATGTTCGCCATGTGCCCCACACCAGGTTGGGATCTCCAGGAATTCAGGTTTCTGGCTCTCTCTGCCCTCAAGCTATTTCTCTGCCTTTGCCTGGAGAAAGCTCAAGACCACTCAGGGAAGGATAAGCTTGGAAGTCGGCTTCTTGTGACACCAAAGAAGAGATGATAGGCTGAGAGAATGGCCCAGGTGTCAAAACCCTCTCAGCATGGGTTAGCTTCACTTGCTAGACAGAAGCAAAGGAGATGGCAGCAGACACTGGCTAGTTATGTTCCAAACTGTTCTCTCCTTCTGAAGACAGAGACGCCAAGTGACATGTCCCACCTTCCTTTACAGTCGGGTGCACGAGAGTTCTGGCCACTCGGTTTCACTGGTGGCATTACATTCAGGCCAACTCTCCCCCAGTTATGGCACAGCTGGAAAGGGTGTGACGCACTCAGAAAGTGCAGTGTCTTCCTCTCATCGGCAGAAGCTATGTCCAAGTGAAGCCAAGCTGATGTGCAAATTTCATTCCCAACCATTTCCAGGAGCCAATGAGCCCATTCTACCTCCTGGATAAAGGAAAGTTAAAAAGCAGAGTCTGCAGGCAGGAGAGCAAGGACACTTCTAGCCTCTCTCAAAGTCCAGCTGAGAAAACTCTGATTATTCAAAATCAGAAAGGAGAGAGGCCAAATTCAACTAAACTAAATTCCGGCCAGTGTCTGCGCTCAGAACAATAATTAGCGAAGGCAATCAGTTTCTGTTTATCCTTCTATTGCAAGGAAAAATCATTGGTTACCTTCAGCAAGTAAGTCTATGTATCATCATTCTAGACATCAGTCCTAGAGAATACTAATTGATCTCGGGCCCCTGCTATGAAATGCAACCTAGCTGATATTCAAACATGCATAAACATTGTCTTTTGCTGATAGTAGCTAATGGATTTAATCACAGAATAAAACAAATCAATAATTAACCTTAGTAATAGAAGTGCAATTTGGATTCAAAAATAATGATTTCACTAATGGTTCTTGCTTCCATTAGTACCAATACGTCAAGGTAAATAGGCAGAAATGTGCCCATTTCCAAGTAGCTAATCTATTCATAAATGATCAGATTATGACTCCAATTTGGACATGAAGGAGGGCAATAAATAACATACCCACCAAGTTTTCTCTAATTTATTAAGAAAACTATAAGCTTATATGTGAAACCATTTATTTACCACCCCCAGCCCCATTATATGCTGGATCTGTGCCCAAAGCAGGTGGCAGAGAGCAGTAGAGCAACAATTTAAAAAAATGATAATGCCAATCCTTCTCAAACTCTTTAAAAAAATTGAAGAGAAGGGAACACTCCCAAATTCATTTTACAAGGCCAGCATTACCCTGATAATAAAGCCAAATAAGGACAATACAAGAAAAGGAAACCACAGGCCAATATCCCTGACGAATATGGATGCAAAAATTTTCCACAAAATCCTAGCAAACCAAATTCACAGCACATTAAAAGGATTGTACACCATGATCAAGTGGGATTTATTCCTGGGATATGAGGATGGTTCAACGTACATAAATCAATAAATGTGATACATCACATTAATGTAATAAAAAATGAAAATCATATATCTCAACAGGTACAGAAAAAGCATTTCACAAAATTCATCATCCTTTCCTGATAAAAACTCCCCACAAATTGGGAAATAGAAGGAACATACTTAAACATAATAAAGGCATATAGAACAAGTCCACATCTAACACCATACTCAACGGGGAAAGGTTGAAAGCTTTTCCTCTAAGATCAGGAACAAGACAAGGGTGCCTCCTCTCACCACTACTATTCAACATAGTCCTGGCCAGAGCAATCAGGCAAGGAAAAGAAATAAAAGGCATACAAATAGGAAAGGAGGAATTTAAATTGTCTCTGTTTACAGATTACATGATCTTGCATATAGAAAATCCTAAAGACTCCACCAAAAACTTATAAATGAATTCAGTATAAGTTGCAGGATACAAAATCAAAATACAAAAATCAGTTGTGTTTCCATATACTAACGATAAACTCTCTTAAAAAGAAATAAAGAAAACAATACCATTTGCAATAGTATCAAAAATAATAAAATACTCAGGAACAAATTCAACCAAGAAAGTGAAAGATCTGCACACTGAAAACTATAAGACGTTGAAGAAGACGCAAACAAATGGAAAGATACCCTGTGTTCACAGATTGTAAGAATTAATATTGCTAAAATGTCCACACTACCCAAAACCATCTATGGATTCAATGCAATCTCTATCAAAATTCCAATGGCATTTTTCACAGAAATAGAAAAAGTAATCCTAAAATTCATAGAGAACAACAAAAGACCCCGAAAAGCCAAAGCAATCCTGTGGAAGACAACAAAGCTGAAGGCATCACACTTCCTGGTTTCAAACAATGTTACAAAGCCACAGTAATCAAAACAGTATGGTACCGGCATAAACACAGACACACAGAACAATGGAACAAAATAGAAAGCCCAAAAATAAACTCATGCATATACAGTCAACTAATATTTGACAAGGGAACCAAGAATACTCAATGGGGAAAGGGCAGTCTTTTCAATAAATGGTGCTGGGAAAACTGGATTTTGACATGCAAAAGAATGAAATTGGACCCCTATCTTATCTCACGCAAAAAAATTAACTCAAAAAGGATTAAAAACTTAAATGCAAGACCCAAAACTGAAACCTCCTAAAAGAAAACATAGGGAAAATCTCTTTGCCATTGGTCTTGGCAATGATTTTTTGGATATGACACCAAAGCACAAGCAACAAAAGCAAAACTAAAGAAGTGGAACCACATCAAACTAAAAATCTTCCGCATAGCAAAAGAAATAATCAACAAAATTAAAAGACAACCTATGAAATGGGAGAAAATATTTGCAAACCATGTATCTGATAAGGGATTGATATCCAAAACTCATACAACTCAATAGCAAAAAATAAATATTCTTATTTAAAAAGGGGCAAGGGACCTGAATAGACATTTTTCCAATGAAGACATATAAATGGCTAACAGATACATGAAAAGCTGCTAATCATCAGGGAAATGCAAAGCAAACCCGCAATGAGCTATCACCTCACACTTCTTAGAAAGGTTATTCTCAAAAAGACAAGACCTAACAAGTGCTAGTGAGGATGTGGAGAAAAGGGAACCCTGATGCACTGTTGGTTGGAATGTAAATTGCTACAATCACTATGGAAAATAGTATGAAGATTCCTCAAAGAATTAAAAATAGAACTACCGTACGATCCAGCAATTCCACTTCTGAGTACATAGGTATCTTTACCCCATGTTCATTGTAGCATTATTCTCAATAGCCAAGACATATAAACCTAAATGCCCATTGATGAAGGACTGGATAAAGAAATTGTAGCATATATATAGATAAAATAGAATATTATTCATCCATAAAAATATAGGGAATTCCACCATTTGCAACAACATAGGTGGACCTTGAACACATATGCTAAGTAAAATAAGTCAAAGAAAGAAAGATAAATACTGGGTGATCTCACTTATACTTGGAATCTTGAAAAACCAAACACATAGAAACAGAAAGCAGATTGGTGAGTGCCAGAGGCTGGGGAGTGGGGAAAGTCAGGGGATGTTGGTCAAAGGGTAGAAATTTCCAATTAAAACATGAGTAAGTTCTGGTAATCTAAGGTACAGCATGGTAACTATAGTTAACAACGCTGTATTGTATACTTGAAAGTAGCTAAAAGAATAACAATGTTCTCACCACACACACAAAAACTATGGTAACTATGTGAGGTGATGTATGTAACTAACCTTATTGCGGTAACCATTTTGCAAAATATACGTATATCAAAACATCACATCATACAACTTAAACTTACACAATGTCATATGTCAATTATACCTCGATAACACTGGGGGAAAAAATGATTGGACCGAAAGCCCAGGGAAGCTGGGATAAAAATATGAGATTCTGTTGTGTTTGGAACATAAAGTACCAATGTGAATTTGCAGATCTTAGAAAGGGGGCTGACACTATCAATCTGTGTTAGGGTGATCAGTCTGATTGCAGAGTTGAGAATGGATTAGCTAGGAGAAGCTCTAGAGGCAAGGAGTCCAGAGCCAGAGCTACACCAGGAGCAGTGGGGATGGAGAGGAGGGGACACGTTAGGGGATATTTAGGAAGTGATGCCATAGGACTTGGAGAGTCATTGGTTATAGGGATTAAGAAGGAGGAGAGACTCAGATGAGCATATGTATATGAAAGGTATACCAGGTCACCATAACAGACATTCTGTGTCCTCATGATGGAAAAATACTACAATGACGTCTTGATAGACAGGTACTTCATGACATAGTGACAGACAGGTACCATCTATCATGGTGACACACATGTATACCAATAATTATGTCAGGTACACCATGTCATAGTGACAGATATGACATCTTTTCATTGCCTTTATAGGCAACCTACCATGGCATGATCATGGCACACATTTATTACATCTTCATGACATACAGACACAACGGGTCAGCATGAGAGAGAGAAATGGGCGTTGTACGTCAGACAAAAAACATCTTGGCAACTAAAAGATACACAAAAATGATGTGACAAATTTACTGTTCCATTGTTGTCAGTGAGCTTGATACCGTCTACTCTTGATGAAAGTGATATTATTCATGTAAATAATTATAAAGCTAATTGATGGTTTTAACCAATGAAGAAGGTTTGCATTTTGCTCAAACAGTCCTTATAATAAGTGCTGAGAACTCTTCACTAAGATTAGTGGTCCTTGTGATGACTGGTGTTGCCATTATCTGGTCCCACCTCTCCATGGAAGTAGCAGCCAGAAAGGAAACTGTAAGCTCCTTTAGAATGGACACCAAGCGTTTTTCACTACCTTACTTATTCTTATTGTTTTTTTACATATTATGTGGCATTTACTATGGGTCAAGCACCATTTTTAAGTGCCTTTACATTCTTACTTAATCCTTGAAACAACCCTATAAAGCAGGAATGTTATTCTCATTTTACTTATCAAGAAAATGAGGCACAAAGAGGCCATACGAGCTGGTGGATGGTGAAACTGAGATTCAAGCTCAAGCTGCCTGGTACACACTCTGTTTTTATCCTGGGATCCAAGCTCCTAACCTCTACATTAATGCTCCCTCTGTATCTGCTGGAATGCTTTCAGTTATAAGTAACAGAACTCATCTCAAAACTGGCTTGAACATTAAAAGGAATTTATTGGCCCCCGTAACTAAATTAGGTGTGGCCTCAAGTAAAGTTTGATTCAAAGCCTCAAGTGACATGACCAGGACCTGAGTTCTAACTCTCAAATTCTCAGTGAAACTTCCTTGGCATTGGCTCTATCCTCTGTAGGCTCTCCCCAGTTGTCACCAGATGTCTACCCACAGTCCCTGGACATGCTTCTAGGCTCTAATCCGGAGGAAGAGAAAGGTCCACACACCTGATATCTCAAGCAAAAGTCTTTGGGCTGACTCCTGCTGACCCTTGATGAGCTAAATTAGATCATGGGACTCTCACCAAATGAATCGCTGTGACCAGCTGCTGGAAGGATGGTTCGGCGTCGAGAGGGTTCACCAATCCAGTTAATCAGGCCACATCTATAGCTGGAGATAGAGGTAATCTCTTCTAAGTGGAACTCTTCTAAAGCCATGGAAAATTTCCTTTTGGCAGAGGAAATGAGGGGACTAAATCCTGAGGAGGAAACCAACAGATGCCCGTTATACCATCTTATCCCCACCACCTAGTTTAGCACGTGGCACAGAGCAAATGCTCAGAGAATGTTTGCTATTTGGATGGATGGATGGATGGATAGATGGATGAATGGATGGACGGATGGACAGATGGACAGATGGATGGATGGATGGATGGATGGAAAACTCATGATTAGGACAGAGAAGTTGCCTTGGAACATATTCCAAGCTTCATAAACTCCCAATTAGTTACCAGGAAGAGTCACATGGATCATGGGACCAGAGGGAGGCTGGGCTGACTGAGACCTGTGTCCTCCCAGAACTCACGACTTTGCCCACAGAGTCTCTTCAGTAATTATAATTAGGCTATTGGTTTAGGCGACCGTTCTTGAGTCTTCAACTTGAGAGAGGAAGACTTATTTGCATCTCTTCAAGGTTCTTAGGGAGTCCAACTCTTCTGGGATTCATGGATTATAACGTAAGTCTCAACTGTCTCTACTCTGAGCAGCCCTGGTCCTTGAGTGCATCCTATGGAGAAACTATTGTGTTCCCACCTCTACTTGAAAATCTGGTGTGTATTTTACATCATGCATTCTGGAACACTTGGAAGGTCATCAAGAAAGGAAAATATAGGGGCTGGCCCCGTGGCCGAGTGGTTGGGTTCGCGCGCTCCGCTGCAGGCAGCCCAGTGTTTCGTTGGTTCGAATCCTGGGCGCAGACGTGGCACTGCTCATCAGACCACGCTGAGGCAGCGTCCCACATGCCACAGCTGGAGGAACCCACAACGAAGAGTACACAACTATGTACCGGGGGGCTTTGGGGAGAAAAAGGAAATAATAAAATCTTTAAAAAAAAAAAAAAAAAAGAAAGAAAGGAAAATATACTTCTCATTAAAGGAAAATATCAGTTTTCTTCATTTCCAGCATGGAACATAAAAGGTTAGGACTCACTCCATCCTAGCCCCCTTAAATAAATCAGCCCACCTGTGCAAATTGAGCCTAGAAATAATTAAAGACCCCTGAGGCCATGGGCATTATAGTGGCCCTGCTTCCTTTATGTCCCTCTCCCAAGCCCCAGCCCCACGAGGCATTGCACCCTGGCTCCCACTGTTTCCTTGGAGCTAATTGATGGACAACACATTTGGCCTCACTTGTCAGCTTTGGCTCCAGCACCACCTACAAGACACGACTTGCTGTATTGACACTTTCACTCCATGTCCCACATAAGATAGAGGGAAAGATCCTTAGAATCACGGAAAGCCCTTAAAGATTGTATTGTCAAACACCTAACAGTTCAATTCAGAAAGATAAGAGGCAAAAAGGAAGATAAGTTGCCCCGGACCACACTGAGATAAAAACCAGAACCAGAACTGAGGCCTCCCAATCCCCAGGCCAGGGCTTTGTTACCACACTGCGTTGGCTTTCCCAACCTGGTCTTACAAAATGGCCATCACAGTCCTTATGCTGTATACCTCTCGAGGATGCCATGGGTGTCTGTGTGTGTCTATGTGTGTGCACCCACCTACAGGAGAAAGGAATGATAAAAAGACATGAGGACTTTCAAAGGACATTTATAGGGGCATAGCACAAACATCCCTCCAGCCTGGCAATTTCCCACCTACTCAGGGAGACCATTCATGGGAAGAACTGAAAACATGACAGCCCACTTCTGTGCACAGGGACACAAAGCTATTCCTGCTGAAAAGCCAAAGGAATTCAACACTCAAAATGCAGATTCCTAGAGCTCCTTGCCCTCTTCCTGCAGACTGTGCCCCCTGTCCCCCAGCAGTACTTAGGACCAGTGGTTAATGGCTAGGGAGACAAGGTGAAAATCTGTCATGCCCTTTTCTCCAGCACCTCTGCACTTATTTTTAAATAAGACATTTCATTAAGTTTAAAGCCCCAAAACACTTGTAACTATATTGAAAATCAAAATCACTTAGGAATGTAGAAAATGGAAATGGCTGGAACCTGGTTTGGAGAAAGGTACAAGGATAGAAAGTGGTCACCAAAGCTAAGGTGACTGCCAGTTTTTCCTGGTCATCCCAGCTAGGTGTGGCTGGAAATGGAAACGCAAGTCTTTCCAGAATCATCGTAACTTCCAGGGGCCATCTGCATACCATGCAGTGGGAGGAGCAGCTGACTGGGGCTAATTGAACAGTGACAGCCAGCCACAGCTCATAGTCTCAGGAATGTGCCTCTCCCTGCACGTGTATTCACAGTGTACTGCATGCACCTCCTCTCCCCCAATTGATTGTAAGTTCCTCAAGGCTGGGGATAGAGATAATTTCTCCCTCTGTCTCCTTCAGGTTCTGCAGAAGCTTTCCCAAGTGCTCAGGACACACAGTTTACCAGGTTTGCTTCACAGTTTTCCAGCCACACATCCTCCTTCTTCCGGTGAACCCAGAGACTTTGCTTGTGATACCTTAGTCCTGTAGGGTTATAACTTTGCTGTGAGTATACGCATCCTATCTCATTTTAAGTCTAGACCCCTAGAAGGTAGGCTATACGTACATAGTACTTGCTTACTGCCTCCCGCAGTGCTAGGACATAGAACACGCAAGCAAAGGAATGAACAAATGAAGCTTTTGTCTACATTGCAGCTCCACATTATATGCAGTGGCCTTATCAGACCACCCTTGAATGTCTTTCATAAAGTAGGTATATAATGTACGTTTGTCTACTGAAATGTTTGATCAGCTCTTCCTTTGAGAAAGCCACCAGATTGATCACTGTGGTCCCTTGTTCAGAGGCACAGTCTGCCGATGAACTTCCATGATAGGGTGAGCAAAGCCAGTTAGAAGCCCCTTGCCTATAGGAGGCACAGTTTGTCTTTCCAAATGCAAGGAAAAGGAAGAAGTAATGTCTGGTCAATTCTAAAGTAACATCAGGCAATTAAACTCAGGGGACCTATCGTAAGGTCAGAAGTCAGCAAAGCCAAATTTCCAAACAAAGTTGGAACACACTTGAAGAAGCAATGCTTAAACTCTCCCAAGACGAAAATAGCTAAAGAATGATGTTTTAGGAATTCAGATTTAACTCAGCAAGTACAGTTCAGCAAGATGAGCTGTGAGCTGGGCAGTGAGACAAGCGGATGAGCTCATCCTCGGGCCACCTACAATCTGACCCAACCTGCTGTGGGCAAGAGAGGTGGAGGCTCAGACTGGCTTTTTAAAAGGTAGAGAGAAATGGATGTGATTCAGCTGACCCCAGGGTCCAGAGCAAAGGCTTACTCGGACTTCTAATGTAGCTGTTTCCTGATAAGACATCGTTTCGAGATGGGGGTGATGGAAGAGGAAGCCAAAGAGGAAGGAGAGAAATGCAATTTGTAAAATCTTTGTATTGTGATAAAAATCCAATACAGTTTGGCTGAGCGAGGGCTTGAAATTTCATCAGTTCCATGAACCATCCCCAGAGTGCAGGGGAAGGGGCCGGATTTTATCATGTCAAAAAGCCAGCAATAAAAGAACTGTCTTGCGGTCAGGGCAGAGCCAAACTGACATCTCAGCCCAAGATGCATTCCTTTTAAGGGCCAGGATTTTAAAGAATGTGCACTTCAGCCTCTCCCACAAGCTCACACAGGCCAAGCTGAGGCAGAAGGAGCTGTGTGCACAGTGAGACGTGCTTTTCTCATTACCCTCAGATGCCTTTCAAGGCTGGCTCACCGCCTCCTCCCTCCTGGCACCTCTCCCAGACTGAGGGGGCTTGGCCGGAGGGCTGTCCAGGGAATGCACTTTGGAAGGAAGGTAAAAGGAAATGTTTTCAAGTCTGGCTGTCCGAAGACTCGCTGAATATCACCTGGTCAGGTTTATGAGTGTGTAAGTCAAGGGGAGAGTGCCGTCCTGCCTCAGAAATCCACACATCTGCCCTCTGACTATAAAAAGCTCAGGTCGGAATGTTGCTTAACATGTCCTGGCATGCACTCATTCATTCATTCATTCATTCATTCGTTCATTTATTTAACAAATACTTCTCAAACACCTTCCCTTTACCCAAATACACACAAAGGAAATAGTGTCAGCCCTGAAGCCATGTCTCAAACGACCACAAAGCAACCACTTGTGATGTTTTTCTTGTTATGGGTCGCAGTGCTTTACTGAACTCTGCTGTGATCTCTTCCTAAAGTAAAAGAAGACTGGGCATCTGGAAGACTAGAGATGACCCTGCCCATATTTTAATGCCCTCAGCCAATCAAGCAATACATATACACTGAACATTGCCTATAGGTCTATGAATCAGAATATATTTCTGGTTAAACTGGAGATATGAGTTTGGTAAATGAGATTTCAGTTTGCAGACATGTTTGACAGGATGCCCCAATCCAGAATACTGGGGATCAAGAATCCAAAGTCATTTTAAACCTTCTGGACCCAACAGAATCTTCAGAATAAGTTTATTGGTGAACATTTATTTTTATTCCTCATTTAAAGCTGAACTTTTTCATCATAACAATAGGGGTCTTTTTTGCTTTGAGCATCACAATATTCAGCTACTGAAACAAAAAAAATCTCCAGGTAATTACAAGTGATTTCTGTATTGGTATCAAAATTATTTATAAAATTAAAGTCTAAGAAAGCATCGCAACGAGCCAGAATGTCTTAGAAGCCCTGATTCTACTTAGTAGAAGGATTCACTAAGGACAGTGACCAAAGTATAAGCATTTTTCCAGTCTCAAAATTATTTCATAATCATCATTTGCATTTTATAGCCTAACAACAGTTGATATCAATACAGTAGTCATTTCCACATAAAGTTATATGGCTTTTGAGACAGAAGCCCTTATATTTTTTGGTCTTTGTTAAAAGGATTTTGGATACCAAAAGGCACAAACCATGCTTCTGAACACATGCATTCACACACATATAACAAATACCAATTCTTCGTGAAAAAATCTAAGAATAGCAGAAATTCACAGTATTGGAAAGGATGTCCAATACCCACTGCCTTCAGATAGGCCCCCACCCAAATCAGGCATAAGTCATGTTTCCTAAGCGGTAATGTGAAGGTATTAACAGGTTTGAGATATTGTAGGAAGTATGTTAAGATATTAAGACACATAGGTGTTCTGCCACAAAAAGTTTCAGTGATCAACTAAATTTAGAAAAATGGTAGATTAAACCAAATCAAATAAGTTGGCACTTTGTTTGTTATTGGTTTTTTTGTTTTTACTGCTGATCCAACCACTATGAATTCCAAGATGGGAATGGAGTATGCACTGTTTTCTCCACTTAATTAACCTCAGAACCCTTTTTGTCAGGGGGTACCAGTCTTCTGTGGAAAATACTTCTACAAAGGACAGTCATCTCTATCTTGGTCATAAATATTTTGAGAATCACCTTGGCCCTTTGGAATTTTCTTTGACCCACCCATGTATAGACAATCCCTCCTTTGTGCCCCACAGTACTCTGAATAGAATACCCCGAATCCCAAATATTTTTATATCTTACATATCCCTTGCATCTTTATATGTCCAAAGTTACATATGTGAATATGCACAGATGTGTCTCCCCTACTACACTGTAATCTCCTTTAAGGTAGAAATTATGCATTATTCATCCACATATCCTCAGTGCCTGGTTCATGGTCATCATACTAATCTTAGTACAATCATTGAATGTATAAATGAATGAACGAATGTTGCTATTAAAAAATAACCTACTTTACTGAAGTTTCAGGTGTATCAGCTTCTCTATTAGGATAACCTCATCTGATATATGATTAATACTGATCAATTCATTTGCTACATTGCCATCTGTGACTCAATGTACATGTTAGATTGTACCTTGGTGCTCAGAAATATCTTTGTCAGATTCTGTGCAGCCAAGTAATCTTCCTCCTGCTGGCGCTCAAGCTCCTCTGCGAACTGACGCCAGCCTCCCCTTGTGCTCCGACTGTCCACTGCTGCCTGTCACTCACACAACTCCATCTTCTCTAAACCTGGCTGGCATTTCCCTGCCCCTAAGCATTTCCTGCCCCATTCTCTCCATCCTCAATCTTTTGACAAATGTTCACCCAAAGTCTACTGAGGCCTGGTCATTGCACTATACACTGGGATAAAAGATGAATAGATATGGCTGCTGCTCTCAAAGAGGTCACAATAGCCACATGAACAGAGAGACATGCTACACAGCAGGGAGCATGCTGTGACAGAGCTCAGTACTAGGTACTGTGTTAGCACAGCAATGGCACTGGGTAAGACTTCCTGAGTAGAAACTATTTAAGCTGGATCATTCCTTGAACTACCCATTACTAGTGGGTGCAGTCACTGGTCCTCAAAGGAAATAATCTAGGCTTCACCCTCTCTCTTCTACTTCTCATTTCCATGGACTAAACATACAGGGCTTGGCCACTTAGGATACCCGGTATTCTCATCCATGCATTGAACTGGATAAATTACACCTGAAACTTTGTGTTCCACAAATAATGGCTATCTAAGATTAGGGAAGAAGGAAGTAGGAAGTAGCTTACCAGGGAAGCCCTCATAGTGTTGGTGGTGGCATCTTCCAATTTTTGTCAAGCAAGGTGGAAGTTGTGGCATTGTCATAGCCAAGAAGTGAATATGCTTGGTGGTTGTTCTGACAGCAGGTTACATAATCACAAACCTTGGTCTTTCAATCAACAAACTATTTAAGGACCATTTGAGAAAAAAAATGAGTCCTGGGTTCTTACTTTCTGGTAAAATAAGAAAACACCAGCTCTATAACTTGTAAAATGATGTCAGGATTTAGGAAGGAAACCCCAGATCAATAGTGTAGTGCTCTGGAAAGAAATGCTCATAACTACTGCTCTTAATGTCATGGAGGGAAGCATTGCACAGAGAAACATAGGCACCAGCTACTCTAAGTCAGAGAGTCACTCAGAGTCTTGTGAATATAATTTAGGAATATTGCAACCAACGTATTTTGCTTATATTTTCATTTTAATGTATGCACAAGTATCTACATAAGCCTTAAAGAACTCTTTTAACAAGTATAAAATTACAGTTCTAAGTTATAAAGCATTGTGGTCATAGTTTAATTGGCAGTACTTTTTTTCTCAGAGGTGTGTAAAATAATGGTGCATCTCAAAATCAATAACGTCTTAGATGCTGTGAAATAGAGGCTGTTTATCCAGTTAACCCGCTGAGTGCTAACTGTAATGAAGTTTTCTCTTTGTGTATCGCTCCAGTTGAGTTGAAAGCTTTCCCAGTCCATTAGCTATCCACCTGAGCTCCCGAAAGTATGTCAGTGTTCTGTTGTTCTCTGGAAGAGAACGGCAAAATGTGGAAAAATTTAATATTTAATACTGGTCTGTTATCCTCATTTCTGGTTTCAGGAATTGGATGGGGATGACTTCATTGCTCTGCAGGCAACTGTATTGATGGAATGGGCCTCACTCTGTGCAACAGATGCGCTCCTGGAGAAGATGTGCTTAATTTAGATTTTTTTAAATTCAATTGTGCTCACACAGAAAAACAGTTTGCTTAAGACATCTCACACACACACACACATGCACACACACACACACACACACACACTATTTCACTGAGAATCCTACTAACAAGCATCACAAGAACAGTTGGGAGCAGAGCCCAGGTCAGCACGCCAAGTCTCCTGGCCCCCGCTCTTTTGAAGGATTAATTATCTTTTTAGATTTACACATCCAGAAAAATTGAAAACTCTTTCCACGTTACCTCTTAAACATGGGGCAACACGGTGTTACTAACAAGTATGTAATTCAGATATCTGCAAGCCTTTGCTATAGGCTTTTGTGTCAAGAAGTAGGAAAGTAAAAACCAGATGCTCAGCCTCGAGGAGGGGATTGCAATTGATGGGATTTTCAAAATGAGAAAACAGTCCAGATCCAAGGAAGTGGTGTTCGGTCACAGTATCCTAAGAGTGTTCACTGGAAGGATTTTCTCCTCCTGTCATTCTGAAAATCTTAATGGGTTTGAATTGATTCACTGAGCCATGCAAAAGGAAAGGGAAATGTCAAGCCTCTGTGTTTCCAGTCATGCAGTTGGGGGGGGGGGGGGGGGGCAAAACATACTTCAGAACTTCTGGGTTCAAATGTGTTTTCACCATGAAAAATAAACCGCTGGGCAGGTCTTGCAAAGCACCTACAGTGTTCCCTGCCTTGCCCCAGGTCCTTCTCCATGGAGCAGAAGTGGAGCCCAGTGGTCCTCACTCTCAGGCAGTTGACTGTGGGGATGTGGGGTCAGCCTTGCACCTAAGGATACAGGAGAGACACCTAAGAAACTGTACTATTTCAAGGGGCCCCAGCTGTAGTTGTAGCGGGACCAACATGTCTGATACCATCACATCACAGTCTACAAATACTTTCACCATGATGGGGAGATAGAGACAAACTGGCAGAGGAACATGCCCAGAGGCTGATAGTGGTAATTGTGTACCCACTGAAGGAGCCAAGAAGACCTCCTGACAGCAACTCAGACTGGCACCTGGAAGTTGCAGAAGATGCTACCCTGGGAGCTTTCTGCTGCCTGACAGTTAACACCTGGGTGCTCTCTCACTTCACTACACAAACTACCTCCAGTTCTTGAGTCGTCTCGTTGCCAGTGGGTCTCTCTGTTCAACCAGGTAAGAACCATAAGCAGGGAATCGGAGAAGCGGGTAGAGAAGGGTATTGCTCTACAAGATGAGGTGTTACATCGCTGAGAACCCACAATGACCCTACGGGAAGTACAAAATGGTGACACTACCAATTCTGGAACCGAGGCCAACGGGCCATCAACTAAATTATGCACCTCGATACAAAGCCACACGAGGGCACTCTTCTTGTACATCCCTACGAACAACTCCAAGAGCTTCTCTTCTTTCCCTTTATACAGGTTTTTGTTTAAATAACCACATGGATCTCAGTGCAGGGAGGGCAACATGCCCTCAAAGACAGGAGAAATGCTAGTGATTAGTGGGGTAGGGACCACATGTGTGTGGGTGGTGGGGGTGTGGAAAGCAGTGGGGCATTCTTCCAAGGATTGGGGACTGCGAGCTCAAGGTCCCACTAATTAAAAAGGATGTCACTTTCCATCAGTGTTGTTCCAACTCCACCTTTTAAGCAAGAGAGAAGTGCAGAATAGCAAGCACAAAGGTATCTAACCCCAACCTCCTCCCCTACGTTCCTGGACGCAGTTGTGTAGGCCTCCCTAAGTCTGCAGTAACTTTTTTCACCTCTGATGAACCCCAGAGAAGTGTGTTAAGCTCAAGTTTCAGAGTAGCCTATCCTGGCTGAGAGCTCAGCTCTGGACTTGCCCCCGAACCACACAGATCTCTAAACCAGAGATATGGTCTGTCAATGCTGACACATGAGCATGTGAGGATCACCCCTCACATTTCTGACTTCTAGGTTGCCCAGGGAGTGTCCCAAAGCTGGAGGGCTGAGCCCATTAATTGGTTCCTTGGCCTGAGGCCAAACCAGCAGGCAACACTTCCTGCTCACACATTGGATTTTCCAACATAGAATTACTTATTCATGAAGTCATTTAGACCTAAATACTTTTCAAGCTTTTTCATTTCCTTCCTCCCCTAATAATCTATCATTGGAATTATACATTTGATTCCCAATTATAAGCTAAGATTTACCTCCAGGGCCCTGATATTGTCTTAGAAAATGCAGAGTTGAACCCAAAACAAAGCCAATAAAGGAGGCATCTAAAATTCCTTGGCACCACCATGCAGTTTGAGTCTTATTTAAAACAGCTATTCATTTTAATGACTGTTCAATTCTATTTTCATAAAAAATGTGTTTTACATAAGCCCCAAAGTTTCATATACAATTAATTCCCTTCACAAAGAAACTGTGTTTCAAACCCAGAATGGACATGCTGGTCTCCGCGACGGTGGGGCTTGTTGCTTTCAAGTTGTAGTTGCCTTTTTAACACTGTAATTAAGCTTGGGGGAAAAATCATAATGCAAACCAAATAAATCCTGCCCTTCGTACAATTATGTATGGTATGTGGTGAAAAAAAAATGATCTGGTTTTGTTCACCTTAAAATACACTTGGCAGCCACTTCACTTAATAAGCTCCTTTTTCTTTCTGAGAACAAGAAAGTCACGAAGTCCAAGCAATAATGGAGGAAAGCTGGCACCTTGGGAGGGAAGTGACAACATCCCACAGCAGAGACCTGCATGCAGGGGTTGTGAGCACGGCTCTGGTCTGGCTTTTTCATCATCATAAGTGTGTCTTTAAGCCTGTCTCTCTGTGTCTTGCTTTTCTTGTTATTTCTGACTTGGTAGAACCTAATTTTCACGTGATGAGACAAGGCTCAGCAGAGAGGACTCACAAACCCTCATGCTCCTACAGAGCCCCACGGACCTCGCTCAGCACCAGCCTGCCTGCTTGGTCTCTTCTTCTCTTATCACCCCTTCCACTCCCCAATCACAAAGGACCTGCCATAAGGTCCTGTGCCACTGGAACCCCTGAGCTCTCTCCCTGGGGCCTGCACTCCACAGCCATGAGCTTCCCCTGCATCTACCTTGATCAGATCCAGTCGTGAGTAATCAGCCCCCTTGCTTCTTCCCCTCATGGGTTCACAGACCTTGCAGCACCTCTGGGGAAGCCATAGAATGGGGCAACCCCTCTGATCTGCCCACTTGCTCTGCCCTCCCTTCCACTGCTGACAGTCAGAACTTCTAGCCTGGGCTATTCCAAAGCTGTCCACCATTCCTGCTATCTCCAAGTTCCGCCTCCTCCAACCCAAGAGCCCTATGATCAGAGCTGTTGTTCTAAAATGCCCATCTAACCACCTCAGACTTCCTGCTCAGTCACTTCCATCAGCACCATTGTTGATCAAAGTGTGGACATACCCTTATGATAATTTTTAAGAGTCTGGATCCCACCTCTTTTTCAAAGTTGATTTTTCCAGCATCTTCCTTCTTATATAGCCCATAAGACACATTGGACTACTCGCTCATCCTGCAAATATCTGTCCTTTGATTTCTTGCCCTGTGCCTTTGCTGATGCTGTTCTTTCCACTTGGAAGGCCAAGTCACTATCCGTTTGTTTGTATCCTACTCGCCATTCAAGGCTTAGCTCAAATTTCACCTCTTCCCCTTAACAAGAAGTTTCTTCTTCCCAACATGAACCCCATAAAGCCCTCATGTAGCTCACTTAGAGCTCTTAGACAACAAGCAACAAACACCCTGGGGTCCCACCTCGCATGTCTGCATGTCGCATGTCTATGAGGATGTCTTATCTGGTACACATCTGAACGCTCCTGGAGGGCAGAAGCCACATCCGATTAATCTTTCTATTTCTCCTGCCTGGTAAAGTGACTTGCTTTTAATGGGCATTAAATATATATTTGTTGACAGAATAACTGAATGAAACACTTCCCCAGAGTTTTATTTTATAAAGAAGAAGGTCAGAGACGGAAGAAGAGAAGTAAATTTGCTTAATTTGTTCTGGATTCTGTTTGGCACTTTATCATATCAACGTAGGCAGCAATCCTTTAGTCTCAGATTAAATGTCACTTCCAACATGAGGTGAGGCCTTGTGTTGCCCCTTTGCAAGGTCAGGTGCCTCCTGTGCGCACTATCACACACACACACACTCATACACTCACATATACGCTCACTGACACACACAGACATGCACTCATACACTCACACACTCACACACAAACACACACCCCTGCTGTGAGTGGTGGTACCGGGAGGAAGGGTAGGAGAGGTACCTCTTCCCACTCCTGGTGTTTTTGTCATGCGAGGTGCTTCCACTAGCATCAGTCTCCTGGCCTCTCTCCACCCCTCACTCATGTGCGCTGAGTCTGTACCGATTCAGATAAAGGGGAAGGAGAAGGGGAAATGGAGCCTGGGTAATCGGGTCCTCCTCCTTCTCCGCCACCTCTTCCTCTTCCCTGTTGGAAGCAAATTCCCTGCAGGAAGCACATCCACACCTGGCTGCTCATCCCGCTGTGGATTTTCTCAGGATGCAGGCTCTCCTGCTGCAAGGGAGAGCCTTGCCCGGGCCCAGGCTTCCTGTGACTGGCGGACAAGCTGGGCAAACCCCCAGGTTCAGTGTGAGGTAGCCCACGGGCCTCAAGGTATAAGCTGTGATCTCCAACAGCAGCTCTCTCATGAGTTTCAGTGCTCTTGATTTCCCATCTGCCTTACCCTTTTACCCTATTTCTCAGTTGGCTCAGATCTTGGGTGAGAAAGAGCAGAGTTATTCATTGGACCTCCTAAAACCCCAAGTCTGTCTTATAATAATTACTTAGTTAATTATCAGTGGTCCTCTGTGAGGACTGGTTCTTCTCTCTTTCAGTGTGTCCCTGGTGCCCAGCCACAACTGGTGTGTGTTGATGCTAAATCCCAAAAAAGGTTAGTTTAAAAAAGTAATTAATTGTGAATACTATGGAAAGAAATTACAAGAATAAAAGAATGAACGGGGGAAAGAAAAAAGGGAGAGAAGAAAGAGGAAAGGGAAGCAGCTCTACAGGAAAGAGACCGAAGAGGAAGAGGAGGAAGGAGAAAGCAAGAGAAGTGAAGAAAGAGGAAGAAAGAGAAAAGGGCAGAGTCAAGGAGGAAAACAGAAAAAGGGACAAAATAAAGTGCCAAAGCTGCCGTATCTACACCACAGACAGGGTGCCCCCTGGGAATTAGAGCAAGGTCTTGGCTGACTCTCCTTACCCCCATTGGCTTCTGTCTGCCGGAAGGGCTTCTGTTTCCACTCCCCTCCCAACTTCCGGTTCCAGTAGCCTCAACTGAAAAATGAGCATTTGCTTTCCTGCCTCTCTGTCCACGGAGTTGCTCCTGGGAGGAACTAAGATGGATACAGGTGGAAGCACCTGGAAGGAGAAAGCTTCCTCAAAGACAGGGGTTATTAATGTTCAGAAGCCATCTCCAGGATATCCCACTCCTGCAAAGGTCAGGCCCCACCCAGGAAGCTTAGAGAATGGCCTCCTCTAATAAAGTAAAAGCCATCAGCCCCCCACCACAACGTCCCAGCCCACCCCTACTTTCTGTCTCGTGCCCCCCTCTGTTCAATTCTCATTATCCTTCTGCTAATCGAGGAGAGCTGAGCACTTGATCAAAACTATTGGTTCTGTAACTCACCCAAACGCATCACAAGCTGAGACATTTATGACTGTCCCCAGATATATATCTCCATGATAGATCTCCTCTGTGAGCTCTGGCTGCCCCCGGCGTCTAGACACATCTCATGGCAAAGGATGTTTGAAAGAAGAAACCCAAGACCTGTTATAGGTCTTCCTTCCGACACTCCACTCCCTGCTCCCAACGGCTGAAGACAAGGGGCACAAACACTGCTCAGAACATAAGCAGGTAAAGTAAGGTTAATTATTTTGTATTTGTCTGGTCTGTTGGTGAACTAGTATCGCCAGGCAGCGCTCGTTATTGAATACTCCCTGGGCCTCTGGCATGGTGGAGATTCTAAAAAGAAATGCAGCTCTGTTGATGACCTGTTGTCCTGTTTATACCCAAGTTACACCACCCACAAGTGGCCTTTCAATATTGACACATGCAGGGTTCATTGACAATGATGATTAACATTGTTATTGTCATTATTATTATTATTATTATTAAAAGCTGAAGTTTTCCTGTCTGAGCTTCAGATAACTTCAATGGCACCTTGTATTGGTCTGCTGGGGCTACCATAACAAAGTCCCACAGTCTGCATGGCTTAAACCACAGAAATTTATTTCCTCACGGTTGTGGAGTCTGAACACCTGATAACAAGGTGGCAGCAGATTTGGTTTCTTCTGAGGCCTCTGTCTTTGGCTGGAGGGTGCTCTGTCTTCACATGGTCTTCCCTTTGTACTGTCTGTGTCCCAATCTCCTCTTCTTAACAAGACAGCAGTCATGTTGGTGTAGGACCCACCCTAATGACCTCATTTTCAATTACTTGCTTCCTTAAAAACTCTATCTCCAAGCACAGTCACATTCTGAAGTCCTGGGAGTTAGGACTTCAACACTTGAACTTGGAGGGGACACAGTTCAGCCCATCACACACCTAGTCCCAAATTTCCTCCTCAAGTCAGACGAGAGTGGCCAGGACAGAAAAATAAAAACTGAGCTTCCAATCTCTCCCAGCATGTGGAAACTGCTCACACACATCTCAGGAGGACCCCAACCCCACAGCCACTGCCCTTTAGGGCAACTGAATTGAAGCCAACTGTCCACCCCGTTATGAGGCTGCCCACTTCTAAGGCACTGAGAAGGGATAAATGGCCGCCACCAGAGATGCTAGTTCAGCTGTCCAGGGGATGTGAGGCAATGTGTTGGATCTTCATCCCCCTAAAAAGGAGACGTACAGCCTGGGGGAAATGGCTCTAGAAACTCCATCTAGCTAGTTAACTTCCCTGAACCTCGGTCTCTTCATCTGTAAATGGAGGAGTGAATTGGATCTACCTCATTTTACCACATGAAGATTCGTGAGGATAGCTATGTTCTATTTAACACAGTCCCTGGCATGTAGAAAGTGCTCAAAGCACATGAGCCAGAGAAGCAGTGGGAGCCAGAGAAGCAGTGGGAGCAGCACTGGGCATCAGGGGTTGAATGGGGTCATCCCCCCAATCTGCTCTAGCTTTCCCACCCATGGCTGTGGCCTTGCTCTTACCTTCCTGTCCCACCTCACAGTTGCCTCCCTGCTCCTCTCTGCCCCTCACTGAAGGGCCAGCTCCAGCTCCACTTTCTCCCACAAGGTTTTCCAGAACTCTCTAATGCACAGAAGCAGCTTGGGCCAGCAGTGTTTTCACTTGGCCTGAGCACAGTCTATGCTTGCAACTCTAGGTGTGTTCTTCTTAGCTTCCTCGGAACACCCTCAGGTGTGAAGACTCCACAGCTTCACCTCCACATATCTCTCAGGGTTGTCCCTCCAACATGCCATGCATTGTCAGCCCTCCATGTCTTTGCTCACACATGCCTTCCCCCAGGGCTCTTCTTACTACAGTGCAACCTACCCTGCAAGCCCGGCTAAAGCCTTTCCTGACGCCTCGTATGTAAAGGGAGCTCTTGGGCCTCTGCATACCCACAGCAACAAACACATGACCCTTACATCCCTTTGCAATCATCACTGCCATCCACTGAAGGCCCACTACGTGCCAGGCACTGCACCAGGGGCTTCTCCATGGTGGCTCCCATCCTCACATGAGATGAGTACAATGACCCCCATTCTGCAAGTGAGGAAACCAAGACTCCAGACAAAGTGACTTGCTCTGGCTCACGTGGTAAAAAAGAAAAGACGTTGTGACTTTCTAAGTCTGTCTGGCTGCCAGCACAGCTCTTTTTCTACCATGCCAGTGGTTCTCAAATGAGGAGAATGGAGATTTAAATCAGGTGGAATCACATAATGGAATACCACCCAGCAGTGAAAAAGAATATACTACTACTACAGGCAGCGTGTAACATAAGCAAAGGGGCCAGACATACATCAGAAACACATGATTCCGTTTATATGAAGTCCAAGAACAAGCAAAATTCATCTGCGCTGATAGAAACTGGAACAGTGGTTACTTCTGGGTGAGTGGGGTTGGGGTAGACTTGGAAGGGGCCCGGGGGAGCCTCTGGGAGTGCTAGAAATGCTCCGTATATATCTGGGTGGTGTTCATACTGATGCATATGTATGTAAAAATTCATATACTATACTATATATACATGTTATACCTCAATAAAAATTTTTTTAAAAACATCTCAGGGAGGACATGTGCAGTTTTTTAAATATATTCAATATTATAATTTCATATTTGGAAACCAAAAAAAAAACCCACTCTATTGCTTTTGAAACACAAACTTTAAAGGAATTTTCAAGATTTATATGTTTCTCCACAGGAGACATATGTTTAAAAGACTGAGACACACTGCACACACTGTTCACATTCTGCCTCAGTTCCTTGCGTCCCTCTGGCTCCCCCACTAGACACAGGGCATCCTTGAGGGAAGGCACCATCTTGGTACAACGACAGCAAACAGCACGGGGCCTGCCAGGCACACAAGCGGGTTTTAATACGTGATTGCCGAATGGGTCCCAGAAACTGACCTGCGGGCCACTCCTGCCCTCCAGAACCACAACACGCTGAAGCGTCAAAGAATTCAGGCCCACGACTGCTCCTCCCAATCCTGTCCATCATTCAGCCACATTCTGCAATTCAGAAAAAAGAGAAGAAAACAACAGCCGTGGAAAGCCTTGCTCTGAAACAAGGGGTGGCTGCTCAGCAGGCCTGGCAGGACGCTGAGCCGCTGAGGGTCTGGCTCCACCCCACTAATCATATAACATTTCCCCAGCCAATGCCCCTGCCCCCTGTGGGCAGTTTGCTCTGCACATAGACTCCAGGCACAGAGAAGCTGCTGGAAGTTGCTCTTGTAGGCAACAGCCTTTGCTGTTCTTAGAACAAAGCCTTTAATTTGAGTGGCAGGAAGCTTAGTGTACTTCACGCTGTTGTTCTCATCATGAACTCCCAGGGGAGGTAATGAACGTGAACCTTCCTGTATCAAGCACCCGGTATGTCAAAACTCCAGCACAGGTCCTGGAATGTGTTGGATAAACTCACTCCCCCCTTCCCTGAGAGTTCACAATGAGAAGGACAGCATTCAGGAGGTTTGGCATTATCAGCCAACCAAGGCACAGATTTTTCTTGAGAACCTACCCTATGCCATGGGAGTTGTCAAGAGGATGAAGGCGTTTGGTAGCTGAAAATGCCAAGCCCCTTGAAAAACTGGGCCATGCTGAGCACTGGAGAGAAAAATGCAGAAGCTACTTTGCTCTCTTTTAATGGGGCAAAATGTGAGTCTCGGACGCCTTCCTGCAATCCCTACTCTGTGTCAGATCTCACAAGAGTTTCTGGAAAGTTCCTGTCCAGCTGTTAGCTTTGAATACAGGTAGATGACAAGGCATCCTCAGGTTTAGTGAGGCCCCAGACAGTAAAGGCTCTTGGCTTCTTTGCAAAGATAACTCCTCATCTTTGTCAGATTCTGGAACAATCTCAGGTTTCCACTCACTGCTTTGTGTCACACCTTTGGGAAATTAGAGAAATTCTAGGAACGGATTGTAGGCTCATGAATGCCCAGACTCTCGGTCATTTGTAATTAGGACCAGGTGGATAGATTAATTGGCTGATCCTCTCTAAATACCATGACAGTTGCCAAATGCAGTCAAGTGATCAAGGATTGGGAAGAGAGGAGATGACAGACAAGGAGGTCCTATATGACTAGGCCCCAGGGACTGTCAGAGTGGAATGTCCCTTGGAGATCTTCTAGTCTATTCCTTCCTCTCCCATGATGTCCCAGAGAAGGGCAGTGGTCAAACTCATCCTCCTAGAGGTCTCAAAGTGGAAGTGGGCCTCAGGCTGGGTGAAGTGGTCAAGTCTTCTTAGTAACCAAAGTCAGGAGCTACCCTCTCTTGCAATAAAGCTACGGGGATATTCTCCCAGTAAAGTCCCTCACTCTTTCTCTACTCCTCAAGCTTGCAGGATGAGTTCTGTGGCCCCTCCATAGGCGAGGGCTGAGTGGGGAGTCCAGTATGAGGCTCACTCCCACCCTTACATTCACAGGCACCCTAGAGAAGTGGCCCCATCTGCCATGAGACCTGCAGACCCCCGAGCCAGCAGAGACAGTTCTCATAACTCTTGGCAACAATTTTCATATGATGTAAATAAAAATCCCTTTCACATTCATTCATGACCATTTAGGAGTGCCTCTAATGTTTGAGGTACACTGAAGGTCACAGAGGAATTAGATGTGTTCTCTGCCCTCAGAAGTTCTTAAGATGGTAGAAGAAACTTGTATTCAATAACAGAGCACAAGTAGGCTCTGAGAACTATCCCCAGGAAGGACCAAGGCTCTATGGGGACATAGAAGAAGGAAATTGCTCTTAGTTGAAGGAATCCAGAAAGAAGAACCATATAAGAGGAGAGATTTGTTTTGGACCTTGAAACAGAGATATCTGGTTAGTTAAGAAAATGGGAAGGAACTAGCCTGCCAGGGTGAAAGGACTCAGGATCAAAAATGAGGAGATGAGAAAATGCAGAATATCTTCAGAAAAAGCAAGTACATTGATTTCACCAGCCAGAGAATGTGAAAAGGAGAAATGAGAGATAAGACCAATTAACAAATGGTCTAATTTAAGCAAAATCTAAATCTTGGAGGACCTTGAATGCCATTTCGGAAGCTCAGAATTTTTCATTAGGCAATAGGAAGTTACTGAAGAATGAGATCAGGGTCAGGGTGGGGGATGGGAGTGGCTTGAGTGAACTTTGCCTTCAGAAGAAAGATCCAGAAGCTTAAGAATCAAAGGAAGAAAACAGATTCCCCATCTCAAAGGAAGAGAACTTCTGCGTCCTTTTCAAGCTCTCCACAATCTCTGTTTCCCAATTTTCCCTTCTTCTTTATATATTCAGATTTCCTCTATCTTCTGGCTCTTTCTACACAGATCACAAGTTGTCAAGCCCACCTCTTATATTAAGAAAATTAAATTTATATAAACTCTCCCCCTGACCCTTTTCTTTACAAGCAAGCTTTTTAAAATGATAGCAACCCCCCTAAAATAGATGATTTTCTGCACACCCCAGTTTTAAAACCACAAGGTATTCACAAGGCGATCCATTAGGCAGCGGGAATAAAATATTAGAATCTTAAATTTTATTTATTCTATCTAAAAACATATGAATAAAATTGTGTTTTACTAACCCAATAGAACTCTGCCATTATTCAATAAATAGGATCCAAAAAGAAAAAACTCAATCATGTAAAATTCAGGGTGTTCTTGGAAGGTTAACAAAAAATAGCATTTGGGGTCAGTTTGTACTGTCACCAGACAGTACCAGATGGAAAGAACACATTACCTGCAAAGAATCTTAGCAAATGTCTTAATAGCCCCAAGAGAAGACAGAAGACAACAGAATATTATTTTCAAAGAGCTGAGAAAAAAGCAATGGTCCACTTAAAATTCTATACCCTGCTAAGTGATTACTAAAGAACAAGAGTAAAGATTGAAAGAATTTACCACTTACAGACTTTTGCTGAAAACATAATTTTCGTCCTCCATATACAAAGAATGAAAATTAGGAAAAAGGAAACTGAAGCCAGAGAAGTGAATTGAAGAAGAAATTGTGAACAAGAAATGAGTAAGCATGTGTGTAAACCTAAATAATAACAATATAAATCATAAAAATCATGATTAATTTAGAATCAAAATCAAGATGGAACCAAAAATATTGGACGAAAGAAACCTATAGGATGGAAGGTTTTAATGAGGGTTAAGTCTTCCTAAATCCTTCGTATTATTCAAGAGGAGGATAGAACTATTCATTAACCTTATTAGGTAAAGTATACATGAAATCATTCTTAAAGCAGCTGGTAAAAAATGGGAAAGAATACATAACTTTCAAATAAGTAGAAAGGATAATGAAGAATAGAGAAAATGCCATCTATCCAAATAAGGCAGGAAAGGAGAGGAGAAATCAAAACAAAGGAAAAAAATAGAATAAATCCAAATATATCAGTAATCACAAGAAATTAAACGGATTAAACTCAACTGTTAAAACTCAGATTGGACAGAAAAACTATATCTGGTTATATCCTGTTTATAAGAAACATGCTCACAAGACAACTATTGTATAAAAAAAAAGATAGAAAAAAGATATACCAGATGAATACCAATCAAAAGAAGCCTGACAAATGGAGTTTCAGGGGAAAAGTATTACTAGAGACAAAGATGTTCACTACCCAACAATAAAACGAATCATTTCCCAGAAAGAGATTACAGTTCTAACATTGTTCACACCTAAGAATGCAGCTGCAAAATATAGAAAGCAAAGATTGACAGAACTACCATGTGAAATTGACAAATCAGCACTGACAAGGGGAAATTTTAGCACCTCTCTCAATAGTTAATATATTAAGAAGAACAAAAGTTAGCAAAGATATAGAATATTTGAATAGCATCATTAAAAGTCTGATCTAACAAACATCTGTAGAGAGAGCTCTCTAGCCACATGGTCTGTTTACACTTCTTCACCTCCCATTCACTCTTCAACCAACTGCCTCACTTCCCAACACTCCTGTGACATCATGGCCCCAAGAGTTACCCACAACCTCCTAATTACCAAATTCTTATGCTGCTGCTTTTAAAACTATTGGTTACTCTCTCCTTGAAATTCTGGTTTCTTTACTTCCATGACCCCAGATCCTGTTCCTTCTAACTCTCTCTCTGTTCGTTCACCATATCCTTTATGTGTTTACCTTCCTCTGCTGGTCTTCCTCAAGGTTCAGTCCTTATCTGTTCTCCTCTCATTCCACACAACCTCCCTGGCAACCATGTCACACCAGGGATTTATGTCAGAAATGCAAGTTTAGGAGTCAAGAGTTTAGTTCAAAATCCAACCTAGATATGGCGCAGCCGAAGGCTCCCTTAGTGAGACCCTGGTGAATGCCAGGGCTTGGGGTGGATGGACGCTGGGAGGCCTGGAATGGTGACAGTCTCTCTGTAAATTCAGAGCAGGGACCAAGTGTATCTTATTCATCTTTGTACCTAGCTCAATGCCTAGCCTATAATAGATATTTGATAAAAGTTTGTCACTTGATTGAGCACACACTGTTTTGCATGATCTCTAGAGAGCTCCAGAAATACAGTCTGCTGAGGAATGGAAGGTTGTTATCAATGTCTGAGCTTCCTCAAGGGCTCGGACTCAGGCCAAGAGCTCCAGCCCAAACAATAGCCAAGGTGATGGTCACAAGGTCAATCTAAGCCAACTCCCCAATCAGGCCCTTCTTGGACACTGCACTTACTGCTTTGTAAAACCAGAGCACTGTCTTAGATCATGACACTGTATCCATGCTCATTCCTTCCCGTCCCTAGTTTTCTCCCTTGTGGTACAGAAGCTTCCCACCCCCCACCACCCACGCAGCTGTGAATACGCCAGCAGTCCCTGAGAGAGACAGGACAAGGGCACCCTTTGCATCGATAACTGTGGACTAGAGAAAGCAGTCTTCTGGCAAAGCAAAATGGCCATTTTCACAGACATTTCATAAGCACATAAACCAAAGCCCAAGCCGCTGAAAAATCGGTCTCCTGTCCTTTCACATTCCTGCGGCAACAGAAGTTCATTTTCTCATCATATACTGTAAATTACAGGCTGAAAAGGTGGGTCGCGTCTGACTTCAGCCTATAAATAGCTGATGTTCCTTTGCTTCCTCAGAGGGGCCATTTTCAACAGTGGCTTAGCTCAATGCATCCCCAGCAGAGGGACAAAAAAGCAGGAACAGAAACCAAATCTCCCTCCAGCGAGCCCAGGGGCAGAACCCCAAGTTCTTCATGCCTCCGAATGGGAGAGGCCCCTGTCCAGCGCACACATATTTTTCTATGAGGCAACATCTAGGTAAATCCACTCCTAGTCTCTCTTCATCTCTTTTACGCATCCCTTCTGCAAATAGCTCCCAGCACTGCCCCAGCATCTTGTAAAATAAAAATCAAAGCTGAGCAAATAATTTAAGACTCATGTTTAAACCTTTCCCAGGTCCCTGAATTCATTGCCTCTTAAAGTGAAAATGCCTTTGCCACAAGCTCCTGCAGGCATTCAGGGATGACGCACTCCCCCGCCCCACGGAAGAAATATTTAGTTCAGCATTTAAGGAGTTCCTCACAGGGCACATGGAAGGCAGTTTTTAATCAATCAATAATGTTATTCATCACCAGCTGCGTGCCCAACATGAACTGATGCAAAGGTGAATGAAAAAAACACGAGTTTTGTCCTCAAGGAGCGCATAGTCAAGTGGATAGACACAACATTCTTTATGAAACTACAGAGAACAGAGGAAAACCGAGATTACTGTTCGATCAAGTGGAATAGACAGAAAGCACAATGGGAGTGCAAGGAGAGTAGTCTGCGAGGAGAAGAGGCTTCCTGGGAGAGGTGGGGTCTGAGCTCGACGGCTTTGGAGACACAGAGAAGATGAAGGGGAGAATCTAACGCCAGGAGAACGGCAAAGGCAAGAAAGTTAAATGGAAATCACTTTTGGGGAGACGTGTCATCTGGATGTGTCACATGCAGAAAAATGCAGAGTCAGTGTTACAGGCTGAATTGTGTGTCCCCCGCTAAAATTCATATATTGGAGTCCTAACCACTAGCACTTCAGAATGTGGCTGTATTTGGAAATAAGGTCTTTAAAGAGGTGATTAAGGCAAAGTGAAGTCATATGAGTGGGCCGTAATCCAAATGACTGATATCTTTACAAGAAGAGATTAGGACAGACAGGCACAGAGGGAAGACCATGTGAGGACACGGAGAAAAGGCAGACCTCTGCAAGCCAAAGCCAGAGGCCTCCGAAGGAACCAATCCTGCCGACCCCATGATCTTGGACTTCCAGGCTCCAGAACTGCAAGAAAACAAATTTCTGTTAAGACCCCCAGTGTGTGGTACCTTGCTGTGGCACCCTAGTAACCTAAAACAGTCAGGGTCTTTTGGAAAGATCTCTCAGGAGGCAGCTAGAAGCTGTCCCAAGAGTCCAGGCACAAGGCTGATCCAAGGCAGAGGCTGTGAAAATGGGCGTAAGGGAACGAGACGGTAACAGAGACCAGCCTTGCCCACTGGTTGCACGCGGGGATGAAGGAAGGCTGGAGTTAGGATGTCTTTGAAACCCGAGGAAAGCAGGCCACTATTTCAGATCCCAGGGGTGACCTCCTCCACAGAAACCTGGTACCCTCTCCCTGCCCTTTCCCAATTCCCAGTCTCTGTGCAGCAGGAAACACCTTTGTGTACAGGAAGCTGATGAACTAAACCCCAACGCCCAGTGCTTCATGCTGACTTGAGCTCAGAGCATCTTGGTAGAAAAACAACCCTAAATCATAACTTAAGACCTGCTCCAGCACTTCCCTGCCCAGCTCTTAGTCAGAGCCAGGTAGGAGTCAGGGAAGAAATCCCTCCTGGGGGAACCAGTCATGAAGGGACTGTGGGAAGCGAAGTGTCCGTCTCATCATCAGTCACTGTGATCCGGTTCCCCTCCATCTCTCAGTGCCAAGAATCTCAGCTGGAACCCCTGACAACTTCAAACCCCAGATGCCACACTTGTGCTGGAAGAGGGGAGTCAGGAAATGTCACTGTGACTCCTTGAGGGGAGGTGGCCCCTGGGGATATCTCTTACCTCCCAAGACACCGAATGACCTTGGACTAACCATGGCATGTGCTCACTCTGTGCAGGTACTGAGTGCCTTTCATTTATTGACATATTTAATTCTCCAAACAACCCCGCGATGTACAAATTGCACCCCCAATGCTACGTCACTATGCACCCACCAGAGGAGCCAAAATGAAAAAGAAAATCTCAAGTGTTGATGCAGACGTGGAGCAGCTGAAAATCTCCCTCACTGCTGGCTGTGCAACCACTGAGGAAAGCGTCCAGCACATCCACTACAGCCTGATGACCCAGCCATTCTATCCGAGGTATACGCCCAACAGAAACGTGTGCATACGTGCACCAAAAGACATGTACAACAGCAGCACTATGGTACCGGAACTCTCCCAAATCAAATGGAAATGAATAATTATGATTACAAACAACAGAGGAATCTCATTAACATGATGTTGGGAAAAAGAAACTAAACCCAGAAGATCACCTATTGTATGATTCTATCTACGTAAAGTAAACAAACAGGCACAACTAATTAAGCCACGGAGTTAGAAGTCAGGTTAGTGCTTATCCTTGGGGCACGAGTAGTGTACTCTCTCCTGCTCTAAGGAGGCATGAGGTGCTAGGGACCTTCAGGTGCTGGTTTTATGAATGTGTTCACAGAGTGAAAATTTAATCCGCCCTATACTTAAATTTTTGCACTTTTCTATACATATGTTATATTTCAAATAAAAGTTCTAAAAACTTAGAATTCCATATGGTAGGAAAATGACTTTTTGCATTAAGGCAAATAAGGCACAGAGGACTGAAGTAATTTTCCCAAGGTCGGTGGCCAGCATGAGGCAGAGCCAGGCCTTGAGCTCAAGCAGTGTGGCTCTTGAGTCCAGGCCCTGAACCACTGTTCCATGCCACTTCTCGGGAGAACGGGTGTCTTAGCACATGCCCTGCATTGACTGCCTTGTGCAAACCCTCTAGAACACTAAGCACAGTGCTTGGTACTTAATAAGTGTCCAATATATGTCTAATGTTGAATAACGGAAGTGGTTTCCAGTGGGTAACATGATTTCCATAAGCCACAGCATGGCCACTCTATAAGAGCCAAACCCTAAGGACAGAAGACTGAAGATAACTTTATATCGCGGACATTAGAAATGATTCTTGAGACCTGGAAACCATTTTTCACCCGACTCCATCCCATGTCTCCTAAAGACCTCATAGGAAGGACACACCCAGGCCTGGATTTCCTCTGGATTGAACACTTCTGTTGACAGTTCATGATGGACTCCCCTTCCAGGGGCCTTGGAAAACCTAGTTCATCCTGGCATTTACAAAGATATCTCCAGGCCACAGGGGCCAACTCACAGGGCAGGAGGCTGCTTGAAGGATCTAGAACACAGAAGATGAGACGTAAAACCAGTAGAAATCAAACTAGACAATCTTTTCTCCAGAGAAGGGCTGGTGTCTGACTTCAGTCCGTTCACCTGCACACTCATTCATTCGATAAGCAAGTGGCTTCACGCCCCAGCTCATAAAGGCGGATGAGACACAGCCACGCACGCAACATGGTCCATGTCAGCAACAAGGTAGAGGGATCAGACGTGAGAAACAGGAAACCTAACCTCCATAAGCCTCACATAGTTTCAATCTCATAGCATTGCTGCGGGAGTTAAATGAGATAACACAGAAGAGACTGGAACATAGTAGGCACTTTGCAATTGTCAGCCATTATTATTATTGCAATAACACATTGCACAGGTATTTGTGGGTTTCAGGGAGGATTTAAAGGAGAAAGTAGTCAACTGAGTTGGTGCAAGTTGATTAGGAAAAGCTTCCTAGAGGTGGGGCTCCAGCAGGCCTCTTCTCAGTGGGCATTTCAAAGGCATGAGGGGGGTTTTCTGCCTGGAAACTGTCCCTCTCCTCTACCCCCAGCAGCTCCAGGCCTCACAATTGCTCATTTCACAAAAAAACAAGGGAAACCAGGCCCACGAATATTCAAGACCCTTCTGCGCAGATGGCAGAGGCTCCAGCCTCCACGCGCTGTTCTTGAGAGCTCGCTGGTGCCCCCTGACCTTGCTGCTCACTGTCAACTTGCTCATCTCATACCTCCAAGCAGAGCCTGCCACCGCCACCTCCTGCTCAGTTCACGACTTTCCTCCCCTTCCATGACGTCGGTGACCTTGCAGAGTCAAACATGGATTTCCACTGAGGGGCCGATGCTGACCACCCCATGCCCCTCAGAGCCCATCTCTGCCTCCACTCGCTCCCCTCTCACCCCTTCACAGGAGCCCAGTCCTCACTCCCAGGTTCCCCAAGGTCTGGGACTGGCTTCTCAGAAGATTCCCCATGACCCAGCAAGGCTTCCCAGGTGGACACAGTCCTGAGCATAAGCAGAGCATCTGGGGAGCCTGTCTCCCCACTCCTAATATCCCAGGGGAGAGAAAAACAGTGCCTGTCAGAAATGTGATAGAACTGTCAAAAGTACATCAAAACAGCTATATACATTGTGATCTCTAAGTCACAGTTCCATTTGTTCTGTGACACTGTAAAAATAACAAAATTCCCATCAAGACAGAAAATAAAAACAAAGAAACCGTTTCAATGGTATTTGAAAACAATGTCTAAACAAAAGTCCCATTTTTTTCCCTCCCTGGCGATCTCTCGGTCATAACTTCTATTCAGGTACCTCTCACCCTCCCATTCTCCTTCTCAGGATACTCCCTCCTTCTCGTCTCATCCCCTTCCTTCTCTTCTACTTGGGCCCTTTGCCCATTCCTGGCTCAGACAGGGAGCAAGAGATCGCAACCCTCTGGATCTGAGGACAGGTCCAGACAGCGCCCCAGAGTTGCCCCTAGCTCAGCTCTACCTGTGCAAATTCACGAGACACCAACCCAGGAAGACACCTAGACCTCCAACCGGAGGATTTTCAAATTTAAATTGGCCTGAATGAAGACTGGAGGTGGGGGTACTTTTCTAGAAGCAACCAAGAGAAAATTCTCCAGATTCCTCTGTGCTCATATCTGTTATAGCATTGATCATCCCGGGTTGCTGTTCTCCAATTAAGCCTCAAACTATATGAAGGCAAGGGACCATGATCCTTCACCTCTCCATCCCCCATATGCAGCCCAGTTTCTGCCCCAGAGAAGAAAGGAGTTCAAGAAATATTTATTGAACGGCTGAACAAATGAATAAATGTTGGCATTTATGCATCAATAAATGAATGTCTAGCTCACAGGGAAAAAGTGATTATAATATGTAGTTTTACTAATGCTTACTTGTATCAAAATAATACATGCACATGGTCTAAATAAAACTCACATAGAACTAACACATAAAGGGAGGCAGCAGTCTCCTTCCGCACCTCCCCCCATCCACCAGGTCTGATCTCAAGAGACAACATCCCCTCTCTTTTGCCTGTTTCTTCTAATAGGTACCTTCAAATATCTTGATTTACCACTCTGTTAGAGTGGAGGGCAAAGGCATCCTGCGATGTTGACAGCAAACTCTAACAGGAGAATCCCAGCACAGTCCCCTGGCGCTCTGGGGCAAGGCCATGCCGTCTGCGGCAGAGAACTAAACACCATTCAAGAAGTAGTTGCTGGCATGACGCTGGGCCCTGGCAGAGACAGAGAATCTGTTCCTAGGGCACCCAGAAGACCTTGTGGGCAGATCCACCCACCCTAAACCGGATTCTGTCAGACCCACCGAGTCATAAGGCCAGGTGGACCTAGTAGCAATGCAGAGTAAGATCAAAGTGGCACCTCTGGGAGAGGGCACAAATAAGAACCGCAGGGCACAAAGAAGCTGCATAAGCAGATGGCTCAGACTCCTGTCATCCACCACTATTGCCCTGACACCTCTCCTTAAGCCCACATCTGTGGCTACAGGAGGGGTCCCCTATGATCTGCTGGAGGAGGCAGGAGAAGACTGAGCTCTGTTGACAGGTAGGTAGCTAGATATGTGGGTGTCAACCAAAAACAAGCTCCCACTGCACTACACCTGCAGCTAGTGTCATCCTCACCCAGCACCCACCTCTCTCTGCTCCTCAGCTGTTTAGATGGTAGAAAATAAGGGCAAATATCTTTTTTTAGTTTTGGTAAAATATATATAAGATTTACAATTTTAACCATTTTTGCGTGTACAGTTCAGCGGCATTAAGTACATCCACACCGTAGAATCGTCACCACTATCCATCTCCAAAACATTTTTCATCTTGCCAAACTGAAACTCCGTACCCAATGAACACTAACTCCCCATTACCCCCTCCTTCCCAGCCCCTGGCCACCACCATTCTACTTTTTGTCTCTATGGCTTTGACTACCCTAGAGACTCAGTTCACTGGAATCATACAGTATTTTTCCTTTTGTGGTTGGCTTATTTCATTCAGCATAATGTCTTCAAGGTTCATTCATGTTGTACCATGTGTCAGACTATCCCTCTTTTTTAAGGCTGAGTAATACTCCATTTTGTGTCTATACCACATTTGTTTATCCATTCATCTTCAGTGGACACTTGGGTTGCTTGCACCTGTTAGCTATCGTGAATAATGCTGCTATGAACATTGGTGTACAAATACCTGTTCCAGTCCTGTTTTCAACTTCTTTGGGTATAGACCCAGAAGTCGAAATGCCAGATCATATGGTAATTCTACTTTTAATTTTTTGAGGAACTTCTCTACTGTTTTTCACAGTGGCTGCACCATTTTACATTTCCACCAGCAGTGCACAAGAGTTCCAATTTCTCCCCATCCTTGCCAACACTTGTTGTTGTTGTGTTTTTTCTCATAATTGCCATAATTGTGACCTGGTATCTCATTGTGGGTTTGAGTTGCATTTCTCTAATGATTACTGAGGTGCAGCATCTTCTCATGTGCTTTTTGGCCAAATATCCTTTTAGTTAGCAGACTCAAGTTCACCAAATCATGACCAAACAGTCCCGTTTCCACTTCAGAGCGCTCTGTTTAGGCAGCCACCCACACAGAGATGGTGTATACGTAAAACACACTCACCTTGGAAAATAAACAAGGATGTGTTTTATTAATCATTAATTCATATTATCAAGAAGAAAAGATTCTTCATTCTCAGTCATAGGAAGACTTGATTGGTGAATGCTGGTTCAATAGCGCAATTACATGACAGAAATTAAGCTCGGCTAAGATGCCCTGACACCTCTCTGAACCCTCTAGAAACTAAAATGGAGTTTGAATAGTGCACAGCGGTACCAATTTACCCAAAGGAGGTAGAGGAAATCTTAACCCTACACACGCTACAGGCAAAGCAAGCCCAGCAAATCATTAAGCCTATCTCCATGTACTCATGGCTTTGAGGATGCCACTTTGCAGGCTCAAAACGGTGTCAATGCATGAAAGACCAATTTCTCACAATGAGGAAAAAATAGAAGTGGAGGGGCTGGCCCTGTAGCATAGTGGTTAAGTTCATACACCCCACTTCGGCAGCCCAGGATTTGCAGGTTTGGATCCCAGGCACAGACCTACACCCAGCTCATCAAGCCATGCTGTGGCAGCATCCCACATACAAAATAGAGGAAGACTGGCAACAGATGTTAGCTCAAGGCTAATCTTCCTCACCAAAAAAGACAAAGAAAAACGAAATGGAGTCAGAGGAGAGGTATGAGCAAAGGTTTATTTGCAGTGCTCTTCTGTCTCCCTTCCACTCCAGTCAGAAGCAGCCCTCTTCCTTTCTCCCAGAAGCCCCCACAAAAGCTGGGGTATTCTCCTACTTCATCACACCTATCAGCAATCCCTGCCACAGGCCAGCACTTTCCACTTCTGACAGGTACTATCCCCCCTTTCTGTTTCCTCAGCCTTGTCCCTTCTCCCCACACCACATTTAGAGGGATACCATTATGGTTCCAAAGCAGAAACTGGCTAAATACTCACTAATCTCATTTCCCCTTCCTGGACCCGCAGGAAGACTGCATTTCCAGCCTGCCTTGCAGTTCCACTGGGGCCAGGTGATGGGGGTTGTGGGTTACAATTACACATAGGATTTTCAGTCTTGGCCGTAAAACTCCCTACCAATTGCCCACACTCCCTCTTTCCCTTCCACAGCAAGCGTGGGGGCCACGTATTGAAAATGGCAGCAGGATAAAACAGAAGAAGTCTGGATGCCTCAGACACTGCTTTGGGCAGCGCTGCCAGAGGAGCCTCTCAAACCACATCAGATAGTGACACGAGTGACAAACAGACCTTTCCAGGACGAGTCACTGAGAGCTGAGGGTTGCTCACAGCCACGGGATAACAAAGCCTATCCTGACCAATACAGATCTCTCCATCTTGCCTGGATAACTACAGTCACTAACAAAAATTCCACCTCAGCAGACTTGGACATGGCCTGGCTAAACTAAGTAGAACTCCAAAGAACATACGAAGTTCTACCAGAAAGCTTGACTTCACTAAACACCCTCCCTGCCTAACTATAAAATACGAACACTGAACAAAGAACTCACAGAAGCAGAGAGTAGGGTGGTGGTTGCCAGAGGCTGTGGAGTCGGGGAAAAGCGAAGATGCTGATCAAAGGGCACAAACTCTCAGTTATGAAACGAATAAGTTCTGAGGACCTAACAGACAGCATGGTGACTATAGTTAATAACACTGAATCGTATACTGGAAGTTTGCTAAGAGAATAAATCTAAGTGTTCTCATCACAAAAAATAGAGGTAACAATATGAGATGATGGATGTGTTAATTAGCTTGATTATGGTGACCATTTCACAACGTATACGTATATCAAAACATGACATCGTACATCTTAAATACATACGAATTTACCAAAGGATGGTCCACAATAATCATAGACTATAAATGCTTTATTTTCTGTTTAGTGGCATTTTGTCCATTGGACTGGATATGCTCAATTATTTACCCAGAAACAAATGTTAATACTGTGGCGTACTACATGTCATAGGAAATGTGCATCCCCTGATTTCAATATAAGAACAGCTGCTACAACCTATCCCCTTAGGAGTGTGCTTCCCTGACTGATGTTAAAATCAGTCAGTCCCCGTGGAAATTCAACCAGTGAGAACTGGGCAGTCATGAACTGCTCACACACAGAGTCTTTGTCTACACTCATTTTAGAATACAATAGCTCAGCTATAGTGTTAATTAACAACACACTTTGTAGGCAGCAAAGATCAATTGAAAAATTACACATAATTTGTGGCTAACAATAAAATGAAACTCATCAGAAAAATGCTGAGAGCATTTGAGACCACAATGATCCCAGAAACTTGGGTTCAGTCAGATGAGCCGTGGGACGGAAAGATGAGTGTGGGCTAGAGTAATCAGGGATGGGACACAGAAAAGGCAGACATAGCTGGGACAGAGTCAGAGAGCAGAACAAGTGGCTTACCACAATAACCAAAATACAAACTATGTGTTGCTCCCCTAGTGGTGGGACAGCAGATGGTAACGCAATAGACACTAGGGTCCGGAAAGATGGAGACCCATGGAATGGAATGGCAAAACATTCTTAACTTGTCCCTTCTGTTACTTGGGAGGCAGACCAAGTCCTGCTAAGCTTATGGCTTAGGGGAAATGGTTGCATAGAGCCAGAATGTTACTGCTTTTGGTTACTCCTCCCTGCATTTAACAAGAGATAACAAAAAGATACGAGTTCAGGAAAAACATTGGCAAGTTTGCAAGCAAAAATGAAAGGGAATAGAGAGAATCTAGAAATTAGGGTCCACCTGCTACACTCCGAATAGTAAGAGATTAGACTGAAAAATGCTTTGGACAACAAAGTTCCCTTAAGATTTCTCAGTGAAGCAGGAGGACTCAATCCCACAACAAAGAGCGAATTAAGGATCCCCACCCACGCCTATTGCTTCAGATGGTCTCAAGATAGCTGCCACCATGCTGAGAAACAGAAGCACGAAATGAGCAAATAAGTAAGGCTGGCTTACTAATTACATCCAGGAAAGAACTTTGGGTGAAGTTACAGACACACACAACTGTAAACAAACAAGCTTACAGAAGCCTGTCAAGTTTTTGACAAAATTGTATTACCAAAGAAACTATTACCCTGGACTTTTTTAAAAGGCTCGTGGTTATTAAACAATCCTCGAGCCCTTTCAACTTGCACTAGGAAGAAGCAAGCAAAGAGGGAACACTCGCCCAATGCCCACTTCAGATGTGTTCAGATAAAGGATGGTGAACAAAGAAAATCCTTCCAGGGAATGGAGCTGGGGACCATGGGAAGAGTGGACAAGATTGTTCCTCCATGGGAGTAGAATTGGGGCTCATCATGGGACTTCCCAGCACCTGGGCAGGAATTTTCAAATGGACCAGTGTTTGCTGTGTCTTCCACTCCTCCCTTTTGTGATGGATGTTTACTGTGCTGATGCTGTCTCTGCTCCACCATTTACACGGGTAGGTAGAAGGAGGGAGCAAATTGCATGCCTCTTGGTTCCTTGGTTACTAGGTCACGATGAACCATATCCAGTCCTGATGGTTCAAATTCCAGGGGTTTGAGCTGGATGCATTAATTGGACTTTGGGGAGGAGAAGTGAGGATCATTAAAAGTATGAGAAGGGTGTGTACAGACCTGTGGTATCCAGGGGACAGACTGTGACAGGGACAACTAGCTGTCCACCAATTCATGCTGCCCCTTCTGGTGTGGGGAGCAATCCCAGGAGAATACTGTCAGGCTCCTCCTTTGCATTCAGGTGTGTCCCCACTTTTCCCAAAGGAGTGTGCATGGAGAAGTGTATCAAACTCAAGCTAGGATTTTTAAGTGGGTGTGTTCAGCTCCACTTTATTTTTTGTCAACTGGATGCAGAAGATTCTAAGGTCTTAGGCGATGGTGCAGCTTAAATATGGAAAATGTCTGGATCCCTGAACCACCATTTGGAGAAGCATCATCTGCCGACCAGGAGCCCCGAAAGTGGACTTTTAGGTGAGGGAGAAATAAACTTTTATTGTGTTAAGCCATTGAAATTTGGGCAGTACATGCCAAGAGCTGGAGTTACCCTAACTAATGTATTAACAGACTATTCTCTAATTTTTGTGTTCAGGGCACACTTTCAAATGTTAGAACTTTTGCCAGTGCACTTGAAGAGACTCCATTCCACTGCAAATTGTCACACTTCACTTCAGCATTGTGTCACTGCCTGAGTGGATCGATTTACTCGCTCTTGTACACACGAAGGAGGCCAAGTGCTTGCATTTTGCAGTGAACACGGGATCACCCTCCGGCATAGATGTGTCGTGATACTATGGTTCTTGCAGTGCATTTTACCATCTCAAGACTGTGTCACACGTCCCATTCAGCTCAACATTCCATTCCTAGGTGATTTTCTACGTTGCTCAGTGTTCTGGCTGCTCACCTGTAAGGGTTTATGGTTCCCTCTCTCATGTACCGGGACACATTGGATGAGGACCCCTGGTTCAAAGGTTGGAAACACTCGAGCACAAAATCCTTTAGCGCAAGCATCCCCCTTGAGTCCTCCAAGCCCGGAGAGAGACGGTCTCCATGAGTCACCGCAGCCAGCTTTCACTTACACGGGAAAGTATTTTTGTGAAGGTCAAATTTGACTTTATGGTTCAAGGTCAAGAGGGGCTGAAATTTTGTTTCTATTTCAGAGTGTTTGGGGTCTGGGTGGAAGAGGGGAAATTCACTGCTCTGCTGACAGCTTCTACAAAACAGGTGGTGCAAATACAAAGTCAACAAACATCTAAAGATGAAAAAAAACTAACTAAATACATTAATTAAATATATACATACTAAGAATCAAACCATCCGCACAACTCACCGTCCACGTTAACATGACTTTTCTTTTCTGGGAGACTCTTGCTCGGGAAGGTGAAAGTTCTTCAAACCAGGAAATTTCTGAAAGGCTCATCCACTCTGGAACGGAAAGCATCCAAAGGAGTTTGTACTCAAGAATCCCTCTCCTCAAATGCCTTGCCTTGGTGTGTTCGCCAATCCTGAACTACTAAACCATAATCTTACCTGGTCCTAACTAAGCTTCTGTGAGCCAGGCTTGAAAGCCTCAGTAAACATTCCAGATTTGCTCCTCCCCTGGTAAGAAGCAATTAGACCCTGTCAAGCTGGTGCTCTCTTATCACAGTAAGCAACAAACTCAGCTTTGCTTCTCTACAGGTTGTTGTGGTGATATTTTGGGATCCAGCATTTGGCAACCCATGCATACATACATTCTGGTCCTGTTTCTATAACTAATTCACTGGGTATCTCAGGGCAAGTGTCTTAACCTCTCTGTTCGCTGACAGTAAACCTAGAGATGCTAAATAAACACATCCCCTTAGTTATTTCAGACACCACCAAGCTTGAGCTACTGTGGCCTGAGGCAAAAAAATAACCCATCAACAACTCAGGCATCTGTATCATTAAGACCAGTCACCAAACCCTTTGAGGATTCTTGTAAACATCGTTACAGAACAGATACATGCATTCACTCTGGGCAATTAGGAAACAAAAACCATTTAAACGAAGAAAGAGAAAATTAGGAAGAGGTTTGGAGAAAAGGAAATAAAAAATTAAGAGTTACATTAGGATGAGAAATCTAGAATATAAGAGCTACAGTGAAAGAATTTTGTCAACAGTTTTATAAAGTGAGCAATCGTTTTTCTTCCCCATGGCCAACATACTGAAGCTAATGGTAAAAGCATTAATTTATCATGAGATTTTAAAGATCCCTCTCATCAGTAATGAAATAAATACATGATAGGGTAGCCAGGCAGCTATTGTTTATAGGAAGGTTATTATAATAATTAAGATTAATAGCCATTACTTGTCATGTTCGTGGATTTTTTTTCCTTGGGAAATAACTGTAGCCATATTAAATAACTAATTAACACATCTCCATGTCAGGCTATGAACGCGTGGATTCACACGGCCTCCCTTATTCTCCAGTGCTCCATAACCAAATAAATAAATAAGATGGTACAAAAACTAGCTCCCATTTTGAAAGGAAACTTCAAAATTAAATCAGTCACTGGATTGGAGACAGGACCTACAATGGAAATCAAGACCTTCTCCTGTTCACGCTCTTCAGGACCTTGCTAAGCCTACCTGTGGCTGAGAAAATGTAGATTCTGGATCTCGCGGCCTTTTTGTGCATTCCTCTGTACATAAATAAATATATATCTTGACTGTTATATATTTTATATAATAACTTGAATAATTCTATCTTCATGCAAAATGGGATTTTTTATTCAGTCACAGCACTGTCAGAGAAATCTTAAAGCCTTAAGTATTAAAGCCTTAAAGCTATTTTTATTGAACGTTTTGCAGAGCAGCGTGGAAGTGGATAGGAATGTTTCCTCATATGAAGATGCTTTTTTTTACGGGGCGGGCCTGCCCATTTACCTAGCTCAGCACAGAGTGGGGGCTCACGGACATCACTGTCCTCACCTGGAGGGCGCAGTCGGTCCCTGACAGGAGACACTGAGGTCATGCACGGCGTCTCTGTGAGGGACACAAAGAAGAGAGCACGGCCAAGCGTGAGCCAGTCGCCTGCCTAGAGCCTGTCCCTGAACAGAAGCAAAACCTGTTTGTAAATAAAGACAGACTTGGTGGAAACAAGGAGAGGCCGCGCCTCCTCCCTCCCAAATTAACCCTTCCTCACAATGCAGCCCCACAGCCCCGTTAGGATCAAGGGCCAGGCAAGCAGGCCCTGGGCCACGGCAGGAACAGCCTGAAAGACAACAAGATAAACTGGATGTGAAGGCTGCTGTTGTCCAGGGCGGGCTCCGCCCCTCCCCACCTGGCCATTAAACTCACCCCGAGGCACCTCTTTTCTCTTCTCCCTCCTTCTCACACACCAACACACAACACTCCCCGCCCCCCAACACGAATGCACACAACCGCCAACTGCAAAAGTGCACAGACTTCCATTACTCCCTGAGCCCTCGTTTCCAAACTGTTCAATTATATTCGTTCTACAATAAATGTGTGTTTATGTAAATGGGAGAAGGAGGGGAGGAAGGAAAGATGGGAAGAAAATAAACGGTATTTATTGAGCCTGCTCTGAGAGAAGCTCAGTGCTCTGGCTCTGCGCTCAAATAAGAGGACAAAGACACAGCTCCCGATCTTCGGGAAACCCCCTTGGAGCTGGAGGGGACAGACACTGAAGGAGAATCACCCACTTAGTAAAGCAGCACTAGCACTGTGCAAGTTACACTCCGAGAGAGAATCTTGGGAGGGGGCCTGTGTGAGAGGACCAGACCACCGCCAACCCTGCTTCCTCTGGATGCCTCACTCTGGACACACACCACCCAGCCCCCGAAGCTACGGGTGTCGCCACAGCAGCAAACACTTCCCTTCTCTTCTCTCAGCCCAAGTGAAACAGACTGGAGCTCACAGAGTCTCTGCTGTACACGGACAGAACACAGTGGGGTAAACATGGAGGGAGAAAATGGGAAGCCCAAGACCCAGAAGTTCACACACCCTAGGAATCAGACTGTCCTGGCCAACGCCCTCCCAGGGCACAGAAACTCTGAGCCACTCCAGCTCTCTCACCTGCAGCCGACACACTGAAGTTCACAGGCCCTGCCTCCGTTCCTCACTTCCCAGCTCTTGGCCTGCCCTCTCCTGGTAAGGACCATCTTGTTTCCAACCCTCTTAGCTTTCTTGGTCCTTTCAACCCCAAGGCTAGAGTAACCCTCACTCAGTGAGGGATCCAGGGGGCCCATTTGCTTTAAGGGTCTTGCTTCATATAATCGTAATGGGCAGGAAGTATGACTTAGGATAAGACCCACCCCTTATATTCAGAGTGTGGCCTGGTCCCCTGAAGGGTCACACTGTCATAGAGGCTTAATCAACATCCCCCTGGAGAAATGAGCCAGGCAGTGAAGCAGAGTTTATTTAGAGGTACATGCCCTCAACTGAAACAAAGCACGTGAAAGCCACTGAGATCACAGGAAGCAGTGGCTTCTTGGAGGAGCTGATATTCGAACCTGTTTAGGGCACAAGAAGGATTTTTACAGGCAGAGCTAAAAGAAAGGGTGGCATGTAAGAGAGAGATGAAGAGTATAAACAGAGGGATGGTGACAGAAATGCAAGAGATGTCAACAAGTTTCAGGATCCGAAAAGAAGAGGGAAATTCTAGCATGTTAGATGGATCATAGGAGAAGCAAAGACAGCGCATCTTCCAAAATCAGAGTAAGTTTGTCATAAATTAAGAACTGAGCCCTCCAGGGTGGCTCACAGGTCTGGATCCTGCACCCTGTCCGCAAGGCTCCACAAAGGAGTGGGCCCAGTAGATGGACAGGTGGGTACTGAGCTCTGGTGCTGAGAGCAAAGTCTGGCAGGAGATAGGGCACTGCATGTCAACAGCATGTGGACGGTCGCTGTGGCTGTGAGAGTGGGCGAGGTTGCCAGGGAGAGTGTGCAGATGAGAACACTATTAGCCGGAAGACAGAACCCTGGAGAACACTAGTTTATAAGGGACAGGCTGAGCGGGTGACGGACAAGGATCTGAGTGAATGAAGTCAGAGGAAAAACAGCAGGCAGAGGAGCTCAGAGACCGAGGAGCAAGCTCGAGGCCAGGCTGTCCCCTGGACATAGCTGATTCCAGTGCCCCCCTCGATCTGCTGTCACATTAGCCCTCAGAAAGTACAGCTGTGGCCATGAAATCTGCTTACTCAGAATGCCTCAAAGACTCCACTGTCTTAGACGGGCATTCAGGTTCTTCATGAACTGGTTCTTGCAAAATTCTCCACCCTCATCGTGTCATTATTCCCGTAGAGATACCCCTCTCTAGCTACATCACTTCCTCACCATTTCCCCTACTTCTCACCGTTCTTTTATTCATGCTTTTCCACCTTCTAGAATGCCTTTCCTGCCTTTATCTTGCCTGCCAGAGAAGTCAGTGAACATGCTCCCTAAGTCTGTCTCAGAACTCCTTCAATTGTAAGTCACCCAGAAGCTAACATGTGTGCACATTACACCATGCTGTGGACAGGCACAGCCAGATGGACCAGTCTTTCCTCTGATCATCACAGATAGAGACCCACCAGCTGATGGTCAAGACCATGACAAGCAACAGCACACCCACCTGGACACAGAAATGTGTGGGTGTGAGCTTGTGCCCATGACCCTAGGATCTGTGTGTTCACTACAGCCCCAGAACAATGGGCCCCACTGGCTATTAAAAATCCTGTTGTGGGGCAGCGGTTAAGCTCGCACATTCTGCCTATGTGGCCCAGGGTTCACCAGTTCAGATCCCGGGTGCAGACTTACACACTGCTTATCCCCCCATGCTGTGGCAGGCGTCCCACATATAAAATAGAGGAAGATGGGCACAGATGTTAGCTCAGGGCCAAATTTCCTCAGCAAAAAGAGGAGGATTGGTGGCAGATGTTAACTCAGGGCTAATCTTCCTCAAAAAAAAAAAAATCCTGTTGGCTTCTCTCTGGGTCTTCACTGTCCCTCTGGGTAGAAGACGCCTATGTGGCATTTGCCATAGCTGCTCCTGGCTGCGCCAGCTATGGCCTGGAGAGACCGGAGTTCTCCCACAGAGCGCTTGGAGATCTCCCAAGGCGAGGCCCCGTATGAGAATTAATAAAAAGCAAGCATGGCCATGTGGCTCTCAGCTCTGACACAGCCTGGGAATCCTTATCAAACAAACAGCGGCGCGGGAGGAGAGGTCACTGTGGATATTCCAGCGCTAACACTCAAACGTTAATAACTTTACCGCGTAGATTAATTTTAAATGTCAGAGCACGTTGCTGTGTAAAGGAGCTCGGGAAAAACGTACATTTTCAGGCTTCCTGACAACACCAGCACAGTGCGTGTTTGATCACTCGTGGGGTGGGCAGGATCAGAGGGGAAGAGGGCATTTCTCTCACCGTCGCCGCCCCTGCAATGCAAACATGAGGAATCAACGGCATCTCAACGCGGCGACCGCCGAGTTTCTCAACCAGGAAAACGGCCGGATGACAGTGACGAGATTTCACACAGAACCAGAAGGCTGTGCAAGGTCCGAGACCTAGAAGCCAGGTTCCAAGCCCAAAGAAACGTGCGTAACCTGGTTAAGAGCCCCTGGAAAATAGCATTTGTAATGGAGACACTGGTAATGCGCGCGGGGGATCCGGCCCTGGGGCAGGAGGCAGAGCGCGTCGTTGGGGCAGCCGGAGGAAGGCTCCGCACTGCGTGTTGGGGAGGAAAACCAGGGGGCAGACCCAGCCCAGGAGAAGTCTTGAAAGGAAAAGGGATGCGAGACAGAGCCTGCAGGAGGAGCACGGAGGAGGGAACAGATGCTGCACACAGAGCTCGCCCGGGGCTGCCAGGAGCACAATTAAAAATTCACATATTTTGGACTGAAATTCTCATATTTTAAGAGAACTTGGGCAAAAATCCTCCTCCCACCAATATTAGCAATGCAAAACCGGCAGTCAAGACAGACCCAAATTATCATCCATTTTGCAAAAAGGATGAAAATTGTATAGCGCGGAGTCCAAAATTCTTCAGCGAAAACAATCATTACAGCGCACCTGGCAGCCCTCGGTCCCGCCCCCCAGGCTCCGGGGACAGGGACAAAGCATCACCCTCTTCCGCAGAGCCCTGGGTTGCAGATCTGGGACTGTCACAGAGGCCACCAGTCACCAGGGGCTCCCGGGATTGAAAGGCCACCCTTCTTTGGATAAATGTGCACACTGAATATCAAGAGACACTAACCCTACAGCAGGATGAAGTGACAGGGCAAACATCAAGCACGCCAGAAATCCCAGCACAAACACTGTCCCAGGCCTGACACACCTGGATTGGGCTTCTGGTGTTTAAGCCAACAATGGAGTGGGAGAGAGGGAAAGAGGGCCAGGATGGACAGCTGTAGGCTCCCAGAATCCCAAGCAAAGTGAAATCCTCAATGAGCAGGGTCCAGCCAGGGGCTGAACACATGGCTGCCAGTAAGTCTCTGGCTAAAAATCTTAAAGGTTCTACCTCCAAAACAAATCTCAGATACACTCCTTGCCTTCTTCCCCGCTCTCACTCTCCCTTCTCCACCCTTCTTCTCCATTGTTTCCAGAGTGATCTTCCATAAACACCCATCTCATTACGTCAAGTGGCCACCACTACAACCAGGATCCATTTTCAGCTCCAGCCAGGCTCTCTGGGGGCTGGTCCAAGGCAGCAGCCCCCGCTGGGCAGGATAGGACACAGAAGGTGGGAAGGCAAGAGGCACTATGAGGAGGAACCAGCCTCACCAAATAATAAAAACTTGTTTATATATATAAATATCATATTTATTCAAGGACCATAAATACAAACATAATACAAATGTAAGTGGATTCTGAATTCCAGCAGCACACAGGAAGGGCTACCTGGGTCTTTTAATACAGACCCAAGATGGGATGGACCTCCGCAATGTTCATGGTCCTGATGTAGAGAGCAGGAGCTCCTGGGATAGCATCAAGATGGGCAGCAAGTGCCGTCTCTCTCACCAGGCTAGTGGGGCTCCCCAAGAATGGCTGGAGAGGCAGGAGAGTGGGGGGCTTTGGAGGGCTGGCTCTAAATTCATACATCTTAGGTTCAAACTCAGCCTAGGTTTTCCCAGCAGTAAGAACTCAGGTAAATTGCTTAATCTCTCTGAGTCTGTTTCCCCACTTTGTATAATAATAATCCCTACTTCACAGGTTTGTTGGGAGATTTCAATGAGAAAATTCACATAATGCGTTTTGCCCCATGGCTCAATACATGTTCTTTATTGTTTTTAAAATTAGAAGACCAAGACTAAGGAAGAGGAAGATCCTGCTCAAGGTCACGTGGTGAGCAGGTGGCAGAGCTAGAGCCACAACCCTGTCTCCAGATTCCCCATCCTGGCTCCTTCCCCACGCCGGGCTCCTCGCCTTTGCTGCACGGTCTGTGACAGACACATTACATCAGGAGCCAGAAGATAATAAACTTAATTGGGCTGTTAGGACCAGTCACTTCCCTCTACATCGAGCCTTTGGGGGATGTTATGGCTGATCAATATAATAAATAATGTTGCATAGTCTGGGGCACCTCTCAAGGAAGCATCTCGGAAACCAAGAAGAGAAGGAGATTGAGACCATAACAAGAGATTCAGAGGGAAAGCAAGATCTCCAAGCATTGCTGAGTTCCTACCTTGCATGCCTGGCCTTGGTCTGTGCCAGACACAGGGTGTAGAGGAGCAGATGCCAAAGATGGACAGGTAACCCAGATGCTTTTGTAGTCCCAGTTTTTTGCTGTCCAAGGCATACCTCCCAGTCATGCTACCAATGCACAGACATGGTTTGCAGGTCATAGTGATAAGGCTTTGGTGGTTTGGCCATGAACAGAAACTCTCTTCTCTCTAAGCAGAACCTCAAAGGCCTGAGATACCTCACAGAGCCCAGGCACACCTTTAGGCATTCACAAGCTCACTGACATTCAGAATCACGCAGAAACATCTGTCCTGCATAAATGTTTCTCTCGTTCCCTAGAATAACTCTGGGTTCAAAGGGCATAGTTGGACTTACAGAACCACTTTGGAGGGAGAAACCTGTCCTCGGGGAATCCCTAGCAGATGAAGGACTTGACCAATGTACCAGAAAATCAGAAATCTCCGTATGTTTCCCTGCATTTCACTGCACGTCATGGCATGGCCTAAGGGTACATCACAGAGGCTCTGAGAAGCTTGGATCACAGATCCACAGGTGACTCCAGTGGACGTGCAGTCCAGGTGGCACTGGAAGCGAAATGGTTGAACTGGACACCTTCAAGTGTTTCATGCTAATGAAGATATTCCATGGTGTACACAAGAATTGCTACAATAACCATGTCTGCCAAAGGAGGAATATATTGTAAACTTGACTTCAATCAGTAGCTTCTTTGTACGGGCTCATTCACCCAGTGAACAGAGAGCCTTCAGGTGTGAAGTGTTGCAATATCGAGCCAACAGGCAGAGCGGCCGTTATCTGGTTCCACAGAGGGCAGATCACAGACATGTGCAGAGGGGGCTCAAGGATGTACAACTCCTCAGCGATACAAAGACAAAGGTTTAGTCCCCAAAGAACTTCTGAGCAAGTGCGGAAGCAGGAAAACAGAATTTTCTCCAGGCCAAAATCGAAAATCCAGAGCGGATCAGATGAGAACAGCAGGAGACGCCCAGGAGAAATGAGGAATCTTAGCTGGACCAGAGAGAGTAGAGATTATTATCTAAGTGAGAAGGAATTAGAAATTAGTCACAGAACCCAATACGTTATCATTTGTTGTACTGCATGCTTGTATTCCCTGTCTGGTAACCATTTCTAGATCTTTCTTACTACGCTCTTCTCAGCTCATCTCTATTAATATCCTCATTGAAAGTACTCCTCCACACACTGCTATTGACAAACATGTGGCCTGGGTGAGCCCTGACATCACTTCAGGAGACTGTTCCCACACTGGGCAAAGCGAAGGATGGGGCATCCTTAGAGAAGGCCACTTGAGCACGGTGGCTTTCTGTCTGAGAGCTCTCCACTGCCCACTCACCGGGAGCCTGCTCATACACGCATGAGCGCAACCGACAGAGATGACAACCACAGACGGAAATCCTCTCCTCATCTTATCTTGCCCCCTGCCCCTCTACAGAGTGCCTCCCATCCATGACCACGTGTCTCTGAAATCTCCATGCCATACCTGCTGGAGTGAACATCATGGCCTCTTGCGGAACAGATGAAGCCAGGGAGCCAGGAACAACAGGGAGAACTTAGAGCACTGGGTTTCCTTTGTTATTCCCCAGAAGACGAAAAGACTCCTCTCTCTGAAATACAGCTCCCAAAAGCCGCAGGCAGGGAAGGTCTAGGGTGTTTGGTTTCTGTGTCTGAGACTGTCTGTGCCTGTGTGTGTCCGTGCCTGAGGCTTTGTTCCAACTGTTCTGCCGAGACTGTGGGACCTGTCTGTGCACACCTGTCCAAGCCCCTATCTGTGCCCTGGTCCGTGCCTCTCTGCTTTGCACCTCTGGGTCCAAGCCTGTGCCTCTGAGCCACAACTATCTGAGGCTGACCATATTTGGGGTCCTTCCTGTGACTTTTCATGTCCAGAGCTGTGTCTGTGTCTAATTATTGCTGTTCCTAAAATGATGATTGTTTGATTATACCTGTGGTCATTTCTGATTGTAACTGTCTTGGTGAATGTTTCCTGCCATTGTGATTATACCTGACTATGGGGATGATATTCAGAATATTTATCTCCTGGCCCAGCACCAACCAATCAGAACAGATGCCCCCTGTGAACAATTGGTATGGCTATACCAGGGCGTTTCAGCTGGTTGGTAAACAGCTTATTAAGCAGTCTCAATTTGGTGACATATAATCATGAAAGTGCTTTATGTTTTTCCATCGCTGCCTTCAACCATGCCCTGTCCAAACCTTTCCCTGTCCTCTAATGACATCTTCAGTGGATCCCACTGGTCTCCGGTCACTCTCAGTTATTGGAAGTCTGGTCCAGCCCACAGGGTATGTCTGATTTAAACCCAGAGCAGACAGGCTGCCTGGACCAAGATGGGGGAGCACCAGCTCCTGTCTCACTCTTCTCCTCTCTCTTCTGGAAACAGAAGTTAGGGAGTGGGGATGGGAGGGATGGCAGGTGTCCTCTCTCATGATTGGTCACCTGTGGCTGTAGGGAGGTGTCCCTGATTTTGCCCTGGTTTCGTCTGATTTCACTGGCCACTGGCTGTGGCTGTAATATGTCCTGGGCAGATGGTGCCCGCGGCTTCCTTGGGGCTGTGTCCAGTGTCACCACAGCTCCCTCCACGGCTAAGAACAGCTCCTTTGGCCCCACCAGCAGTCAATAACCCAACTCCTCCTCAGAGGACATCACTGAGCCACAGTCACAGCCACCTGGGCAGCCCTGGGGCCCATGTGTCCTAATCTCCATGCTCCTCCCCAGGGAGCCATGGGAGCCACTGAGGCCCCTTTTCCTATCCTCAGAAGACCCACAGGCAACAGCCCCCCTTCTCGTCCTCTTCCTCCAAGGTACTCCTCCAGGTCCCTTCCTTGAACACCTGACTTCAGAAATCTCCAGGGGACAAGTAGGGACCAGCCCCAATGGTCAGGTAGCCCCTGAAACTCCAAGGGTCATAGGTCAAGTTCTCCCGAGATCTCTCTTACTCCCTCTGCAGCCCTGACCACTGGGGACCAAGACCAGCACCCTCAAACTGCGCTATGGAGACCTCTCACAGGGCTTTGGTCGGGGTGCAGTGGACAGTAGAAGGGAGGTCTCTTTGCCACAAACCCTGCACTGCTGTTAGGTTGAGCAGGGACCCTCTCTCCCCACCTGTCTTCTTTTATGGAAAAGGAAGTTGGAGGCAGAGGGTCATGGGACAGAGCCAATTTCCAGGATGCGGGTTTGTGGGGAGATGTCCACCCCCATCGATGGCACATGTTCAGTAGTTTCCCTTCAAGCATCTTCACCACAGACGTCTTTGCCACAAACATTTTTACCACAAAGTGAATTGGCCATAAGGCAGTTTTGCTGTAAAAGATAAAATCACAAAAAATAAAAGAAGATCTCCAAATTAAAAGGACATAATGAAACGTGAAAAAATAACAAAAAGACTTTATCACAAAATGCAAAATATTTGAATACACTTAAAATGTGTGTATTTAGATTCATGGCAACACTGCACAAAGAACGGATTTTATTTATTCATTTTTTTGTACGTGGGGGGTACTTAACTAAGCACTCATTTTCCTTCTATGGGAAACGTGGGTTCAATTCTGTGCTCTCAAAGAAGAGGACCTGGGCCCTCTTTTCCTCCTCCAATGTAGTGTGTTTCAAAATAAGAAACCAACTTTTGGGGCAAATCATTGTCATCTGTCAGCTCAATAAAGTCATCAGTAAAGCATCACTAACTGGAAGAAATGCTAACGCTTTTCAGACCAGCACCACTACCACATCGACTCCTCCCTCTCTAGACCATCGTAGGGGCCAGCTAAAATTAATATCTCAAAATGGGAGTAACTTTCTGAACTTCATCAATGGAGAAATGAAATGAAACTGACAAAAAAGAAAAGAAAAAAGCAAATTTTGAATCAGTGATTTTTTTATCCTTTATGGCAAAGTTGCCTACAGCCAATTAGTTATGTGGCGAAAATGTTGGCAGCAAAAAGCTTGCAGCAAAGATGTTTTGGCAAAGATGCTTACATACAGTGAAACTACCTAGAACCTGTTGGTGAACTCCACCTTTAGAATGTGGGGTACTGGCCCCTCTTTCCTCAGCTTTGGGCTGAGCTGACAGCAATTCAGGGGCAACTTGGAAAACCCCATTCCCTGTCCAGTTCCCTACAGCTGTCTTCGTGTCTTCCTCAGCCTCGACCACTTTCAGTGGTTGTGTCTGTTACCTGTTGCTGCTTCCAGGCTATCTGTGATCATGCAACTGGGATTCCGCCTCAGTCTTCATGCCACCATGTTTGTCTGTCTATGTGATGAAAGGCTCTCTTTGTGCCTACAGTCATGGTTCAGGGTCCACCTTGGGGTATCAGCGACCATGTCTCCACAACAGCATTTCTGTGCCCAGGCCTGTACTTAGCCTGACTGGGGGGCTCTGTCTCTGAGGCGCCTTCTGAGGTCTGTGACTCTGCCTCTGACCTTCTGTGTTGTGCTTTATGCAGACAGTGTCCCTGTGTCTGGGCTTGGACAGCTGTGTCTCTGAGTCTTTGCGTCTATTGTATCCTTTGCCATGTCATCCCTGTCTGTGCTGTGGCATTGGTCAGCCTCTGAGGCTTGGTGGTTTTCTAGAGGGAAAGAGCTGAAGCAGAGCAACGTGGGAGGCTGTATGCATGAGTGTCTGTGGCAGGGCTGTCTCCATTCGCCCCACAGTTTAGGGCTCCAAGGCAATTCTCTGTCCTCAGCTACTTTTTTTTCGAGGAGGATTAGCCCTGAGCTAACATCCGTCCCCATCTTCCTCTACTTTATATGTGGGACACCTGCCACAGCACAGCTTGATTAAGCAGTGCACTGGTCCACACCCAGGATCCCAACCAGTGAACCCCAGATCACCGAAGCAGAGCACATGAACTTAACCACTATGGCACCGGGCCAGCCCCCCCAGCTACCTTTTCAATCTCCTCCACCTCTTCCACTATCTCCTCAGCCCACCAACCAAATCAGAAATGGACATGTTGGTCAGACATTAAATAAGATCCAGAGAATGTACTTGGTCCTTTGAAAGCTCCAGGTAACTTTCAAAGGCCTCCTTGATTGCCCACCGCTAAGCCATGGACAGCACTCTCCCCGCCTTCCTCTGGAAGCAGATGTGGTGCAATAGAAACCCTCACTTGAATCCTTATTTCATTTCATACTAACCTCCCTGAGCCACAAACTCTGGTGGGATTATTGAGAGGATTAAGGAAGATAATGTCAGTAAAGCACATAGTCCAGTGCCTGATACATAAGTATTTGATAAGTCTTAGTTCCTGCATTCAACAAAGCTGCCTTTGGGAGAAACAGGACTTGAGGGAATCTATCTGCCTTAGCCTGATGGATGCTGTCCTGTTACATGATCTGGGTGAAGTGAGGTGCTTCCAATAGTGTGGATATTTCTAATCATGAAACTCCATCATATATCATGGCACTCAAGAGCCTCACAGTCTAGCCTACATCAGCTATTTTTCAGTCTTTCCAGGTTCCCATCTTCTCTGGAGAAAAGGTTAAGGATATAGCAGGACAATCTTTTTCTCATACCAAAGAGTTTAGGCATATGACTCATGGATCCCTTCAACCATCTCAGCTAAAGTGAGAAATAGATATGGGATTATCTAGGAAAGCTCTGTGAAGGACTCTCTTGTTTAATGACGTGAATCTCCATGACATACACAAGAGATTCACAAGGTTTTTGAGAATGTTATACCCTTAGAAGCATTGCCAAACTGGACTGAAAGGGAGAGAGACAGGATGAAATGAGAAAAGACTGTCAGGCTCCCAAAATTTTATAAGCAGGGAACAGGCTGATAAAACCACACAGCTACAAGCATATGCCACCCTTCAAGAAAAAGGGAGAATGACTCCAAGGTTGGAGTCACAGGTCCAGAGGGTGGAGCTGTGGACCCAGAGGGCTAAGCCTTGAGTCACAAAGGATAATCCCCAGGCTTTGAAACTTAATGGAATTTACCCTGCTGGATTTTGAAATTGTTTTGGACCAATGACTCCTTTCTTCCTTCCATTTTCTCCCTTTTTAGAGTGGGAATGCCTCCAACTGTCACCTTATTCCTGTTCCACCATTGTATTTTGGCAACAGATACCTTGTTTTCTGATTTCACAGGTCCACAAATGGAGAAGAATTTTGCCTCAGGATGGATCATCTCCAGAGGGTCACCCATACCTGATTTAGATGATGAGATTTGGGACCTTGGAGTTGATGATACGTAGATGACATTTGGGACTTTAGTTGATGCTGTAATGAGTTGAGACTTTGGGGATGTTGAGATGAGGGAAATGCATTTTGCATGTGAGACAGATATGAATCACTAGGGCCCAGAGAGCAGACTATAGCGGGTTAAATAATGACCCCCAAAGACAGCAGGTCCTACTCCTAGAAGCTGTGAGTGTCACCTTATATAGCAAAGTGGTCTTTGAAGACGTGATTAAGTTAAGGATCTTGAGATGGGAGATGATCCTGGATTATCCAAGCAGGCCCCAAATACAATCACGAGTTTTCTTATAAGAGAGACTCAGATGGAGATTTGACATATACAAAGGAAAAGGTGATATGAGGCAGAGCAAAGAGAGATTTGAAGATACTGGCCTTGACAATTGGAGTGATGCAACCCAAGCCAAAAATTGCTAGCAGCCACCAGAAGCTGGAAGAAGCAATGAATTTCTTCTCCCCTAGAGCCTCTGAAGGGAGCGTGTCTGTGCCAACACCTTGATTTAAGCCCCATGGTCTGATTTTGAACTTCTAGCTACCAGAACTGTGAGAAAATAAATTTCCGTTGTTTCAAGCCACCAGGTTCGTAGAATTGGTTACAGCAGCCATAGGAAACTAACACACCACCCAAAAATGCTTCTTCTGGTAAAAACTACCTGCTTCCTCTCATCACGGTAGTGGCTGGATGACCCAAGCTGGGCAGTAATAGCTTCCCATATCCCAGCCACATAATTGGTCCATGCATGGGTATGTGCCTCAAGCTGGGCCAGTCAGACGCCTTCTCTGAGAGGCTTTTCTAAGTGGATCTGGTGGAGAAAGTCCCTTTCTTCTCTCTGTTTGTGAGGATGTAAGGATCTAAACCTGGTGCTACCTAGATTCTTGGTTCCAGCTCATGGGAACAGCTAGCTTGAGAGAACGAAGCTCTCACACAGAAAGAAGCAGAAAAGGGAGAGACGGGATGAAGAGCACAGAGTTCTGAGGCAGGTTCAACTCCTGCCCACTCTGTGATTTCGTTCCTTATATCCCCTCTTTTACTTAAGTAATTGATCTGGGGTTCTGTCACATCCAACCAAGAATCCTGATATATTGTCTCACTCTCCTAATCCAACCTTACCTCACGCTACCCTGTACCTAGACCCTTCATACCTGTTAAGCCAACCTCAGATTAGTTCAACTGAGCAAGCATTAACCAAGAATTTATAGGGAAGAAGAAAAAAAAAGGCCTTGCAGACAAAGGGCATTTGACATGAACATTCAAGAATTGATGAGATCTCCTGGCAGACAGAGATGAGGAAGAGGACTCTCCAAGCAGGGGAAACAGCATGTGTAATGGCACAAGAATAGGAGAGTTGTGACTGGAGAGTCCAGCTTGGTTGGTGATTGTGGTAGTGATAGGCAGGAGGGGGCAGAGTCGCTATACAGAAGGCCTGGGAATGCTTGGACCCAACTCTGGAGATTGTGAAGAGTCATTAAATATGTGAAGAGAATGAGCAATGGCTCAGAAAAGATACCTCGAAGAGATGCTTGGAGGTTGATGGAAGCAGGGAGACCAGGCAAGAGATGATGCCAGCCTGAACAAGAGAGGTGGCACGGAACCCGGATCCCAGCATGGAGCCATACCCCCTATTGTGGACTGGTGTTCCGCCCTCTGGGACCAGTGTCATTCCCACTCATCTCTGCACTTTTGCCCCTGCACGCTCCTCACCTGGAATGCCCTCCCTTCTCTCCAACCTCTATTTAAGCCTTCTCTATCTTTCAAGGCTGACTTCAGGAGAAGCCTTTTCTGACTCCTGTATCTGTTCTGGCCACCCTTCTCTGAACCCAGATTCTCAGACTATAAAATTTAGACCCCAGAGATGTCCTAGTTTCCCATCCCAACCTAGGATTCCATGACTGTTCTGTGTGTGGGCACGTGTGTATGCACATAGATGTATAGATGTATATATGTGTGTAGAGCCATGTTCATCGAGTGGCTTTCTCATAAGTTCTGGGTGGGCAGTAGTGCTGTCAGTGTCCCCTTGGAGCCCACCTCATGTGCACAGCCTGAAGGTGCTGTCAGTACTCGTCAATATGTAGGATCCAATATGACTCTGCCCCAGTGGCCTTGGTCGGTTCTGGCCTTTTAGCAGGACAGCTCACGTGGACACAGGAAGGGACAGCAATAGGCTATAGGTCACACAGTGCCTCAGTGACCAGGCCAGGATAGGGGTAAAAAAGCAGCCCTCTGACCTGCCAGCAGAGGAGGTGCTTCTCTCCCACTTACCCCTCTTGTCTCTACCTGCATGGACCAAAGGGAAAGCTTTAGAAAAACCAGTTCAGTGAGTAGATTTTCTCTCCTCTTTCATTGCTCTCCTTTTTTCTTTTTTTAAGATCAGGTAATATGGCCCTTCTCTTCCTTTAGTTTACAAAGATTTTATTCCTAAATGAAGTATGAATAATTAAAACTCCACTCCATTTGCTCTGTATTGTTATTAATTGAAAAAATTAAAGATGCATGTGCTGTAACCTCCTGGGTGGCCCTGGGAGAAGCCAGTGGACAGCTGGGAGGGAGGGGGCACGGAGAGGTGCTGACGCCTCCCAGGCCTGCTGCAGCTCTACCCCTGAGCAGGGCATCTGGTCAACCCTCAGGCCTGTTGCAGCTCTACCCCTGAGCGGGGCATCTGGTCAACCCTCAGGCCTGTTGCAGCTCTACCCCTGAGCGGGGCATCTGGTCAACCCTCAGGCCTGCTGCAGCTCTACCCCTGAGTGGGGTGTCTTGTCAACAACTGTAAGCATTCCCTTTGCCTGTCCTCACTACTTCCCACCAAGTGTGCTGAAGGTATAATGACATTTCTTTCCTTAATGCACATTTTTCTTTACCGATATAAAAGCCAAAAGGTGAAAGGAATATATTTATCACTCAAAAAATGGGGAAAGCTGCCCTTGTTTCTCTCAAGTGGCCTCTCAGGGTGATCCAGGCCCCAGGTGCCAGGACAACCTGCTGGGTGTGGGATGTGATGTCTTCCAAGGACACCATATAACGTCTGAAGTCTGACAGCCGGACTAAGCACACTGGCCAGCCCTTACCACCCACAGCTGACAGGCACAGACCTGGAGCTGAACAAAGCAAGGTCAATGTCTTTTCCTTGGAACCTGGGCCCGGTGTGTACTCACCCAACTTGGTGAGACTTCACCCCTGTCCTTGTGACCCTCCACTTTTACTCTGAAGTCTTCCCTGTCACTGTCTGCTTAGGCTCATCAGGCCACTCCTACTGTATGCTTAGCACACAACTGGTGCTCCAAAAGTGTTTGTTAAATGAATGAGTCATGTCCATAGGCGGGGCTAACACTCATGAAGTCAGAAGCAGAGTTAAGCATTGTATTAGGCAAGACACGCTCTTATAACAAGCAACCCAAAATCCCCACAGCTTAACACAATGAACAGTCATTTCCCAATGACCCCTCAAGCAACAGTCCATTGCTCTCCCCAGTAGCTCTTCTCAAGCAGCAACTCAGAGTCTCAGGGCCCTTCCTTCTTGCAGCTGTACTCCCTACAAGTTCCTCGGAGGCTTCTGCACTCAGTGGTGGATGAGGAAAGAGAATGGAAGATCTCCCTGCCATGCCTTGCCATCATTCCTGTCCTCTTCTCCTGGTAAGAAGCTCCTCTCAAGACTCCAAGGATTCTTTCCTCCAGGTCTTCCCGCATGGTCTGTTTCGCATGAGCTCTTGCAGTGTCTAGTCTTCTTGGCATCCTTAAGAATGATCTCCCTTTGTACAGGCCCACTCTGCGGAGGGCAGCTTCAGCATGCTCCATCTTAATAAGCTTCCCTTGACACAAGATGACCTATTGGGGCTGCCACAATACCCCACACCACAAGGACAGACCGAAAGGGGCTCAGGTTGCCCCTTTGGCTGGGGTTCTAGTCTTCTCGGTTGGTGCCCCTTTACTTGGTGGGCAGGAGGGCCTTCCCTAACCTCCCATCACAAAGGTCAGGCTGAAGTGTCACTGCCTGGGGGAGCGACCCGTTCCTGGGCAGGCATTTAACTGGTGAGACCAATGAACACGGCTGGTTCCCAGGACCATTGCCTAACTTGAGTTTTGTTTCCCTTCTCCTTTTAAGCAGTCCTGTGAGTGAAGGAGCTGAGACCTCACCTCCAGGAACCCAGGGAGAGCCACATTCTAATGAGTCGCTTTCCTCCTTGGTTTGCGAGCAGTGCTTGCTCAAAGTCGTGCCTTGCTGTGAGTTCTGCTTTCTGCATTTCGTTCCCCCACCTTTAATGTTGCCCTGATCCAATTTCCTTTAGAATAAATAAATAAATAAAATAAAATGTTTTAGCTGAATACAAACCTACTCACCGTAAGAGGCCTGGGTGGCACATAAACCCTGAGAGATCCGTTCTCTTCGTCAAAGCAGTCCGTCCTTAATCTCCACACTTTCTTCTTCCCCACAGTCTGCCTTGATCATACGGAAGTAAAACCACAGCCTCCTCTCCCTCAGGGAGCTCACTCCCAGAGGTTCAGATGCTAATAAACCTCAGCGCTGGAGGATCTCACAGGCATTGCAAATGTTAGAGCCAGCCCAGGGCCTGGAGAAAAACAGGAGACCTAAGGACAGGAGCAGTGGTCCAGGCAGCCTGCCTCTGGAGTTTGCTTTGCTGTGTGTCTCAGCAGCCCAGGAAGGCACCTTCAAGGTGCTCCACAGTGAGCATGGTGCCATATAAGAAGAGCCAGAAGCAAGCGCTCTAACCACCAGAACTGGTCAGGCCGTGGGACCTCAGCTCCCTGCACCTGCTTCCGATGTAAGCCCATGTGGCCTGGTGATGCTGCCATGAGCAATGCTCTACACCAATCCCATCTGCAGTATCTCCCATCCCCATTCCAGGGAGGGACCGGCTGCACCTTGAAGTCCTCCCCTGGCTTCTCAGACTGGCCGTGCCATCACCCACTGCCAGGCGCACTCATGGATAGATGCCACAGCTTTGGATGAAACACTCTTCAGGAGAGCACTGGGAGTGTCCTCGCCTCCTCTAGGGGACTGGACCCTACCTTTGTGCCTTTTCATGGCCACGTGGAGAGAGAGAAGTGGTCGAGGGGATAATCACTGTGCCATTTGGTGCAAACCCACAAGGCTTGTTTAACCAACATTGAATCTGAACTACTTGCAAGTTTTTGTTAATTCAAATACGTCTGGAGCAAGCTTTTTCTGATTGGTTTGAATCAATCAACCACCCATTGACGAGCACATACAGTGCACCCGGCCCTGCTAGGAACAGTGGAGGGGGGAGAGAGACGAAGATATCTCCCTACCCTCCAAGAGCTCAGTCTAGTTGAGTCGATCAGACACACACGTGAAAAATGAGACAAAACAAGAGCAATTTAAGGCCAAATGAGACGTTTAAGAGAGGCAGAAAGTAAAATTATAACAAGAGCTGCTATTCCTGGAACGCGCACTCATCCTGTGCCTCAAAAATCTTTAATCTTCACAACAACCTACTGAAATAGGTGTTATTGTTAGCCCAGTCTTTCAGTGAGAAAACTCGTGCTTAGAGAAGTTAAGTGATTTTCTTGAGGTCACACAGCCGGTGGATGAGAGAGCTGAAATTTCAACTCCACTCTATTGATTCAGAGCCTGTGGCTCTACCCACCGTGCAATCCCAGAGGACACACGCCGGCGGAGAAAAGTTTCCGAAGCAGATCTTGGCTCAACACAAAGAAGGCATTGCTAACGGCCTGGGTTCCCAGTGGTGGAGTAGACTGTGTTGAGTAAATGAGCCCCCTGCCCACCCAGAGGTGCAGAGGCTGGAGGGTCCCCTGGCAAGTGAAAGAAGAATCCTGGCCTGAAGGAGGGTTGGACAAATACATTGCTGACGGGAGATGCTATAATTGTTAGGGAATTGGGATTTGAAGGGCTGGGATTTGCTTAAGTGGAGAGGTCAGGAAGGTGGCAGATGTGTTGGCCAAGATGCACAGGTAAGAATCACAGGTGTGTCTGGAGGTAGCTGATGGGCTGAAGCAAAGACTCTGTGTTGGCCAAATCCCCCCTTGCAACGGGCAAGGGCTAGCAAGGCACTGGGGTTGGGTTAAGAGGGCTGATTATTGGAGGTGGCCAGGAAGATCTGAGGAGATGGGAAAGATGGGGAGAAATAAGTGCCACATTCTAGGAGAGCCATGGTGCAAATATACGGATCTCAATCTCTGCCTCCAAGAGCAAGGATTCCCCCATCTGCATTCAGAAACAAGAGATCAGCATGCCACAGGGTCAGAAACGGAGGAGCAAATGCCAGGCGGGGTGATCCTTAGAGTGCTTCTGGCTGCAGTGTCAATGTCACGTGTGTCCTTCCTGCAGCCACATGAGTTAAAGGTGCAGGGTTGGGGCAAACCATGTTGAGAGTGGTGGGCTCACTTCTACCCAGTGGGGCTGGCCTCACAGCCCCAGGGGACAGACTTACCCCAGAGATACCCCCACCCACAGCACAGCAAAGCCCTCAGAGGATGAATAGAGAATGAGACCCTGAGACCAGAGCGCCCACCCCGTCCAGTCCAGAGCGCGTGACATGGCGCCTGTCCCAGGACGTCCATCTGGGCAGAGACAAGGAAATTGCAGGCCTAAATCTGCTCTTTGCCATTTTCTAGAAATGGCTTCACTGATTCACTTGCAAAAAGAAGGCAAGGATGGAATATGGGCCAATTCTGAGGAATAATTGCCTTTGCTCTCAACTGGAGCCCATGCTTTTTCCGGCAAACATTCTCTCCTGTCGCTGTGCTGCCAGACCCACTCTCCGTTTCCAATCAGCCCTGAAAATAGCCCTTGATAGAGATAATAGGAAGAACAAAGAGAAATTTAGAGGAGCAGAGAGAGGGAAGAAAAGTCATGACTAATTGGCAGCACAGAAGTTGTTTTCATAAAGAGCCCTTCGGTGAGGCCCTGATTTGTCTCCAAACAGCAAGGTGTTAAATAAATCCCAAGAAACAGACTTGGACCGAGACCAAGGGTTCTTCGACTTTTTTAGGTCGTAGACTCCTTCAAGAATCTAGAAAAGGGTCTCACCAGGAAAATGCACATAAACACGTATTCCATGTATTAATTCAGGGACTCACAGACTCCCCCAGAAGTCCCAACCACAGACCCCGGTTAAGAACCCACGATACAGGCAGTCTCTTTTTAAAAGGCTTTCTACTAGTTTCTCTCTCTCTCCACCCCACCCCGTGTGTGTTTGTCTGTATGTGTGTGTGTGTTTGTGTATGTGTTTACAAGGGAAAGGTTGAGCTGCATTTCTTCAGGCATAGTCTAAGGGATTTTTTAATTTGCTCAGTTTAAAATCTTGAAAGCCTTTCTGCAAATACATGAGTGTGAGAGTCCAAAGAGGGGGTTGTTCCAGCTGAGCCATTCTCAGCAAAGACAGACACCAAGGGAGTCAACACGTAGCCCGGGTACTCTTGGAAGAGCTGGAGGCATGAAGCCCTTCTGCAGGCCTCAGCAAGAACAAGTGTACCACCTAAAAGGCTAATGATGGCCACGGGCCATGAGGGGCTGTTGGAGCCCTGAGCCTTGCACCTGGGGAGAATGGTCTCTGCCGGGGCTTCCCAAACTTTACTGTGCATCCAGGTCCCGGGAGTCTTGTTAAAATGCAGATTCTGACTCAGTAACCTGGGATGGGGTGGAGAGCCTGCCTCTCTAACAGCATCAGGTGATGCTGATGCTGCTTTGAGTAACAAGAGTCTACGTAATTATCTATTCCTGGCTGAAGCCCTAGCAAAGACTTCGAATGTATGCTCTGGAAGATGGAGCACTGTCAGGATGCTCCAGGACATAAATATCTCCTGAACTGAGTGTGATGCTATGGAAGTCTCTATGACAAGAGCACCCACCTAACCAATGGCTGGGCCTTCCTCCTGGGCTGGCCAGGAATGGTGCCTCTTTCATCTCTGCATCCACAGCCCGACCAGCCCAGGGCCATGTACACAGTAGGCATCCTTTATGTGAGTGAGGGCTCCAGGAACTGGCACAGTCTGTTCTCTAGCAGGGTGTGGGGTGCGCCCTATAGTCCTGGATCTCTGGGAGGCGGAAAGTAAGGCTGGGGGACCATTTGCCCTCAGAGATCTGGGTTGTGGTGCATGATGCTGGCCAGTGAGCATTTATCAAGCACCACCTATGTGATCAATTCTATGCTAGGTTCTGGGAGCAGGCGCAGGAGAGGGGTTAAGGGATAAGAAGGAATCAGCATATCAAAGAGAGAAGAACTCTCAGAAATCCTATAGTCATCTTGTAGTCCTGTCGTTTTATAGATGGGCACGTTGAGGCCCAGAAAGGCTTGTTCAAGACCAAACAGCTGGTTGACAGCAGAGCCAGGACTAGAATGCAGGTCTTCAAACCCTCTACACATATCCACCCTCTCCTGGAGTCTGGCGAGAGGGCACACAGGAAGTGCTTAATGAAGGCTGACTGACAGCTTGAGCAGAGTGAGCCTACAGTGCCTGGGAAGCCCTGGTCTGATGGCCAAGGCTGAACACTTCCCAGACTCAACTGGGGCAGGGAGGTGCTGGTGCTCAGAGAGCTCAGCTGCCCCTGTGACACAGCAGGAGGACTTCCAGAGAGAGCCCCTGCTCGGAATTAGAGTCAGCTGTGGCCAGGCAACCTTCCTCTCTGGATTCCAAGGTCATCGAGGGCAGTGCTCTGCCTCAGTTCTGCCCTCCAGGCAGCCCCTACTCAGCCTGGCACAGGCCCCAGCACATGCAGGTGTCGGGGAGCATCTGTGATCTGGCCCACGAGGGCAAAGAGAGGCCTACCTGGGAGCAGCGCTAACTCGGGGCCTCCCGACACATTACAGACTGTCAGCCTAATAGGCCTGCGCTGAGTGCCTGGGGGGAAGTCAGTTCCAATCAGGCCGCGGGCTGTGGCCAGCAGACAAATGCAGGCGAAGGCCCGAGATCTGACCTCTAAAGGTAGTCAGCCTGGCCCTCCTGCTGTCAAACAAGCTCACTCCTGGAAAGGGGGAAAAGGGGAAAGTGCAGACTGGGCTCTCCCCACAGCCAGCAAAGTGGCCCCTCTGCAACCTCTTTTGTCCAAAAACACCATTAAGAAGATACTGCAAGTCGGGCACCCTTGAGACCCCGAGCTGCAGATGCTCAGAGCACCTGTGAATCTTTAGCTGGTGTAGCCCAGCCTCAAACTCCTGGCCTGTCCCTGGTGCCCAGGGGTCTCAGATCAATGGTCACAGCCCCTGAGTAAATGGGACAGGTCCTTTCTGAAGACAGAATCTCCTCCCCCACCCCTGCTGATCCCAGATCACAGACATGCCTTTAAAAGGATCATGTGTGAGATTGTGAATGCCATGCCACAACTGAGACCATGCGAGAGCTACCGCGGTCCTCAGAAACATACACGCGGGGGCAGGCGGCCATCCCTAAGGAGTGACTCCAATGAATCCCACAGGTGATGAAACACCTACTGTGTGCTGCTGCATTCTTTGCAGGTTCAGGGCTGATGCTTGCCTGAGCTGGTCTTCTCCCACATAAACTCTCTCCATCCCTCCTTCTACACCCAAAACACACTGCAGGGATTTGAGGATGATGCGGCTAAATTTAAAAGCAAGTGCCTTCATCAGCCTTTCAAAAAACGTGCACGAACCATTTGGAACTCTTCAGTTTGCCTCTCTCTACCACCTCCTCTTGCTCCCAACTTCAAGACCATGAAAAGATTGACATCCAGTCACAGTTTACAGAATCAGACCTCTCTGCTCCCTCCCCTGAGACGCATGCAGGAGTCACTAATTCCCCTCTGAGCCCTCAAGAAACTCAGTTTCCTTTGATGTTAGTAGTACCTACTTCTTAAGATTGGTATGAAAACCACATGAGATCATTTGGATAAAGTATTCAGCACAGGGCTGGCATGTAACAGGCCCTCAATAAATGGCAGCTATTATGGCCGTGGTCCTGATGGAGGGAGCATAAAGTGAATGCAGGTACCTAGTTTCCCCTGCCTGTGTCCTCTCTGCTCCTACCCTCACCAGGCACAGGAGACGGTAATAGTTAGCCTGGAATTAGAGACCATCCGGTTCCCAGTGTTCTATGCTGAACCAAGAGCCACCCTTGTTTCTGGACTCTACCATCCCAAAAATTGACTCACTGAGACAAGATATGTCAATGACCACCTTGGGTAGGAGGTCTTCAGACAGGGCCTGTGTGATGTCATTGGTCTGCAGAGGCTGCTAGTGTGCATGATGTGCTCTGGTTTAGTAAAGCATAAGAGAAAATTACTTTGTCAATCACCTCCAAGGGAAGGTGGCAGAAGCTTAAGACTTCATTGGTGCTGCCATTGGAGCCTCATCTTTTATACAGACTAGTTTTAGTATAAATAACACACTCTGTTACATTGTCAAAACTGACAGATGAGTGTTCTCATGGCACCCACAGACCACTCATTCAATTGGGAAAATGTTAGAAAATGTCAAATGAGCTTCTCCCAACTATGGCGCAAAAAGTTGGTGCATACCGTGTGCCATGGCCGCAGATCTTCGTGACAGGTGCCTCTGCCCTCTGACCTCCATCATAGGTGTCCTGGCCTCTGAACTCTGCAGCCAGGATTCAGACTCTCAACTCCACGGCAGGTACTATCTTCGTCGAAGACTCAGCCAGGGGTAGCAGTCCAGTTTGGTAAAGCATTTGCAGAAACATATATTGTAGGGTACGAGGTGACAGGATGGAAACTCCATAGTCACTGGGGCCCTGGGAAACCACCCGGGATTTTCCATCATGCAGCCTCACAGCCCTGGTGCCCTCCTTGATCTCACCCCAGGGGAGCCACTGGTTGGGGCCAGCTAGGGGGCAAGAAACTCAGTGTGTCTATCAAACATGAAGACCCAGATCAGCCCAGTTCTTGGATTCTCCTGAGATGAAGGTCTTCTTTGATTCATTGGTTGACAGTTTTGTTTTTGCTCTGTATCCTCCTCCACTGGCTACGCTCCTCAGACTCCATTCCTGCATTATAGCGCCCAGCACCTTATATTCTGCCCAGAATGCTTTTCCCTTCTCATCACTCAGCTAATGCTACTCACTCTTGAGAGCTCTGCAGGAAGGTCCCTTCTGCAGCCAGGCTGTCTCTGGCCACCCAACTTAAGATAGGCCCCTCTATGATTCGCTCTCAGAGCGCCTGGCTCTTTTCCTGCACAGCACAATAACAGTCTGCATTTATTCCTCATATGTCTCCCTCGTTAGCTTGCAAGTTCCCCAAGAGCAAGGATGCACCTGTTCTGTTTGCCACTGTTTACCAATGCCCGGTGAGGCCGGTCACAGAGCCCAACCCAGAGTGGGGGTTCATTAAGTGACATCACTGAGTCAAGTGAGTGAATGAATGAATGAACGAATACTAAGAGGAGCCCAAGAATAGTCTTGGCTGAATGCCTCCAGCATTCTTCACCTTCCTTAATCCTCTCCATTCATACGTTTCATCACCTAAAACAGGTGAAAAGCAAGCCTCGTGGGGGAGACCCTGAGCAAACGCAGTCCACCCTTTGAGAGGGGTGAGGAAGGCCTGGGGGGGAAGGACCCAAACACATATTTTCAGACACTGAGGCTGGTGCAGGCAGATCCGTGCAGGGCCACCTAAAGTCTTGCCACCCTAAATAAGCAAATATCAAATTAAATTCCAGGATTTCCAGTCTGCTGCTGACAAATGCTGAGGGCTCGGTGGGCCCAGCACGAGCCTCCCTCTCCTGGGACCCTCTCCTGACTGCCCCAGCCGGCTGCCCTCTTCTCATCTGCAGTGTCTCCGCAGGGGCCATCTCCTTGCACTTCCTCCCCATGCCCCCCTAGGAAGTGGGCTCCAAGCTCTGTCCAGCATGACCCTAACCAGATCCAAGGCTGGGCATGCTCCACAAAGCTAGTTGGTTTATTGCTTGATCATGATTATAAGAACTGTATTTTTCAACAGGAAGACCAGATTAAGAAAGTACTGTAGCATGATGTAGTTAGAAGAGTAAAACTGTAGGGTACGAATAGAGAAGAAATAGTGAGGGACAATGCCAGTTGTCTGCTACAGACGGCTTTGGATCTGGTCCCATTTCATTTATTTATCTGAGCCACTCTGCATCCCCCACGGGTGCCAGGCACAGTGGTAGCTCCTGGCTGGTGGAGGGGGAGAGCCGGGTGGGGGATGCTAAGAATAAACAGGCCAGGTCCGGCTGCTGCTACAGGCAGGCTCTTATGTTACTGCAAACTGAGGCAGGCATGAAGAGACCAAGGAGGGCTGTGAACATGCCTCACACTTGACAAGTTCCTCCAGCAAGTCTGCCCTCAGTCTGGCATCTCTGGAACATTCTTCTCTCCCTGAGGTTAGGAAAATTATCAAATAAGAGGTGTAGCCAGACATGCTGGCAAGTGGACCATGGAGGACAGGATTAGAAGGAAGAGAAGAGGCACAGGTCACACCTGCAAGAGAAAGGTGAGGGAAGTGACAGAGCGGGAGGGAGGAGGGAGTTAAGTCCAGAAGCCTTGACACAAGCTGCTCCTTGTAGAGCAGAAGGTGTCAGAGCTGACTGGAGCCTAGAGATTCATCCCCAGGGAAAGGAGAGAAAGGTAAAACCCCCAGTCGTCTTACAAGGCCCAGAGATGCAGAAAATCCTAACAGGAGGAGGTGTGGAGGAGGCCAGGAGAGAAAGAGAGAGCTCACTGAGAGAAAGCTGCTGCCCAGGTTGTTATCAAGCGTGACACTGTCCTCCTACGAGTGGACACAGCCTTGCCCCCAGCCCTGGATGGTCACTAGTCTCCTTTTGTGAGGAGTTCACTATCAAGAGCTGTGGAGGGTCCCAGATTTTATCCTGCTTGCAAGCTAACAAGTTAGCCTGCCACAGTTTTACGGATGCATGGAGAAGACATGAGATTCCCGGGTCAGAAACAAAGCACTTTATCTCTCCAAATACTTGCTACTGCTCTTTACCCCAGAAGCAGATACTGTCTGTATCTTCCAAGGCTGTTAGCTATACAAATATCTCAGAAGACAGAGTTTAGAACAAAGGCCATCAGTGCCTTTGCTCACAAGACATGTGGAAATGCAAAAGGCCCATGGAGAATGGTCTCACAAAACTCACAAACTCCAGAGAGATAGAATCCTACCCTCCCAGCACAGCTCCTGCCTCATCCTTGGGGAGAGCACAGGGTGGAGCAGGCAGGAATGCTTCATGAAGGGAAAGTCCTTGAGCCTGATCTTGAAGGATGGCAGGGACAACCTCACATCATGGAGTGGCTCGTTCTGAGGAATGTCTCCTCTAAATTCCACTCTAAAACATGGATCAATGGGGCACAAAGAAGCAAAGAATCATGTGAGCAAGCAGAATTCCCCCTGCCCTCCCCCCAGGGAAAAAGATGCTCAAGGATTTTTTTAGGATTGCCTAAAATCTGAATCACATTCAAGGACATCCTCTGGCCACTGAATGAGCGCTCCTTACAGACCCCAATCTCCTTCCACTCTGTCTGTGGCACAGCCCACTCCCACCCCCAAGTGATGGCTTTCCCTGAAGTTATCCAAATACAGCCTTGTGGATCCCACCCTCCAACATCACACTCCGAAGCAGCAGGAGGAGAAGGGGCCTGCAAATGTCCCTCCCTCTTCACGGCAGCACATGGTGAGAAATTTAGATTTGGGTCATCTGGCTTGTCTTCTAGGCTCATTGAGATTACGAATTCACAAAGCTTGCATTTAGAAGACAGGTCCGATGGCCTTTTCACCGACTCTTTCCATCATTTTGCCTTTTCCTGTGGGAAAGCAGCAGCCACGACCCCTCAGGGTCACGCTTTTGACCTATAACAAATTCCCAATCTTGAAGTCACAGCCCAGCACCCCACCCTGTCCTTTCTCACAGCATTTCCAGCAGGAGGTGCACGTGCCATGTCACAGGATTCCCTGGCTGAACAGCCCCCTCCCAGGATCTCGCTAGGGGTTTCCACAAGCCCCTAATCTTCTCTGCCTCTCCCCAGGATCTCTTAAATAACTGCTATGTGATCAATTATTGCATTGCCCTATTTAATTGATTTATATGCGCTTTAAAAAGCTTTACACTGCACAGGAAACACATCTGTCATAATCCTTGATTCAATTGGAGGAAGGAGAAAGGAGAACTGGAATTAAATTTTATTGAGCTCTTATTACATGCCAGGTAATGCACAAGGCACTTCACATACATGATTGAGTTTAGTCCTCACAACCACTCGATGAGGTGGGTATTTCTCCGGATGTAGTAGATGAGGAAACGGAGACTGCGGAGGTTAAGGGACTTGCCCAAGGTTACAAAGCTATCAGCTGGAAAAAGCAGGATTCAACTGCAGTTCGAATTCCAAGCCAATATATACCTTGGAATTTAAATCTCATGTTTCTATAACAAGTTATTAACAGGAACATACTCCTTGTTGTAACATTGTTTCATTGAGGAAATAAGACTCCATTTGCATTGTTTCTTTCTTCCACATATTTTGCTATAACTGAATGTGCCCTTGGACACCATTTCACACTCAGGGTAATGTGCGGGGTCCAGGTGGGGTGAGGGAGAGGGTGCTGAGGGATAAGGTGTGTTTACAAAGCCTGGGAGTTTTCTCTCTAAATGTTAACTCATTCTAGAAAATTTTAGCTATTAAAAACTTCTTAAACTATTTCTATTCAACACCATTGTGAAAGAGTACAAAGAACGTGTATTCATTCAACAAGTGTTGGTAGGAGACAGCTCACTGCGTGTCGGCACAGGGAGACAGTGGAGAATAAGCCGCTCAAGGTCCCTTGGAGCTCGTATTCTAGCAGCTGAAGTGATGCTCAGAATCTGCAACAGCCAGTTAGGCATGGCCCTGAACAGGCAGAATAGACACAGGTCCCAGTGCTGGGCAGAGACCGGGGGGGCACAGCTGATCTGAGACCTGAGTGACAAGAAGCAAAGCCCTCTACCTTCCCTTCATGACACAGGGTAAACACTGTCAATTCAAGCATGTGGAGCCCCGCAACCAAAGCAAAGCTTAATGTATTAGTCCGGGTTCTCTAGAGAAACAGAACCAATAGGATGATTGGTTGACATAGACAGATGATAGACAGGTAGATAGATTAGAGAGAGAGAGAGAGAGAGATTATAAGGAATTGGCTAAGGAAATTATGGAGGGAGAAGTTCCCAGATCTGTAGGTCAATAAGCTGGAGACCCAGGAGAGCCAATGGCGTATTTCCACTCCACTTCCAAAGGCCTGAGAGCCAGAAGAGCTGATGGTGTAAGTTCCAGTCCCTCTGAGTCCAAAGACAGGAGGAGGCCAAGGTCCCATTCCAGTTCAAAGATAGGAAGAAAAGAGTTCCTTCTTATTCACGGAAGAGTCAGGCTTTTTTTTCTATTCAGGCCTTCAACTGATTGGATGAGGCCCACCTGCATTGGGGAGGCCAATCAGCTTGGTTCAGTCTACTGATTCAAGTGTTAATCTCATCCCAAAACACCCTCACCTGCCAAGAACACACCCAGAATCATGTTTAACCAAATATCTGGGCACCCTATGGCCCATCAAGTTGACACAAAATTAACCATCACACTTGGGAAAGTATTTACTCCTTTACTAAATCAAATCTATGAGTTTGGGTCTGTTTTTGTAGTTTTTCTGTCTCTTATTCCCAGACTGTCTGCTGTCACTTCTGATAGTCACTACCCCTGCCCAGAAAAGGACCCCACTTTGCTTCTAAACTCACTCTGGGTTTTAAAACGAGGGTGCTGCTCTGGTTAGGGTTTAAGCATCTTGAATGAGTCTATAGACTGTAGGCACAATCTCTGAGATGTAGAGCAAACACTTTGTGACATCTCTTTTATCTTCTCAGGGGACATTTTTGCTGCTATTCTGATTCTTAGAGCTGTGATCTAGATAAGGAAGTTACTAGATAATATGAAAACTTTCTGTGTCAGGATGAATCAAAAAAAACTGAAATAATGTGAGGGCAAGTCATGGGTAGGAATGTTTTCACAACTTCAGGGAATCATTTGATATTCAGGGATTACAAAACAGAACAAACGTGGAAACAGGTATTTAAACAGAACTGATCCTCCCAGCTTTTTTGTCTATTTAAATTATCCTAGGAAGAAATCATTTCCTCCAAAGCCAATGGGATGAATCTTCGCCGTGACTTCCCATGCTAGTCAGGTCCCACCAAAGAGTTTCCAAAAACAATGGGTTTTTACTTTTAAAAATAATCAGAACATTCAGTACTCAACACAAAAAAAACAGCAACCGCTCTGCTTGGCACCATCTTATCAAGTGTGAGTGTCAATTTTTTTATAGCTTCAAATTAGCAACAAGGAGCTGTAATTTTTGTGTTTGTTTGTTTAAAAGACCAGCGGAGATTTTTCTTTTTGCTTGTTTAAGCTTCATTTAATTCAAGCTCCAATCTGCCCCTCTTTGATTGCATTTCCAAATCCTAAATAAAAGTGATAACTCTTTCTGCCAATTGTAACAAACTGCTGGTGCCAGTTATTGCTTTTTGCAAAAAAGAAAAAAAAGCAAAAGCAAAAAAAAAAAATCTTTTAATACTTAGCTGACAGCTTTATCCAAAAGTGGGGAGAAAACCCTGGCCTTTCAAAACCATGCAATATATTTGTAACAACCTCTTTACTGAGTTCATGTATCTTCTTTATTGTTCTTCATAAACAGCCTATTGGATCTCTCCAGCTTGTGATGTGAAAAATGAAAGAATTTCCTCCCATCCATGCCTCTCTTATCTCATAATTGTTTTGTTCTGAGAGGTAGGGGAGACCCGTAGAAATGTCTCTGCTATTTTATTTGTCCTTTCCAAGCCCATTCATGCTTTTCTCCCGGGCTTTTGACTCCCTCTGTTCTGCTCCTGCCTGAACCTCTAACTGCCTACAGTTCTCTGCATCAGACCCCACTGAAGTGTTTCAGATTTCATTTCAGAGGGTGATATAAGAGAGATAAGAGGCACAGACGTTTTAAAAGCCACTTTTCAGCATGTCTGTGCTGGGTAGGTTGGAGGTAGAGGCGCTTAAGGAGCAGCTCACCTGACATCACAGAGAACATTCTGGTTTGGGTCTGCGAAGTCCTCGCAGTGTGTGAGCATCCAGCCGCTTCCCTTCTCCGTGCTTTCCGGAAGGCCCTGCCGGCTTTCCCCACCTGCTGTTGCAGCTTCAAAGGTCCGTCTGTCTCTCTGAGCTCCAGCCTCTCAGTCCTCCTCTTAAAGCTGAGGTCCTCCCACAACGGGAATAGTCTTTGTCGGGGACAGAGTTCTGAGAGCCTGTAGAAGTGGCTTCGTGGGAAGGCGGTGCAATTTTGTAAATGTGGTTAATTGTCCTGTAAATGTAGGAGATGCACCCTCCAGGAAGAGGCCATGGAAAGGAGTCTGGACAGGGAAAAATACCGTTTACTAAATCCTGATTCCTCAATTACCTGCAACCAAGCAAGCATCTCAGACCTGAAGCCCTCTGCAGAAAGGCCTGAGTATTGGAGTGGTTCTACGTAAAGAATACCGTGAACACTCGTTAGTGAGGTCATACTGTGATAATGCTGTGTAACAAATAATCACCAAATTTCAGTGGCTTACAACAACAGACATTTATTCCATTTCAGTAATGGGTCTGCAGGTTGGCTGGACTCCGTCAGGCTCAGGTTAGGTCCGCTCTCCATGGTCGCTTCATTCTGGAACTGTGGCTACCCAGAGCATACTTACATCATGGAGGCGGCAGGAGCGCCAGAGGGCAAACACAAACATTTCAGGCACATTCTCACTTCCGTGCATGGTTACACAACCAGGCCCAAAATGAGTGAGGCAAAAAGGTATATGCCACCCTGAGGAGGATGAGAGAGTGAATATTGACTGCAATATGTGTTCAACAATAATCCAGTCTGCCACAAACACACACGCAGACTTCCAGGGCCAGGAAAAACTGCTTGAGGAGGGCAATCAGTCCTCTGAAAAGGGATTACCTCCTCTTCCTACCTGTCCCAGGCTGGTTGGAGCAACCCAACAAAGACATTGCAAAGTCATTTTTAGGTGTGTGGACGCTTCAGCCTGAAAGCAACTTTAAATGTCATCTAGTCCTGCGTCCTCACCAAGGAAAGCTTCTAGGAATACCTCCCATGATGGGGAGATCACTTCCTTCAAGCCAACCCACTCCAAGCACACAAAATGAGACCGTACATTGCCCTATTCCACAATAGGGCAATGCCTTGGATATCTGTGCACAGCTCTTAGGTATCCCTGAGCCTTCCCTTCTCCAAGTGAAAGGCCCTGAGTTTCTTTTCCTCAAAGCCCATGGTTTCAAGGCACAATTTACTCCAGGTGCCTGCCATTTTCTTGACACACTACTGATGCTGTAAACCCAGAACCATGCCCGGAGCTCCCGAACTGCAGTATTTGTGTAAGCAGAGTGGGCCAATTCTCCCCCTCCTTTGGAGCAAGCATCCAGCAGAGAGTGACAGGTTATATGTCTCACTCGGGTTTAGCCTAAAGTCACCTAGAGTGAAGACATTCTTATGTGTGTTCTAAACCATTCCTCAATCAATTATGTATGGAGCACTTATCATATGCTTTGCATCCCACTAGGTGCTGGGCATACAGTGGGAGACATACGTGGTCCTGGCTCTCATGGAGGCCATTTGGAGAGACAGATCATAAATAAGTAAAGAGACCAAAAAATAAGAAAATTGCAATACGTACTATGAAGAAAAAGAATAGATAATATGAGGAGGGAACAGGGAAGACTCCTTCTGGTACAGTAGCCAAGGAGGGCCTCTCCAAAGGGGATTCCTGAAGCACCTAGAGGAGGCCAACGAGAGGGGTAGCGCAGGAGCGCTGAGGAAGATGCCTGGGCCCGAGTCGGCCCTGCAGCTAGAAAGGGCCTGAGACGGAGGCAGCTGAAGGCAGGCCAGGGAGGCAGAGCATGTGAGCGGGGAGGGGGCCACCAGTTGAGGACGGAGGGTCAGCTGCTCTGGCTGGCCGTGGAAGGAGCACAGTTTGTTGTGAGTGCAGCAGGAAGCCTGCGATATGCTGCAGGCGTGAAGAGGCTTGCTTTCACTCAGATCTTGAGCAGTGTCTCTGGCACCCCCCGTGCACATATCCACGAAGCCCTTGGTGGAGGAAAGGCCTAACTGGAGGACTTTACATTTGTCCCAGTTGAGTTTTTCTTCATTAATTTAGGCCCCAATCCAGCCTGTTGGCCAACAAGCCAGCTTCCTCTCACAACTCCAAGCTACCAACACGGGCCAGGCCAGGAGGAAATGTGACGATAGTAGGGTAAACAGAAGAGCCCTTGGGCACATCGCTTGAGGTAGAAAAAGTATAAAAGTCTGACAGAAGAACTTTAAAAGCAGAGCCTTCAGGAGCCAGGATTTTCAGGAACAAACTGTTCATCTTCCTAACCAGCCGGCTCAATGGCTAGGAAAAGATCCTGGGTGGGGAGCAGCAGGTGTGCAAAGCCACACCCGCAGGGAAACAGAAACGCAAAGCATCCATCCTAATGGGACGAGCTGGAGCCTGCCCACCGCCAGTCAGGTACCCCCGGAGCCTTGTCTGACCCAGGAGGAGGAGGTCTGAGTGCCCTGCTTCTGCCAGACTCATCAACATGTCATGATGACTGCCCGCTCAGGGGGCTGGTACTGTGCCAGGATGGCAGGGCTGCTTCCTTCTCCCCCAGCCATCAGTGTAGGCCAACATGTGGGTCTGGACCATACGGACAGGATGTGTGGAGACCAGAGGACTAGTAAGGAAGTAAGGGGTCCTAGGAGCACAGCCCAGTGGTCAAGGAGACTTGAGATTCAGACCCAGGGAGATAAAGGAGCAGCTGTCAGCAAAGATGAGGCACGCAGAGGAAGTGCTGTGGGCAGTTAAAGGCTTAATGGTGTGAGGACTCTCTCACCAGCCCAGGTACAAGAGGGCCTCAGGTACATGAGAAGACACCTGCTGATTTGCTAGGATCCAGGAAGCCCTGGGAAGACCGCCTGACCAAAATTAATCAATAAAGACCTGCCTGGACACACGCCTTTTGTTCAGTGAGTGATGTCCCTGGAAGAGCAAGGAACTCTGGAAAAGGAAGTCACAACTGAGACCAGCACAGGGGCAGGCACAGCATTCGTGGAGGGCAGTGGTCAGCAGAGCACTGTGTAGCTGAAGGACATTCTGTCTCAGCGCCTGCCTTTCGCTGCCTCCTCTCCCGCCCAGCCTCAGAGGGCCTCTGTCCTTTGTCACATCTGTCCTTGTCCTTCCTCACTTCAGCTGCATGACCTTAGCTGGATAATACAAAGATTTACAGGAGTCAAACCCAAATGATTGAGGGCAAGGTGTTCCAAACTTCTTATTCTCATTTTCTTTTTCAGAAGGAAAACAAGATTCAAATCAAAGTGTATAGTATAACCCTATCTTGAAAAGCATATTATATATTTATGTAATAGGATGTGCCTAATATAATTTAGACGTGCATATGTAAAGAGGGGGAAAATGTCTGATCGGAGCACAGAGGATTTTTAGGGCAGTGGAAATGCTCTGTATGGTGCACGTCATTCTACAATTGTCCAAATCCATAGCATGGACCACACCAAGAGTGAGCCCTGATGGAAACCATAGACTGGGTGATAATGATATGTCAGTGCAGGTTCATCTATTGTGACAAATGCACCTTCTGGCTGGGGATATTGATAATAGGAAAGGCTGTGTGTGTGTGGGCCGGGGGCATATGGGAACTCTCTGTACCTTCTTCTCAGTTTGATGTGAACCTAAAACTTCTCTAAAAAAGCTAAATCTTTATTTCAGAAAAGTCTGGCAGACGTTCATCAGAGAGTTTACAGTCATCTGAGTTCATTCTCTCCCTTAGACGTTTATGGCGGCCTTCGAGATTAGACACTTTACCAGAACTAAGTATCAGAATTTACTTAATTTAATATAAGTGACTTAATTTTCTTTCATCGTTCTCTCGCTTTCTTTTTGCATATCGGTATCTTCTCATTTTTAAAGTGAACCTATAACGATAATGAACCAAAGAAAAAGAGCCCTATACCCGGCCTGCTCCACACCTGCTCCCGCTCCCTTCTCCCCAGCTCTCACACCCAGGCCAGACACCCTGTTTAAGAACTTTCGGACTCCTGCTGTAGCCTTTGGGCCTGAAGTTCCTGCTCTGCTCTTGGTCCTGGTGTCCACTCAGAGCTCAGGGGAAGCCACTCGTGGCCTCCCCAGGCCCCCAGGAATCCCCAGAGGTGGGATTTGGGTGGCCGTGCAGAGCCCCGTCATCTCACCGAGGTAACACAGTTCTCAGTGCCTGCAGCACTGGGGAGGCGGCAAAGGAGATAAATGGAATTTCTGCTCAATGAGTTGATGATAATAATAAATAAGGCCTTTTCTCCAAAGACTTAAAATCTGTTGGTTCATTTCAATGAACAAAATTATTCATTTAAAAAGTCCTCCCCACAGACTTGAAGTAGGTGGGGGATTAGTAATCATTAACCCCACTTTGCAGATGGGGAAACCAGGACCAAGCGGGAGCTGGGCCAGCTGGACCACTGGCCAAGCAAGGGTCCTGACTCCTGTCCAGTGTCCTCTTTCCAGAGGGTGCAATCACAGCCTCAAGCCAGCACAGGAAGCACAGGTCCCGAAAGTCATCCCTGGAGCCTCAAAAATCTGTGTTGAATTTTCCCCCTACCTCTCTAAGAGCTCCCCTCCTCTGACTCTGAGCTCCCTGAGGACCTGTCCAAGCATCTCTTCTTTCTTCTCTGTCCTCCCAAGACAGAGCAAACTGAGGGCAGGGCCCAGACACCCCCTCTGCCTCCCTCATGCTGAAGGTGATCAGGACAGTACCCCCAAAGGCCCCCAGCGCTTGGTGACTGGTGATGCATGGATCAGCTGAGCCCTGGCAGAATAATTTCTCTGGTCCAGGTTCTTGTACTTGCCAGGAGAAACCTGCCCAGGGAATCAGAGGCAGCCATGTGGCTCCTCGTAGGGAGAGGACATCCTTCTCCTGCTCTGCCTTTGACTGTCAGAGCTTCCAGCCTCGGGTAACCATGGTAATCACCAGCATTAACCACAGCAGTGACAGGAGCCTCAGCAGGCCAGCTCTGACCTAGTCCTGCTGCAAATGGTGCACTGGCTTCCTGCAGCACATAGAGCCACAGTTTGTACCCCTCACCCCTGCTGCCAGTGCCCAGGGCCAGCAAGGCGTGATTTATCTACCAGACCCAGGAGTCAATGCTGGAGGGAGATCGTGGGCCCCAAGCCTCCCACACCCTTACCATGACCTGGTTCAGAAGATCTAGGATGCAGCCCAAGATCTTAGTTGCCATGTCATTGGTAGCCAAGGACCAGGGCTTATTCTCTGGACATTCTACCCAGTCCTAGCCCTGTATCCAAAGGTGGCAGCCATCAGCCAGTCACCACAGGAAGCCAACCCAACCCACACCTCTAAGAGCTGCTCATGCCAGGAATTAGGGGCATCCACAAGTAACTTTCTGCTGCTCTTTATCTAAGGGCCATGCCAAGAAAGCCACAGCAGAGCCCTTCTTGCCAAATTTGGCTGTTTCTACTCTGACCCACCCCACCATGGCTATTGGCTCCACTGGCCCCATGTTTGAGATGTCAGAAGCCAGCTTTTCCTGTCTGCAGGTCTCTAACACCACTACACGTCCTGCCAGCCTGGTCTCACCTCATGCCTGAGTCCTACGCCTCTTCTCTTCCCCCATTAAGCACTAAACTACTTCTCCAGCTTGCACAGAGCCGAGGCACTGCCCAGAGCCCAGGAGCCTGTCCTTTGCAGCTCTGAGGCCAGGCCAGACTCCCCACAAGGGAACAGAACTGAGGCCTTTCCTCAGGTCCTCAACTGCTGGGAGAAAGGACAGCTTCTCTGGGCTACAGGAATCCCTGCCATGGCCACCCCAGGGTTCACAACAGGCCTGAGACTACATCCCACATACAAGGGCTCTGCAAATTCCTGACGAACAATGCTAAGAATTCTTGAGCCCAGCTGCTTCTTGGAAATCTTTAAATGGAAAAGAGCAAAGGAGTGAGTTTCCCAGGAACCCTCAAGCCCTGGCTGCCGCCCAAGGCAGCCTGCAGCCCTGGGAGCCCTGTGCTGGTGACTGAGAATGACTCGGCACTCCCTCTAGTGGCAAACATCCCACACAGGGCCCGTCGTCTCGCCCGGCCAGGTCTTCCCTGCAGTGCAGACTCTGCCGCCAGGACCACGCCGCCTAGCCTCCTCTCTCGAGCGGCCTGCTCGGCTTTAGAGAGCAGGGGCACCTCACCTGTGCCGGACAAAAGACCATGCAAAGCAAGGGAGGCCCCTCCAGCCTCAAGCCGCTCCCAACCAGGCGTTCACAACCAATCCCCTGACCCAGGAGAAGGCACCATGCTGCCCTCTGCCTTGGTTAGGCCAGTAACAGGTCAGGAAAGCTGTGTGGCCTGCCCTAAACTGAGCTCTCTGCAAGGTCTCTGAGCTGCTTTGCCAGGCTGAACAGTCTCATCATTCCAGCACGAACTGTGCAAGAAGCTTCGAGGTCTCCCTGAGCAGCCCCTTCCAGACCTCCCTCCATCTCTAGCCCCCACCCTGCTGAGCTACCATGGTTGGTTCATGTGCCCCACCCACCCTTTGGGGACACACTGTCTTATTCATCTCTGTATCCCCAGCACCACACACAGTAACTGCCTGTTGAATTCACATACGAATGAAGAAATTAAACATTATTTGCTGTGACAAAAGATGTTCTTCCACACAGAGACCATCTCTTGCCAGAATCCCCACAACACTCGTCTGCGCCCACTGAGTTACGGTCTGTCCTGACTGTGCTCATCCTTTACACGCCTCCTTCCCACCTGCTCCACCCCCAACAAAACCTAGCTCCTTGAGGATAAAGGCCAGTCTAATCCATCTCTGGTCGGGGTCTCCAGAAGAATGCCAAGAAAATTTGTAAGTGAAGGAGGAAGGGAGGGAGGGGTGGAGAGAGAAGGGAGGGAGCGAGAGAGGGAGGTCTTTTATCCTCCGTGTCCAATTAAAGCTGGCATTTGATACAAACCCACTCTGATTGGCCTGTTCCTTCAGGCTTTCATCAGAGAACCAGGGGTGGTCTTACTCTAATTTAATTAATCAATATCAACAGCGTTATTGAGATATAATTCACATGCCACAAAATTCACTCATTTAAAGTGCAATTCAATGGTTTTTACTATATTCAAAGAGTTGTGCATCCATCACCACCACCATTTTCATCACCCCAGATAGAAACTCCACACCCATGAGCAGTCACTCCCCGTTCCCTCCAAACCCCTGCCCTAGGCAGACACTAATCTACCTTCTGTCTCCATGGAAATCCTCTTCTGGACAATTCATATAAACGGAATCATACAATACGTGGCCTTTAGTGACTGGATTCTTTCACTTAGCATAATGTTTTCAAGGTTTATCTATGGCATAGCATATGTCAGCACTTCATTTCATTCATTGCCTAATAATATTCCATGGTATGGATATATACCTGTTATTTAGCCATTTATCAGTTGATGGACATTTGGGTTGTTTCCACTTTTGACTATTATGAATGATTTTATCTTTATAGTGATAAAAAACAAGACTTCTTGAGGCTTTCCCTGCTTCAAAGAGGATATAAGGTAGTTTAGCATAAAAATGGGAAAGATATAATAAAATCTAAGACTTCACATGGACATTACTGTTTAATTTTAAGCTTCCTCTGTGTGTCAGGCAGGGTGCTGGGTACTTTCACAAAACATGATTTGTTTTTAACAGAAAATTAACAATTGAGTCCCAAGTTTAGCTTTAAGCTTCTTAGCAGCCAAGGCAAAAAAAAAAAAAAAGGAAGTATGAGGAAATAAACATTACAAAGTTATCCATTCTCATCACAGCTGGGTTGGAAACCTGTCTCTAATTCACTCTTCTCCTAGAATTAGGAGAGCAGAGCTGCTTTTTGCTTTTCATTCAAGCATGGAGCCTTGTTTTTTTCCCCACACTTGTTTCTCCCCCTGTATTCAGTTATCCCCTGATCTCATTGATACCATTCTTTGGTTTGTCCACACTTTCATACCCATGATCTCTTCTAAATCCAAGGTGGTAGTACCTGAGTGGTATTACTCGCCTTATTCTGTAGGATTTTGGTGTTTCTGCAACAAATGTTGGACTACTATGGGTCCAGCACTAGGCTAGGCCTGGGGACACAAGGTAAACAAGATAGATATGGCATTGCTCTCCCAAAACTCATGGCCCAGGGAGGGAACAAGAGAGTGGACAAGTGGACAACTAAGTAATTCCAAAATGTGAAGTGCTGGGAAAAAAACTAAGAGGGAGCTGTGATGGAGAACATCAAAGACGACAAAGACCATATTCACCTGGAGCGGTCAGCAAAGTCCTCACTAAAGAGGTGGTTTTCAGCTGAGACCCTAAAAAGGAGCCAGCCATGTAATCAACCAGAGGGAGATGATGTTCACTGCAGAGAAGAGCTTTGGAGTAGAAAGAGCCTGGTGTTGTCCACAAACAGGGGGACATCATTGGAGCCGGAATGCAGGGACAAGGAGAGAGGCACCAGACAGCATTGCAGAGATAACCAGGGCCAGATCCGGAAGGGCCTTACAAAGCAAGACGAGGAGTGCAGATTTTATTTTCAGTGCAACAGGAGTGAGTGAGAAGTTTTGGAAAGGAAAGTGATGGGATCCGATTTAAGCTTTGAAAAGACTGCTCTGTGGAGGATAAATTGGAGAATAAGAGAAGAGGCAGGAAATCCTGTTGGGAGGCTCTTGTGGAGGTCCAGGAAGAGATGCCTATCATGGACAAGGTGATGAGAGTCACTTGGAGAAAAGGCATAAAGAGGGAAGAATTGCAGATGGCTCCTAGATTTTGGTTTGTGGAACAGGGGAAATGATGGTGCCATCTAATGAGGTGCAGAAGAGCAGAGAAGGAATGCGTCTGGAGAAACATCAAGGGCTCTGTTAGAGACACAGTTGGTTTAAGATGCTTGTGTAACATCCACCTGGAGATGCCAACCAGGCAATTGGATATAGGAGACTGGAGTTCTGAGAAGAAACCTTCCTAGATATGCAAATTAGGGACTGTCAGAACAGAGGTGGCATTTAAAGGCATGGGCATGGATGAAGTCATCTAGGAGATCTTTGAAGATTTTGAAACTTTTCTCTATACCTGTGCCTCCCAGGAGCCAAAAACAATAAGCCAATTCTATCAGTTAAGAGGGGGCAGAAATTTAGAAATGATTCTGGTCATTTGGTACCATGTAAATAAAACAGTTTGATTGAGCAACTTTTCCTTCAGTCAATCATGGCTTTGTTTCTATGTGTGCACATCCAGGTAAACAAACCATTCATATCCCCCTGACCAGATGAGAGCAAAGGAGACTGGGGCAGCCAGCCTAACTCGCGACAGCAGTGGGCTAGGCCCCAGCGTGGGAAAACACATTCCTATCAAGCAGTTAGATCGCACGTCAATACATTACCACTGCAGCAGAAATGTTGTTACAACACAACCGTTACTGACCAGCAACAAGACTGGGATGACACTCTCAGGACTTTAAGAACACAAGAGACTAAAGCTCCATGTGTCCACTCAGTCACAAAGGGGAAGAAAGGATCTTGGCCAGTTTTCACCATCCAAATACTGCTCCCCACCGACACACACATAACATCATCATCATCATCGTCATTGTCATCGTTGTCATCATCATGATCAGTCTGCTAATAGAAGAGACTTGTTTTGTCCAATAAAAATCTACGGAAAAATTCCTAAGTGTTATTTTTCTGAAAAATCAGCCTTTACTAAAAAACTTGCTCTGGGCCCGTTGAGGAATATTCCTACATTTCTGAGACACAATCACATTGTTTTCATGATTTTACGGGAAAATCTGGGTGAAAATAAGACTTCTCAAGAATCCCACTCCAGAGGCAAAGACAACTCCAACTTTCGCTATTTGGGACTTGGTGACTCAGCCTCTTCTCTGGGCCACAGGGCCCCTGCCTTGGGGGGGTGTGGGCAGCAGGCGTGGGCTAAGCCAGGGGAGGAGGAATTAGCAAGGTTTTGTTCAGACGCAGCTTTGTCCAATCATTTCTGAATGATGAGGGTGATTCAGATCTAAACGAACTAGTGTCAGTTGGGTTTTAGTTTATGGAGGAAAAGAAAGATGTCATCAATCACCCAGTCATCAGTTATTGATCCGGATGATGGGCCAAGACCCAAGGTAGATGAACAGAGGAGAGGAATATGCAGGCCCAGTCTCAGGAAACCAAAGAGCAAAGGAGGCTAAGACGAGGGTGCGCGCAAAGTTAGCAGCAAGCCAGCCTGCGCGCTCGAAAAGCCAACTCCTTCAGAAGCCAACACTGCAGGTGCTCGTGGGGAGACAGCGCTGTGCAAGGGGGGGGAGGTGAGGGCAAGCTGCAGAGGGAGAAGACGTGGAGTTGAGAGGGTCCTGGAGGACTCAGAGAGAGGACAGAGTGGGGCCTGCAGGGAAAGGGCCCGAACAAAGCTCCAAAGCTAGAAGGCAGGAGTATGTTTGGGGAGCAGCGAGGAGACCAGTGTAGGTAAGATGCAGAAAGGAAAGGTGTGGACCCAGGAGGCAGAGCCATGAGATGAGCACAGAAGGGACAGAGAGGAGTAAAGCCTTCTGTCCTCAGCGGGATCTAATCTGACTGTCTGTCTTGCCCCCTGTGCCCCCACCAGCAGCCCCTCAATAGGCCTGACTGAACTCTGTCCTGACTCCACATTCACTCTGCAAACACATGGACAAGCTGGCTTCAAATTGTAATGCAGTTACTAGAACTCACACCCTGGCCTCCTTTGCCAAGTTTCGAACCATATAGACATTTTGGGGAAAAGGGAAAGCAGGTTGACAAATTTCGTAGCTCAATCCCCAAAAGAAGCACAAGCCCCACTCTCCCCACTCCAATTCCCCAGGATAATTGATTCTCATAAAGCCATGGCATTTACCGCCCACTATCCATCTTCACTTTAAAAGATCATAACAGGGGGCTGCCCGGTGGCGCAGCAGTTAAGTGCGCACATTCTGCTTTGGCGACCCAGGGTACTCCGGTTCAGATCCAGGGTGCAGACATGGCACCGCTTGGTAAGCCATGCTGTGGTAGGCATCCCACATATAAAGTAGAGGAAGATGGGCACAGATGTTAGCTCAGGGCCAGTCTTCTTCAGCAAAAAGGGAAGGATTGGCAGCAGATGTTAGCTCAGTGCTAATCTTCCTCAAAAAAAATAGATCATAAGGGGCACACAAGTTACAGGGCACAGACCACCTCTGGCTGTACCTGTTTAGTGAAAGGTTGGCACTGAATTAGCAAAAATGTGTTATTTTATTTAAAAACATACCCAAAGGGTGCACTTTCCAGATTCTTGTTTTGAGCATACCTAAAGAGAGACTCAGAAATTAAGATAGGAAATGTGAAAACTTATCCACTTGCCAAAATTCTGTTTGAGTACTCACCAGCCCAACTTTTGGCAAATACTTCTGTTTTAAGTGGGCTGGGCCCATAAGGAAAGCTGAGGGTGGGAAACTGTCCCCTAGAGGGCCTGCAGTGGCTCCTGTGGCTTGGTGGCAGGGCACACTGTGGCCACATGGAGAGGGGAGAAGGCCTGGCCAGGCTGGGGCTATAGGGACCTGACCCAAAGAAGGTGATGAAAGTCCTATGTCCAAGGGGCTTGTCAATCAATGCTGACATTGACATTATAAAGTGCCACGATTTTTTTGGAAATGACATCCAATGTAATTTCACAAATCCGGGTCTTTTTCTTTTCTCTGCATCCCTTCTTCCAGGCCAGACAATAAAGCTTGTTGTCCGGTGGAGGTGGAGGAAGGCTCCAAGAGCAGGGAAGCAGGGTGTGACGTAAAGATGCTCCTAATTGCCCGACAAATGAAGGGGAAGGAAGTAGACTGCAGTCCTCCACTGCCAGTGGAGGAGCTGGAAGAGGGAGAAAAAGTACCAGTGAAGAGGTCAGACATGAATTTCTGGCTCTCTCTAGTGGTTGAGCCCTCTGGGGGTAGAAGAGAAACCAGTAGAGTCAGCCGGGCAGGTTTGCAGGGGAGTCCCCCACACATAGACGCTTGCTCCCGACTTCCCAGGGCAAATCTCAGGAAAAGCAAAGTGTCCTCAGAAAAACTGTCTGTTAGGCAAGGTGTCTACCCACAGTGCAGGGTGATCAATTAGAGGTGGCTGAGGAGTTCTCTAGATGGCCCAGGATGGCACTCTCTCCTCATCTCCTGCTCTCCTAGGAGCTTTGCATAAGGAATCGAGAAGCTCCCTCCTACCAATCCTCAGGGTCAATGGCCAGGCTCTGCCTGTGCCAAGAACACAGATGCAAGTCCCCCCAGCAGTGGGCACATCAGTGGTGGAGCTGATGAGGCCAGAGGCTGCCCCAGGACAAGTGGGCAAGGGTGTCAGTGGAGGACCATGTGTGGACCAGGTAAGCCCATCAAAGCCCGGAGACGTGAGGATGTCCTGCAGCCAGGCATCCTCCCAGAAAAGCAGGAAGGAGGAAGAAGTGGAGAAGAACCCGCTGGAGGGCGTGTCACAGACCTGAAGGCGAGTGTGTATTTTAATTGATTTACTCCTGGGGCATGGGGAGCGGTGCTCTTTAAACTGGAAGAAACAATGCTGCCATCAATGGTCAAGGTTAAAGACTGTTCTTGGAGATGGTGCTGGTGGTTGTATTTATGCTTTTGTTAGCATTGCTGTTTTTGCTGCCACTGGCAAGAAAGCAAGATGAGACCAGTTCTGGAAAATGTTTTAAAAGCTACATTTTCCTGCACAGACTAATATTTGCCAGTTACATTTCAGCCCCTCCTCCACCTGATGCAGGCTCAGCGAGCCGAGGAGTCGAAAGAAAGATTTCTTGGACTCTCAAGGTCTGGGGATAGTGCTCCTTTATTCAGAGAATAGCATGGGGACAGGACCCCTGGGCAGCGAAGAGCTGCAATGGGTGAAGGGTAGGGCTAAATTTATAAGGCATAGGTATTTGAGTTCTTTTTTACTAGACAAAGGAAAGATCATGTAAAAAAGTCATTAAAATGGTACCAGTGCAGGTGGGGTCTGGTTATTGGGTGGTCAGAAACTTTGGATACGGATCAGATCTGATCAGGTCAGGACAACCTATGCTTCCTGGAGGATGATACAGATCAGTATGTAGGGCAGGACGACTTGGGCTTTTCTCCCTGGGGCAGCCTTGATCCACATCACACCTACAGTGTCTAAAGGGCCTTTATGAATGAGCACACACAGTAGCAGCAATCCTGGCTTGTAGCATTTGGCAAAGTCTATTGGGTGGCAGCAACTTTGTCCCACTGGAGGTCCAGCTGTGTCGAAGGAGGACTCTACAAGCAGCCATGGGCACAAGGACAGGGCCCAGCCCTTTGAAGGGTGGCCTGCAAGGGCCAGGAAGGATGTCTAGAACCAGCCAAGTGTTCAGTTCAATGAGAAATGAAGTTCTAGCCAGGACAAGTAGAACAGACCCCAGCTTATGGTGTGGCGACTTGCTCAAGTTTCTCTGGGAAAACAGCAACTCAGACAGTCATCCTAGACTGGACATTCACAGCAAGAATAGCTTCAGCAGCCACCCACTGCAATAGCACCCACCCACCTCACTAGGCTGGACTCCCAGGGATGCGAAGCATGCTAATTCCCCAAAGACGCCAGCCCTCCGTGCTCTCCCACTTCCGCAATCTCCCACAGACACGCTGAGATGAGATAATGGATTCAAAAGCACGTCGAAAACTGCAAAGTGCTATACAAAAGCTGGCATAATTATTAATATTAGCAGTGGGTTTTTTTTTTTCTTTTCAAGAGAGAGATGCCAGCAGTTGTGCGTTGATAAATCATAAAAAGGCTTCCTGCCTGAGCCTTCTTCCCGTCTCTCTCTCTTTGGCCTTGAACTATTCAGTCCTACCAAATGAGTCCTTTTGATGGAGATGTTGTTGATTATAGCAGATAAAGAGCTCGTACCTGTCTCTGGAATGGCCACAGGAGGCCCTTGTCAGTACCTGCCTGTGGAACTGAACAGAACTGAAAGAGATGCCATCCTTGTGCTGATACGAACGAGACTCAGTGAGCAATATGACCAAGCACTTGAGGAGACTACAGCTTGTCGTTTGTCTGTGAACCTCATGCCCGGAGCCTTTTCAGGTTTCCAGAGGGCAGAATCCACTTCTTCTGCATCTCTCAAACCTGCCAGAGTTGCTCCAGAGGCTCCAGACTTGTTGGGTGAAGGAGTGCTTGACTGATCAGCTAGTGACGGCTCAATTGACGATATGCTCGTCAAAATCCATAAATCAGTGCCTGGGCCCAAAGACCGGACGTTGTAGAGAAGATGCTTGACTAAGGGGCAGGAGGCCTGAGTTCTGCTTCCTAATGGCCACAAGTTTCACGTTTGGCTTTGGAGAAGTCCCCTCCCTTCTTTGGACTTCAATTTCTTCATCTGTAAATTTGAGAAAGTGAATAAAAAAATTTTGAGTGTGTGAACCCACATTCTATGATTTCTTCTATACCCCTGCTCACCTGGGCAATGCAAAAAAGACAAAACCAGGCAAAATAATCTTCAAAAATTTAGCAAAAAGAGCAGCCCTATTCTTAATGAGATTCCAATGAGTTTAAGACTGGTTTTTATTAGATTTTGCAATTATTTAATGCTATTGGAATATTGTTTGTGGAATGATTTAAAAATGTGAATAAAACGTGAGTAAATAGTTTCTTTAAATCTGAGTCTGAAGGGGTGATAGAGCCACCAGGAGGACCCAGAACGCGGTCCAGCAGGGGAGTCCCGGGGAAGGCAGGAAAACGGTTCCAGAGCTGCAAGGACTGCCCCATGAGGCTTCCCAGATGCAGCTTCCAGAATGAGAACAAAGAACAAGTGATGAATCTCAGCCCTGTGAACTCTGACTACAGCCAACACTTGTGTCTCTCTAACTTCAGCGGAATTCAAATTTTCAAAGAATTACAGCACAGTTAACTCTGAAATCATACTCAGCATAGCTTAACTTTGAATCTTTGATGATTGGCAATGTCCTGCCTCAACTTCAAATTTTTGTGGCACACGTAAATTTACACACACACACACACACACTTCTCCCTCCCACCTCTGGCAACCATTGGAAGTTTTGCTTTTAATGATGTGGAGAAATAACGAAAGCACTGGACTTGAGCTGCTGCCCAGACTGTGCCATGAGAAGCCAGAGCACAATGTCTGGAACGTGGTGGGTGCTCAATTCCACAAGCGTTGGTAATGATGTGATGATGATAAGATGATGATGATGATAACGATGGCTGTGATCACGACAATGACAGGAAAAGTAGAGAGAACAGGTAACAGAGACCCATCCCAGACTAGAAGTCAGTGAGCCCTTCCTGGAGGAAGTGACATCTTGGCCAAGCAAAGAGGACAAAAGGGTTCCCACTTCCACCTGCACGCAGACCAGTGTGGCTGTGGATTGGATGGCGGCGGAAATTGCCATGGGTCTAATTCAAATTTTGTGACTGGGTGCTCCTCCTAGCAACCGTCTCTATCCAAGCTTCGGACTTCACCCCTTCTTGTCTAGTTTCTAACCTCGCCTCACCTTTCTGACCTCACTCACTCAGCAGTGCTGAGTGTGTGCTCCCCAGACGCTGCTTTTAAAAATAAATCTTCGGTGTGAGTTTGTTTCCCGGGCATCAGTCTCTTTCCCTACTAACAACTCATTTAATCACAAACAATCCTATGACATTAGTAACATCAGCATCCTCAGTGAACACATAAAAAGGTTGGGGCTGGCATGAACTGGATGACCAAGTGCTCTTTCAAAGAAGAAGCTGGGGCACAGGAAGGCAGAGCACCTCACCTGTGTTCGTATAACCTGGAGTAAATTGTAGGCTGAGGTATGAACCCTATTCTGTCTGTCTCCTAAGTCTGTACGTTACGATAGTGTCTCATTCTCAACACGCTTTATTCCAAGGATTGGAGGCTGTCTTGCCCACAGAGCTGTGAGCTCTACAAGGTCAGAGACCTCGCCTGTTTGGTTCACTGCTGAATCCCTTAGCACAGTACTTGGCTAGGGTGTCGAGCAGCATCTCACTAAATATTTATTGAGTGAATGAATGAATGAATTCTGTCTACCTCTGAAAGTGATAAAGGAAACAGAGGTAAATGTGTTTCAGTGGGGCTTCAATTATATACATACTAAAGAAAAAGATGTTTGAAGTACAGTTTTTAGCAACTCAATTAGTTGGGATCTAAACAGGAAAGCAGCAAGCCCTCCAAGTAGTCACACACAGGGTGTTCAATAGTGCTTATCGGTTTTCCACGTGATAACAGAGGCTGGGAAGACGGCAGGGGATGGTGAGATGAGTGCAGCAGGAAAATACTGCCACCCTTCAGCTGGTGGGGCAAAGTAAAGCCACAGCTGGGGTCACCCCTCAGATGCTGAAAATCACAGTGAGCCCATCTGTGAGGGGCTGGAGTCGTGGTACTTCTGTCAAGGGATCAATCAACCCAAGGCAAAGAGGAAGGGAAAGGAATATGCTGGTTTCTCCCTTTTTCTTGCCCTCACTCTCCCTCCAGTGTTGCTTGTTAGCCAAACTCAACCAGGAGCTGGCTGGCAGGGGAGCCTGGAAGAGCAGCCAGGTCATGTCAACATCCCATGATACAGAGCTGAGCAAGGGAAGGGAGAAAGCAGGCTCAGGACTGATTCTAAGCTGAAGATTTTAGAATTATCACTGGGCTAAGGAGGGGTCGATCTTTTTCAGACATTTCTTACAAGATGGCATATTTGGGAAGAACAGGAGAGAGACAGTTTGAAAAATATTGAGAAGCAACCTCCTCCAGATTTGAAATTCCTGGCTGAGAGGGTTGCATGACACAGTTGCGAGAGGCTGGGCACAGTGTGAGCTGTTTTCTCTCATTCTGCCATTCACACTGGGATGTGGCTACCTGAGAAGCCCACCACCCAGGGTATCTGCCTGTTCAGGAACACAGCACCAGCCTGGGCCTTTCAGTTCCCATGCCCCAGAGAGAACTGGCCCCACAGCCACGAGACTGGCTGACTTAGGGGAGTGAGTTCTGCAGCCTGAGTGACGATCCATTGCTCAGAGCTGTCTAAGCATCTCATTGTTCCACCAAGGATTCCTCAGACCAAGGCACAGAAGACAGAATGACCATCAGAGCTAGAAGGACCCCATGAGCTTGCCTGGTCCTATCCCACTCCCCATCCCTGCCTCCTATTCCAAATGAAGAAACTAAGGGCCAGGGGTTGAAAGAGGCTTGACCATGGTCATATTGCTTTGTAACAGCAGAGTCAGAATATCAGGTAGGGGTTCCCAGAGGGGTGAAAAGAGGCATGATGTGTGTGTGTGTATGTTTGAAATGGAATGCCTCACAACTGTATAAAGTGAAAGATGGCGAAGTTTATTTCATAGAGAGTCAATGTTATGGTACACAGAGTGATCTGATTGAGAATGATCATACTTGGCACATTAATCTCAATTTTAAAATACTTACAAAATAGTTAATACTTACAAATTATATTCAACAGAGCTTAATAATTTATTGTTGATGGTGTTGAAGATGCCAGAAGACCTTGCCAGCCCTCAGTTGGGAATGCCTCAGAAGATGCAGGAGATAGAGCTAAATGTGCAATGCCCTCAGGACATGTGTTGAAAACCACTTTTAAAAATAAATCTCTGGAGACTTTGGCTTCTGTCTTTGACAGAGGAGCTTGTGTCAGGTTAACCGTCCTGCTGAGAGCAACTATAAAAGCTAAATATATTGCAGAAAACAGCTGTTACGAGTCATTGGAGAGTAACAAAGGCAGCCAGGACTTTAGGGGCCAAGATTCTGGAGAAAAGGGAAATGCAGTGAGTAAACTTAATTTTCCCTCATGTTCTCCCTTCAGGGAGTTTGCCGCTTCTCAAGGGGTGTCACTGAGACAGAGAAGGAACATTGGCCTAGAACCACAGCAGCTTGCTGGTCTGAGAAGACAGAAATTGGAGCTCAAAGCCGTCAAGGCAGCCAGAACACAGGGAGCCCTTATCCTGGGGAGAGGGCCCATGTAGAAACAAGCCCAGAATTCCGCATTTGATTTCCACTCAAGGAATTTTCTCATTGCTAGGCTTCCCATGAGATAGGCAAGAGGCCAAGAAACTCAGCAGTAAATAGCTTCTAAAAGGCTTGGAAACCAGTCAGAGTTTGAGCTAGTCTTGAAGGGAGAAAAAATATTAAAGTTCAGGGCCCACCGAGGAGGAGATGTTTTGGTAAATAACCTAGATTTTCACTGAGACGGCTGAAGGATTATACACTAAGAGAAAAGACAAGCCAGACAGAGACCAGCCCTCCCAGAGCTTAAAATCCAGTCTCAAAATATCTCAATTCTTGATAGGATCAAGGTGATCTGCCCACTCTTTAACTGCCTACTAGGAAAAAAAATCCTCTCTGAAGGAAAGCAACATCATCCAGAGCCTTAGCAATTTATCATTTGTGATATCCAGTATTCAATCAAAAATTACCCAGCGTGCCAGGAAACATTAGATAAAATCAAGCTAAAAAAACCCAAAGAAACAGAGACTTTAGAAAGAAACATATAGGTGATCCAGATACTGTAGTTATCAAATAAAGGCTTTATAAACCTAGAATTAATATATTCAAACAAATAGATGAAAAGAAAGAAAACTGGAATCTATTTCGAAAGAAACAAGCAGAAATTCCAGAACTGAGAAATGCTATAACTGAAATTAAGGATTCAATAAATAGGTTATAGATAGCCTTAACAGCAAATTAGACACAGCAGAAAAGAGGATTAGTAAATTGGAAAATAGTTCAGTAGAAAAATAAGCAAATTGAAGCAAAAGAAAAAAAGACTAAACACACATATATTATATACAGAAAAAGCGAGGGAAACAGAGAAAGAGAGGAGAGTGTGAGACACAGTGAAAAGAACCAACGTATGTGGAATTTGAATCTCAGAAGAAGAGAAGGGAGGAAGTGGACCAGAATCAGTATTTGAAGAGATAAAGATCAAGAATGACATCAATATGCAGATTCAAGGAGCTCTAACAAAAACTCAAACACATGAAAACAAAGAAAACTACATAAAGCCTCATTACAGTAAAGCTTCAAAAAACCAAAGACCAAAAGAAAAATCTTTAAATAGCCAGAGGAGGAAAAAAGACAAATTAGGAGTGACAATAAGACCTACTCAACACGAACAATAGAAGCCAGAAGACAATAGAATGACAAAGCTAAAATGCTAGGGGGAAAAAATAACTGCTAGTCTAGAATTCTATGTCTGGTGGAAATCCTTTAAAAATTGAAAACAAACAAAAATTTCAAGCAAATAAAAATTAAGAAAATGTATTGTCAACAGACACACATTACAAGAAATAGTAAAGGAAACCATTCAGACAAAATGATCCCCGTTGGAAGAACAGTAACGCCAAAAGCAATAGAGAGCACCAGAAATGATAAATATAAGAGCAAATCAAAATCAGTGCTGACTATTTAAAACAGTAAAAGTAGTAACGTCTTGTGGGATTCCAATGCATAGAAAAATAAAATACATGACTGACTAGCATGAAAGGAAGAAGAGAGTCGGGAAATGGAATTCAACTGTTGTAAGGCCCATGTATTGTCCAGGCAGTAGTGTAACTATTAACTGAAGAGTAGATTCTGTGAAGGCATGCAGTGAATCTCTAGCAGAGTTTGGAAAACTATCACCCCTGTCCCAGTGCAGCCCACAGCCTATTTTGTCCAGCTTGGGAGCTAAGAATGGTTTTGCATTTAAAGAATCATTGAAGAAGAAGGAGAAGGGGGAGGAGGGAGTTGGAGACTGTATGTGACTCTCAACAACAAACATATTTACTATCTGTCCTTTTACAGAAAAGTGTGCCAACCTCTGCTGTAGGGTAACACCAAACACATAATAAAAGAATTCATAACTAACAAGCTATTAGAGGGAAGAAATAGAATAATGAAAACCATTTTTGTTAAAAGGAGGCAGCAAAAGAGAAAAAGAAAACAAAAGCCAGACAGGGCAAATATAAAACAAATAATAAGATGATAGAATTAACGCCAAAAAACCAGGAATTTCTTTAATTTAAGTGGGGTCAATAGTCCAATTAAAATTAAAAGATCATCAGACTGGAAAAACAATTCAAAACAACAAGACCCAACTATGTGTTGTTTACAACAGACAGACACATAAAGGGTGAAAGCAAAGGGGTAGAAGACAATATGCCCTGAAAACACTCATCAAAAGAAAGCTGGCTTAGCCATAGCGATACCAGGCAGGGTCAGACCTTACGGCTAGAAATATTCCCAGAGGTAAAGTGGAGCATTTCACAGTGGCAAAAATCCAATTCAGCAGGAAGATTTAATCATCTGAAATTTGTACACACCTAAAAACAAAACCTAAAACATAGAAAGCAAAAACTGACAGAACTGAAAGGAAAAACAAATAAATCCAGTATCATAGTTGAAGATTTCAAATACATCTTTCAACAACTGATAGAATAATCAGACAATAAATCAGTAAAAATACAGGAGACTTGAGCAACCTGATAAACAGACTTGACCTTGTTGGCTTATATAGAACACTGAACCCAACAACAGCAGGATTACATTATTTTCAAGTGCGTATGGGACATTTAACAGAATAAACTATATTCTGAGTCATGAGGCAAATTTCAATAAACTGCAAAGGGATGAAACTAAACAGAGTATGTCCTCTAACTAGAGTGGAAAAATCCTAGAAATCAGTATAAAACACTTAAAACCCTCAAATGTTCGAAAATTACTGAGTAACACTTCTAAATAACCCATGCTTCAAAACTAAATCAGAAATTAGAAATTTCCACGGAAATTAAAAATATTCTGAACTGAATAATAATAAAAAACCAACACATTAAAAATTTGTAGCAGAGAGCTTAAACTCAACTTAAAGGGAAATTTTTATACCCTTAAATGCATATTTTAGAAAAAAAGAACGGAAGAAAATCTGTGATCTAAAAACAATTTCAAGGAGTTAGGGAAAAAAAATCAAATTTAAGGCAAATAAATTAGGAGGAAAGAAATAATACAGATATAAGCCCCAAAAAATGATATAAAAATATAGATTAGAGAAAAATCAACTAAGCCAAGAATTGGTTCTTTGAAAAGACTAACAAAATTTTAAAATCCCTAGAAAGAGTGATCAAGAAAAAAGAAGGGACAAACTACTAATATGAGTAATAAAAAAAAGGTGTCATCGCTAGAAATTCATGTAAACATCAAAGGAGCAATGAGAAGGTGTTATGAATAACTTTGTACCAATAAATTTGACAATTTAGATGAAATAGACAAATTCTTTTTAAAAAATTACAACCTGAAAATATTGACACAAGAAGAATTAGAAAGTCTTAATCATCCTATCTACCAAAGTTAAACATTGCATTCCCATGATCCATAAATTCTACTGCGATAAAAATGCCCGATAGGTTCACAAAAAGACATATAAGGAATGTTCATAGGAAGACTATTCCTAGTAGATACAAACTAGAAGCTACCCAAACGTCCATCAATAGTAGAAACGTTAACCATATCATGGAACAGTCATACGGTAGAATACTACATACAACAATGTAAAAACTGAACTACCGCTATAGGCAACAACACGGATGATTTCACAGACACTAATGTTAAGCGAAAAAAGTCAGATGCAAAAAACACATGCTGTGTGATTCCATTTACATGGCAACACTAACCTACTTTGATAGAAGGCAGACGTTGATTACTTATTGAAGGTGATGACTGGAGGGGCATTTGGGAGGCCTTGGGAGTGCAGGCAATGTTCTCTGTCTTGATAAGAATGTGTCCACCACAGAAAATTTAACAGGATGTACCTTTGAGGTTGTACACTTCTCAAAATGTATGATAACTTAATTTTTTAACTTACAAATAAATACTAAATAAGTCTCTGATGCAAGTTTGTGTCTGGGCGTCTCTTTCTCAGGAAGAGTAGACAGCAGTACAGCAGTTGACCCCTTTATGCTCTTACGAGTAGAATTTGAGAGCATTGTAAGACCTTCCAATCTAGGAGCATGCTTTTCCTATACCTTTATCGCAGGAATGATTCTCCTTCTGCCTGGGAACACACAATTCCCTATATTTGATGGATCTACAGCATACGGAGGACAGAGCGTGAGGTTAGAAGGAAAGGCATTGAACCCCACCCAATAAGCCCTGGCCGAGGGACCAGCCAGTGCAAGCAATGGCATAGCTGGCAGAGGAGCCAGCAGCAGATTCTGAACTTTCTGACCACTGGGTTTTCTAAAATGGGTGTAGAGGGGACTGGCCACTTCTGCAAAGGGATGGGATTCACCAGACAAGGTCTTCCACAAAACAGTGAATTCTGGGCTGGAAGGACATCCTGACTGGAAACAAATTAAAAAGGTGAAAGGTAAAGCTGTTTTTGCCATGGTAACTAAGGTTTGCCCATTCCTACATTTACTTCGTTGACTGAAGTGGTTTTGTGGGTGTAAGTGATTTTCAAAGAGCAAATTAAAAAGACTTTTTATAAGTCCCAATAGACAATAGCATAGTATCAGCTAATGGCACTTGCCATCTCTAAAATAATTACTGTTGTAACAATCTGTTTATTAATGAAGTGATCTGCAAAATGGATAATGGTTTCTTAAGATTTCAGGCACTGGGATTCTTCCTTCCACTTCATTTTGCTTTTTTTGCAAAAATATACCGTGAAGGAACTTAAAATTTGCTGACAGATTTTAAGTACAACAATCTCAGAAATGCATGTTCAAGTAGGTTGAACAAACACATATATCTTACACTGTGTCCTTAAATTATTCCCTCTGGTGATGGAAATGTTCTAATATAGGTTGTGGTAATGGTTGCACATCTCTGTAAATTTACTAAAATTGATTGAGTTGCACACTTTAAATGGGTAAATGTTATGGTCTGTAAATTAGAACTCAATGAAGCTGTTTTGGAAAAAAAAAAAAAGGACAAAACTCAATTGAACATTTAAAAAATTATTTCCTCTGTTTCCCCCCTCTTGTCACAGGAATGTTGAGGGTTGAGAAGGAAGTATTCTAGGGAAAGATGGAAACTACACAAAAGCTAGATGCTAGCATGGGAAAAAGAAGATGCAAGAGTCCTAGTGGATCACAAGCTGAACAATGAACACAAGTCAGCATCAGAATGTTATTTTTGAGAAATGAAGTCCCCTATTGGGAAATGTTCTCAAAGTGGCAACTTTCACGCTGTAACACCAGAGTTCTGGCAGAAAGAACTCTTGCCATCCTGCTGCTTCTTTTTATGTTTATTAATTACCATCTTACTTAGACCTTATATTGTCTAGTAAAGGTTCATATCCACAGATATGTGGAGTCTGACTTCTCCAAGGGCAGGAATTGTGTTGTTTTGCTCTTTGCACCCAGGGTCAGTGAAAACCCCCAGCCAGCGTCTGGCATAACATAGGCGCTTGGTAAAGGCAGTTTCTGTCCCTCCCACCCCAGTGCCTGGCATAAACAACGTATTCAAAATGTTATTTTCTTTCCCATCCAGACTCTCAGGCACTCAGTCAACACCACCCTTGTAACACAGGCTTGATGAACGCTGCCATGGCACTGCCGCGTGAACCATCTAGAAACCACAGGAAGGCCAGCTGGGTCGCAGCAGGTGAATAGGAGCTGAACTCAGTGGACTCGAGGCCCTACCCGTCCTCTCCAGCATCACAGTCAGTTCCTGGCCTCCACCCCCAGCCAAGCCCTTCCTGCGCCCTGTGGACTCTCTTGCTGGCTAATACTTCCTGCTGTCATCAATGACCTCCCCCAACATGTGCCCGAGGCCTCTCTCCAGCTGGGCTGTGTTCAGCCCACATCCAGCTCAGCTTCCACCCAGGGCCCAGCCCAGCATGGCTGAGCACGCATGGTGAGAACTGGGCTGCAGATGGAGGGCAGATGATGGTGACGTACCGTGGTTCCGAATGGTCAAGGCGGAGCGCGCTGGAAGGAGGACCAGAGAAAAGACATGACATGCTCATTGTCCCCGAGCAGTAGCTAGTGGCAGGACTAGAACCCAGGGCCCTCAACTTTGGGCCCAGTCTCTGCCACAAGGTGGTCACGTGACCCTGAGCAAGGCTCTGAATCTCAGGTTTCCATCCATAAAACCGGGCACTGGCTCGTCTCTCACTCAGCTTTGCAGCGGGGTAGGCAGGGCTGTGGATGTTCAGATGCTGGAAAAAATGTTCCAGCACAGAGGGTCTGAACAGACTTCTCCACGGCCCACCTCAGCAGGGCCTGACCTCCAGTTTCTGGGGGAACGGGCTTCAAGCAGACGCTGCCAATTTTAGGTCTGCCTTGAGGCCTAAATGCCATCTTCAAGACCCTGCTCCTGCTGCCTCGCGGAATCGCTAGGTGTTTAACCTGCATTTCTGGAATCTTTTTACACTCTCCCTGACAACTCTGTTACTTTGGGTTAAAAACAAACTTTTGCAGCTGTGTAACCTTTCGTCTACAAAGATTGTCAGATCTGAATTCAGAAAATAACACTGTTCCTAACTCCCATAGCTGAGAAGGCCTAAGGTGACAAAATCCAGGAGGGAAAAGCTGTGAGTTGAGGAGGCTGAGGTGACAGCAGGGGGGGCCAGGTAAATTTCATAGTAGCCAGAAATGTCTGACTTACGTGCCATTTTAGAAAAACAAGCTGCAATAATGTCACCACTAAATCAACATCATTAAAGAAAAGCAATTATTAGTGCTTAGAATTACGGGCTCTAAGAATAGTAATAACATGCACAGTACAGCCTCAGAGTGGTTAGAGTCCCAGCTTTTAGAGGCAGAACCCGGTTCGAATCCCAGGCCCACTGTTTCATGGAGGTGCAGTATATAACTTCAGCTCGCTGCAGCTCTGATTCCATTTGCTAAGTGGAAATAATGCCCAACTCTTCAAGATAGTAGGGATTAAATTAAATGAGATAATATATAAAGACTTACGGTAGAGAAAATAACGACCCTCCTCCCCAGAAGATGTCATCATCCTATTCTCCAAAACCCATAAATATGGTACCTTACATGGCGAAAGGAAGTTTACAGGCATGATTAAGCGAAGGACCTTGAGATGGAGAGATGAATCTAGATTATCTGAGTGAATCCAAAATAACCACAAGGGTCCTTCCGAAAGGATGTAAGAGGATCAGAGTCAGAGGAGATATGATAACAGAAGCAGAGAGAAAGATAGACAGACAGAGATTTGAAGATGGAGGGAGAGGCCAAAAGCCAAGGAATTTAAAAGCCAAGGAATTTTCTGGAAGCCAGAAAAGGCAAGGGGAAGGCTCCTCACCCAGAGCCTCCAGAAGGAAGATAGCCCTGCAGACGCCTTTATTTTGGATGTCTGACCTCTAGAACTATAACATAATAAATGTGTATGGTTTTGAGCCACTGATTTTGTACTAATTTGTTAGCAGCAAAAGGAAACTAATACAGGGCTTTTTGAGCCCATTTTATCTAGCACAGTACCTGGCACATCTTAAGTTTTCACAAAATGGTAGCCAGTAATGGCAGCTACTAATATTTGGAAAGCCTTTAATGATTTTTTATAGCCAAACACCCATTAGATGCCCTCCTCCCTTCCATGACCTCCCACCAAGGGATTTCCCCTCTCCGCTGGTCATGTCCACCAATGGGCGCTCCTATTGTCTGAGCAGCCCATCCATTTGGACAGCTGTGAGATGGTTGTAGAGAGTGCATTCTCACATAGACCTGAAACCTGCCTGGGCCCTTCTGCTCCTGACAGCCCTTCAGATAAATGCATACAGGTCTCAGCTAACCCCAGAGGCTTCACAGCTAACCTCAGAGTCTGTACTGAGTACTGGGCACCTAACAATACCGCTGACTGGTGCCACATTCCTGCATTTTTCTCTCAGACGGCAGCTACTGCCACTCAGCCCTGGCCTCGTGCAGGGGACTTTTTGGACCCCTGTGCTCCATCCTCCCATTCGTCTGTTTCATCTCACAGCATTACATTTAGCTTAGCACTCTAGCCTACTCTTTGGACCTTGTTATGTCAACCAATGTATTCTCTACATGTCATCTCAAAATTTGGTAAGTATTAACCAAGACATCTATGCCTGTGTCACTAATAAAAATATCAGATGGAACCATGACTGCGGCCTTTCACTAGAAATTTGCTTTACCCTAACATTGATCAGCATCTTTGGGTATGGCCATAAGACAACTCCAAATTCATCTACTATGAATACTAGTCTGCAGTTGAAATTACTTATCCTGTGCACAAATTCATCATGAGATTTGACAAATATCAAGCTGGGATTATGCTTTGCCTCTACCATAGCTAACACAATTCCCTGACATAATAATCTAGCAAGCCTATCACAAAACTGGGAATACGCTTACCTTGTTGAGACTAGCTCTTAAAGAAATCACACGGGCTTCTAGAGAATTCTCCATTTTTCACACGCTTACAAATCAGCCTTAAATAATCAACTTAATGAGAGTGAATAGGATATCCCCACTTTTGTAGTTTGCAGAATCTTTTCCCCTCTTTACTAATAAAAGCCATATTTTCCCATCTCTCGTGTTCCATTTTCTTTTCCCGTCTCCATGTTCCTTAAAGATTATCAGCAGAGGCTCTACAGCTTTGATGGTGAGTTCCCTCTACTCCCTGGAGGGTAATTTGTCCTGGCCAAGAGACTTAAGCTCATTTACAGCAGGTTGGTGCTTGTTATAATCTCTTTACTCATCTTGAACTTCAATTTTCTCTTACCACGGTTTTCTTTTTCTTTCTAGTCAGTAGATTGTTCTCCTTGGCAAAGAAAAAGGAGGTAAAATTCTGCTTTCTCGCTGCCATTCTAAAATGCAAATAGCATCCTGTGACTTGGCCTGCCCTCAACCCATGTGTGGCTGGCTCCCCTTTGCCTCCAGCAGTGATTCTCAAACTCCTCTTGGGCACTTGTTAAAAATGCAGATTCTGCAGAGAATTCCCCTCTCGGAGGCCAGTGAATTGGTGTACAGTCAGAGCACTTAATGACAGGTATAAGTTCCAAGAAATGTGTTGTTAGGCGATTTAGTACTTGTGCGAACATCATAGAGTGTGCTTACACAAACACACGTGGTATAGCCTACTACACACCTAAGCTATGTGGCACCGATCTTATGGGACCACTGTTGTACATGCAATCTGTAGTTGACCGAAATGTGGTTATGCAGTGCATGACTGCATTAGTTAAGGTAACACTAGCCGAGAAATCAAACAAAACCCAAAAATGTACAACAGCTCAAACACAATAGAATTTTATTCCTCATTCTCTTAAAGCCCAAAAATGGATGTTCCAGATCAGTGGGTGGCCCTCTCCAAACAATGATTCAGGGACCCAGGGCTTCCTCAATTTTGTTGCTCTGCCTTCTTCAACATGCACTTCCCAGATCCCTGTGCTTGCCTGCATCAACAGGGAGAGAAGGAAAAGAGCATAAAGAACATGCAGCACAGATTTTAATGGGTCAAGTCTGGAAATGGCACATACTACTTCCATTCATAATCCATTGACATGAGTACACCTAATTGCAAAGGAGGCTAGGCAATATAGTCTAACTGCAAATGTCTGGGAAATGTAGTCTAACTACAAAGGAGTCTGGGAAATGTAGTCAAACTGCAAAGGAGGCTGGGAAATGCAGTCTAACTGCAAAGAAGGCTGGGAAATGTAGTCTAGCCCAGGAGGAAGAGAAAATGTTTATGGTGAACAACCGGCAGATGTGGATATGTGCTTAGGCTTAGGAATCTGCATCTTCACAAGCCTCCCATATGATCCTGATGTAGGACCCTGCTTTGAGTAACCTTGCCCTGTGCACCCCCAGTGCAGAGCAGCCAAGGCCCTTTGTGACGTTGCCTCCTCCTTCTCTGGCCTTGTCTGCACTCTGCACCCTGCTCTAATCATATAACGCACTAGCAGCTTCCCCAGCCTGCCTTGCCCTCACACCTCTGTGCTTGGTAATTCTTGTTCTCCCTGCCCTTCTCCTTGTTCTTCATTTGGCTAAATCCTGCTCATCCTTCAGGACTCAGCTCAAGTGTAATCTCTTCTGTACTGCCCTCCTTGACCTGCCTGCCCCCATGCAGCACCGGCAGTGCCTTTCCTAATGTCCCTGTTCTGCCTGTACTGAATCTCATTATGGTACTGATCATGCTGAATGGCGTTTGTTTATGTGTGTGTCTTCCCATTAGACTGAAGGATCCTCGAGGGCAATGACCTTTTCTCAATTATCTTTGTATCCACCGCACCTGACACCTTGCCTGGTATATAGTGGCAGGCGTAAGAGTTCACTCCACCGAAATCCTTAGTATTAGACAATTTACCACTATCACCAATCAGGTCCTTTTTGGATTTTCTGTTCATGTCAAATAAGAAAAGCATTTTTTGTTGTCTTTACTGTTTTGCTGCCTTAACTAATTAGACCTAATGAGGTTTGTGTGACTCTACTACATTTATGCCCTGCTCTCCTTTTGCCAGCTGCACTCAAGGTGAACTTTCCAATAGCCACTGTAGTTTCATCAGCACCAATTCGCACCTTACTGTCCTCTTCAAGAGCATTGGCAATTTCACATTAAGAATTCTATCAAGAAGAGTTTTGAGCCATCTTCCCTTTTGGAGCCTCATGTCATGTCCCCTGATTTCATGGGGACCTTCATGAATTCCTGGTGAGACTGAATTCCTGAAATCCGGTAAATACATCCTACCTTGCCCACTTTTCTGGAAATCATGGAATCTAAGCTAATTGTTGTGGTAGTCAGCCTCCAGGATGGATCCTGATGATTGCAACCGTTGGTATTCACAGTGTTGTGTCCCCTCTCACATTAAATCTCAGTTGGTCTATGTTATTCATCTAAGATTAAGTTATGAAAGACACTGCCGCTTCTGTCTTGGTCTCTTTCTCTCCTCCTCCCACCTCTCAGATCCCTTGCTGCCCTGGAAAAACCTGCTGTCATATCTTGAGGCAGTCCCATAGACCTATATGGCAAGGAGCTGAGGCCTCCAGCCAACAGCCATGTGCGCGACTTGGAAGTAAATCCTCCAGCCCCAGCGGAGCCTTGAGACGATTGTAACCCCAACTGATGTCTGACTGCAACCTCGTGAGAAACCTCGAACCAGAACCACCCAGCTACTACACTGCTCCTGGATTCCTGACCCTCAGACACTGGGTGAGATAATAAATGTTAGTTAACCTGCTAAGTTTCAGGAAAATTTGTTGTGCAGCCACAGATAACTAATACAGTTAGGCTTCTGTCTCTCATTCTAACCTCACCTTCCAATCTCCTTTAGGTCAGACTTCAGTGGCACAAGAGGTACAACCATCAGCCAGGGATGCCCAGAGCTTACCAGTGTGAGGCAGCTGACATATGCTTAGGTAGTGAAACGCACAGCACGACATTCAACCTTCATTCTGTTTGGAGATGTGCATCCAGAATGAGCCAGCCATATCCCTATCTAGCCATTCGACATATTGGACTCCCTACTGATGATCAAGCATCTGCACCTCTCTCTCTGTGTCTGCATTGACATTTTGAGACTCAGGATTCATCAATTCTCACATCCTTTGTTGTAAGGAACATAAGAAAAAATTTTAAAAAGAAAGGCAAAGGCTTAGAACGGTGTCTGGCACATAGTAAGCACTAAACTAATATCAGCTATTGTTTCTATTTTCATCTTCAGTACATCATTATTTTATATGCTGCCACCCCAACTGACACCTCTGTTGCTTTTGAACAAGCATGCACATCTACTGCCACATGTCGATCTTGATCCCCAGGAAGAACAGCCTTGATTATAATGATGAAGTCATATCTGCAACCCTTTTAAAACCTGAAATTCAGTTTAATAGGATTTGTCTTCAGATTGCTATATAAATACCTCAAATTCCAAATATTGTTCCTACTCCAAGTCTTCCTAGGTTTTTCTAAAACTGCCTATTCTAATGTTAAAGTTCCAGTTGTTTCTAGTGAAATTTTATATTAGCTAGAACTCTCTGGCTAATTTTGAAATTGTCCTGAAGCTACATTGACATTCTCAATGATTAAGAGTTTAGCTGGAAGACAGCTGTTGCTTTCTAGGAAAATTCACAACCACCTAAAGGAAACGTGTCTGATTTGCAACCTTTTCCTGAATCAGCAATAAGTAAGTCTATAAAGGAAGGAAATGTTTTTTTAATGAAATCGTCTGGTAAATATTTTTCAAAGGTTTAGAAGTAGTGAAAAATGTTAACATAACAGGCCTGTAGTGTTACACTTTTCCACATTTAGCATTTGTCTCCAAAAGTCTAGAGGAGAAAACTTTTATCTCAACAATACTACATTCTTCCTTTTATAACAGTCTGATTTTTTAAGTAGTTTCTATTCAAAACATCTCTTATTACCTGCTACATATGCGCCTTGCTTTACACGATCCGGTAACCCGGCACATTTGCCCTTGTTTTTCCTTAGAGAGCCTGACTGCAAACCCATTCATCCTACATGCCTGAGGCCTCTCCCCGACCTCCTCCCTATGGGTGGTGTCTGTTCTATTTCCCTTCCTAAATGTCTCCTTTTGCCCCATATTTTAACCTGTAAGCTGCTCAAGACCTCTTGAAAGTAGGTAGGTGACAAGTCTTAAATAAATAAAAATAAATTAATATATCTCTGACCTATTGTATGTGAATGGAATTTCTAATGCATCAGCCACAGATTCAATATCAAAAGGAAACTCTTCACTTAAGGGAAGTCCATGCAGCCTTTTGTAATGCAAACTAGCAAATTCCTCTATTTTATCATTTTGAATTTTCATATATCTAGTTTTCTTACAGCAAGGTGCACCTGGACCAGATGGGGCCTTTTATCACAGACTTTGGGCTATTTTTAAGACCTTTAGTAAATATTCAGCAGGTAGTCTGTGTTCAGGGTCTATTGCTTTTCACTGCCTTGTCACCCCTATTTCCCTGGGGACAGAACCTCTGGGGCCATCGTGTTGACAATCATGTTCCCACTGCACAGACAGTGTATGCAGCTTCACAAATTCTAGGAGAGAGAAACATGAAGACGAAATACAGGGTCACGTATTCCAAAGGACCCAAAATAGCTGAAACTATTAGATACTTCACGTTGCAAACTGAGATTTCTCTCAAACTCTAAGAGTGCGTGAAGCCTGATTCCCAACACCTCCGTCTACAGGGAGAATAGAGAATTCGTTCCCTGGAAGAGGGGCTGCCTTTTCCTTGTGAACATGACAGGCAGCCCCAGCTTTAGAGTGTGGAGATAAATAATAGGAGGGTTCTGAGACAGAACCCTGGACCTGGCCGTGTCCATTAAAGAGCTGATGAAGATGAGATTCGCTGTCAAAGGCTCTGCATTGTGGTCACTCTGCCACCCGCTGTGCTCCCCCCAGAGCCCACGTGGACTGTGACACTCTTCTGGGCAGCCTGAGTCTGGGCAGAGGGCAGAAGGCATAAGGGTCTCTGTCCTGGAGACAGTCTAGGCAGGGCAGTCACCTGCCCTTGATGGTCATTGTCCTGCCTCTGGCCCAATTCAGGCCTTCAAAATGACCACACTACTGACATGGTCCTGACCCTAAGCTCTACTGAAAACACAAGGGGAGATGAAAGACAGTGGCCCCAGAAGATTCTGGAGTCGAACAGGGAACAGGCAGCCCTTTTACCTCTTTATTCTTAAAAACAGCTCAAAAATATGTATATGAAAAAAACTATGAGGATCCAATCTTCTCTCAAAGTCTCCTGAATTTTCCCTTCAGTGAACCGGCTTCAGTGAGTGAAAGAATCTTCTAACATTCAACCAAAATTCTCCTTAAAACCCAGGCTCCCAATCCTTTGGGTCTTCTTTTTGCACTCTCTCACAGGAAAGTACTGTCCCCTTCCCAAACATCAAAAAAGTAAAGAGGGATTTTGGTCACTGTGAACAATTCAACACCCAATAAATACACATGGAGCAACTATTAAAGCCATGCCTTCCACCACCGCGGATGAAGAATCACTTTATCAACGGGGAGAGTGGAACCTGCTCTCTTAAAATGCCCAAGCAGTGTTTCCTGTCAGTTCGGGAGTCAGAACCACCCAGGAAAATTGCTAGTGGCTCTGTCTAATTAGCACTCCTGCCACCTGCAAACAAGCGGTACTAAAAAAGATGCAGAATTCCTGCCATTGCAAGTGCCAAAAAAAGACACCACTGGTTTCGTTCTGAATCTTAGAATCTAATAGTTCACTAATTTGGGCAAAGAAGGAAAATACACTTTCATTTTCACCCAAAAGAACTGACTGTTAACAAGGAGTCACATTTCAGGGGGGATGATGAGCACCCCGCCCCCCATCCAGGGCTCCTACCCCCTCCGCCATCCTGGCCCCTGCCCTCCCCTTTGGCTGATCTGGGCTCCGCTGCGGCTCATGGAAACCGCCTCCCTCCTCAGGTCCAGTCTGAGACCTGCCTCCTCCAGGAAGCCATGCTAACCAGCCCGGCTCTTACAGATTGTCCCCTGGACTCCCACAACTGAGCCACTATCTTATATTTCTTGATAGCAACCACTGTCCCCTTAACCTCTATTAAGAACAAGAACCAGGGATTGCATTTGGCTGCCTCCACCCTTCCGGGGAACAAACAGGCAGGGCAAAAATGACAGAGTGTGAATCACCTTATACCCATCCCGTACTCCTGAGAGCACCCAGCACAGAGCCGAGCTCGCAGGAGGTCCGCAGCAGATGGTTGATTGAATGATTAGCAGGTGCCTTTGTGACACATCACAGAGCAGGGTGGCCACAGTGAAAATTCAGCAGCTGTGACTTCTTGCTTCCTGCTTTAATCAACACCATGGGGTTGAAATGCTGGACACACAGTAGGTGCTAAATAGATTTTTATGTATTGATTAACCACTGGAGGGACAATGACTTATGTAGGATTTATTAATGCTTTGGATGCCAAACAGGGGTGGTTTTAGTGGAGCATAATGTTAGAAAAACAAAACAGCAAACACAAAGCCCCAGCCATCAGAGAGGCTGGCTCCCGCTCCATTTACACCCGCCGCGCTCCTGGGAACAGATGTCCTCTCAGACCTGAGGGTTTCTGATGAGGCGTCCACTCTTCCAAGTGACCTGTGCCTTCAGTAATCAGAGAGACGCTTTCCCCTTTTCTGCAACAGTCCTCTGCATCCTAAGACTGATTTCCAGGTCTGGGTCCAGCACTGGCCGCTGCTAAAGGCAAAATCAGCATCCATCGTGTCTACTCGAAGAGAAAAGCACTGGGCTAATGACAAAAGAAATTGCATTGCTGTGTTGAGTGTGGTGAAAAGAACAGAGGCTTTGGAACCAACCAAGCAGGCTTAAATTCCAGCTCTGCAGCTCACCGGCTGTGTGACTGCGGGAGCTCACCCACCTTTTCTGTGACTTGGCTTTTGGGGCTGATAGTACTAATTCCACAGGTTGCTGTGATGATTAACAAGCTATGGTGGGCAGAATACCTGGTACAATGCTTGGCATGCTGTAGCCACTGAGTAAATCATCATTTTGTTGTGGTTATCGTTCTAAACACAAATAAGGAGACAAGTCCATCTGGGCCACAGCAGGTATATTAGCACTCCCAGGAAGTCCTGATGTGGCTTCCTCTGGTGCCTCTCTAGGTGACAGTAGTAGCCTTTCCAGCCCAAAGCCCTTGTCGGATTGACTACACATGATGGTCTATGTTCTGAGCAGGGAATGGATGTTCTGGAGCATTCCGGTCATCCCTGTGCATCACAAATCCACTCCTTCACAACCCATCTGCTTGCAGCACACACACTAGTCCTGATCCCAGAGCCCAACCTGGGGCTTCTCTGTCAGGACAGGAAGAGCTGACTTTGGAAGCACACTCTACAAAGCTGATCCTGTGCTTCACGGAGAAATCTTAGATCAAGGCAGAAGAAGTTCCCATGTGCAACACCCAAGAAATCCCATGTACCACACAGACACATCCATGCCAAGCATGGAGCATATCCTATATACCACGGGGCAGGGCAGTGAATAACGCAGAACAGATCCCAGACACCAGCAAGGTCTGTGCAGAAAGCGAGACCCCTTCCACAACACATAGTGGATCCAGCATGTGTTGCCAAGATCTTGGGAGAATTGGGGCTGATGACAGGACCAACAGCACTCCAGATGAAATGGAGCTCATGTCTAGATCACAGCAGACCCTTCATAAGAGGCTGTGTTCAACCCAAAGCTCTCAGCTGGGCAGAGCCCCCACTGCAGAGGAAAACCTTGGCTTCAGACTCTGGAAATCCTTACTTGCATTCAGGCTCTGAGGATGAAAGTAGGCAGGACCAGGAGAGGGTAGACAAGCCCAGTGAGTTTCTAATTCACGCAGCTTTTCTTCTTCTCCGGACAAGCCGGCACCCCTGGTGAGCTGTTAGCAAATTCCAATCCTGGAGGCATTGCAACACTCCAGAACCAGCACCCTTGTCATCACTGAGGCCAAAGGAGGTCCTCCTCTGCATAGATGTGCATAGTGGATTCCACACTGCCGCTCTTCGCTGCGAATGCCAGCAGGGAAACTGGGAGAACTCTCACACCTTCATCTAGAGATGAAACTGAAAGGATTCTTGGAGTGTGTGTTGCCTTCTTTCATTTGAAAATCATTCAAAATTATCTGTAAGACATTAGGAGTGCCTCCAATTGCCAGATCTTAACCTACCCCAGACCCCACAAACCTCAGCCACGTTTCCATAATGCCAACAGCTGTCCCATATGCCACTGCTCCAGAATGTAGCCGGGCGGATCCTTGCACGCTCACAGTTGGTGGATCCATGCAGATCACTTCACAGGACAGTTTGCTACAACATGCATGAACCTGACTCACCCTGGGCCTTTGTTCTTCTCTTTGCACTGAGTTGCTCCAGAGGTTACCTGTGTGTCTTTTAAAATCCCAAGCAATCCCTCTTTCTCCATATCCTGTCTACCTTACTCTTCAATCACTTCTCACACACCATTTTAAGAACTTAGCATTCAAACACCTCTATCCTTCCCCTTCAGGGCCTGTTGAAGGACCCTTGGGGAGCCTCCCTCCCCGCCTTGCACCCTGCTCCCCCTTCCAGGCACCCTCTGTGGCCCTCTCTTAATGACACACCGCTTTTCCTGGCTGACCCCATCATCGAGGGTGGATTGCTCCCTGCAATGCTGTGCTTTGTCCCCTCCCCTGCCCCCAGGCTGCACACCAAAACTTCACTCGATTTTTTTCTTTTCTCGGAAAATGCAGTTACTCTAACACCAACGGGCCATTTCCCCGGTGCCCTCATTCCCTTTCACTGACAGTCCTCCGACTACCCTCAGTAGATTATTATTATTTATTATTTATCAGCCGCCACACTGTACTCTGCTTCCTCCAAGATATTAAAGAAGACACAATCCCTGCACTGAGTTTACAGCCAAAGAGAGCTGAGGCCTGGATTCAGACATCACAGGAGCGAGCCGAGAGAAAGGGATTTACGGGCGAGTCCTCCGGAGGCCCGGACAGATGGGGGCGGGGCCTGGCCGAGCCCGCCCAGGCCGGCTCCGCCCAGTTCCGGCCAGAGAGCCAGCTGCTCCCCACCTTCCCACCCCCGGCCCCCCCAACACACACAATTTCTACCCAGGCCTCAGGCTTCTGCTGCTTTGCCAGGGGGAGTGTGTGTTGGGGGGTGGGGGAGGCGTCGAAGCCCACAAGCCTTTACCTTCAGACTGGGGGTGGGGGATGGGGGGAAGGTGGGGAGAACAAATATTTCCTCTGAAATTCAAAACCAGATGAGGGAGAGGTAGGGGCGGAGGGAGGTCAGGGAATAAAAACCAGATCTAGAGAGTTGGCAGGGAAGGGAAGACTGGTGCTGAAATGAAATGTTCTGGCATAATGGAAAAGCCCTCACTGGGGGTCGCCCCGGGCCTCCAGCCAGACCTTTTCTATTAGGGTTGAAGTGGGGGGGGGGAGAGGGCAGAAGGGGGGGGGGACAAAGAAGGGGGGTGTGGGTGGGGGGGGGGGGGGGGGGGGGGGGGGTCAGGGTAGACATGAAAGGTTGGTGTGGCCTGAGTACCGCTGTCTAAACACAGAGAGGTCGTGTGGATTCAAGAGGGTCAGTGTAAACAGGACAGTCCGCGTACAAGAGGAGAGTCGCGTCTGGACAGACAAGAGAGGGCCGGTGGTCCAGATTCGCAGCGCTGGCCGCAGTTCTTCAGAGATTTGGGCAATTCCTGCTCCTTTCCGTGGCTGGAGTGTCATAGGGAGGGCGGAAGCCGAAAGCCGACTGGACTTTTCTTTCTCAAACTTTTCTGCCAGTTTCCTCAGGTGTTGAGAGCAGACAGGGAGCTCGGTAGCGTCGGTCCCGGTCCCCCAACCCTGGGCGGCGGGGCGGAGGCCGGGGCCGAGCAGCGGTGCCACGCGCGGTGCATCTGCCAGGCGCGGCCGCCGAACCAGGCGAGCCGGGAGCCACCGCAGGGGGGCGGGGACGGCGGACAGACGGATGGACACACCCGCCAGCACTCCGCCCCGGGCCGGGAGCGCGGCTGCCGGGGATCCCTCGGGCCCGGGGAGCCGCGCCGGGTGCCCGGCCCGGGGCGCCCCGCCTCCCCCACCCTCCACCCCCGCCCACTCGGGCGCCCGTGATTGGCTCCGCCCGCCCCTGGCTGCGCGCCGAAGCCCGCCTCCCTCGCAGCTAAAGCAGACTGTACCCCGAGCGGAGCGAGCCAGAAGGGAGCATGGTCCCCGCGCCGCGGCCGCGCCAGCCCCCGCGCCGCCGCTGCCGTCCCCGCCGCCGCGGATCTAGCTGCAGCTCCAGCCCCGGCCCCTGCTCCGCAGTGCCCGCCCGCAGCCCCGGCGGCCGCCGCGCCTGAGCGCAGCCCCCGCCCGGAGCCCGAGCCCGGAGCCCGGAGCCAGCCTAGCCCCGCGGCCGCCGCGGCTGCGGGGAGAGGGCGGGGGCGATGCTGCCGGAGCCGCCGCCGCCGCCGCCGCCTCGGTGAGAGCCGCGCCGCGCCGCGCCGCGCCGCGCATAGCCGCACAGGCTGACAGGCAGAAGGACTGACTTCCCTCTCCCGGGCATCCTCCCTGGGCTGCCGGGAGGCGGCGGCGGAGGAGGAGGAGGAGAAGGAAAAGGAGGAGAAGGCGGAGAGCAGAAACGTGAGGAGGTGGACCTGGATCCGTTTCTCCCGGCCAGGACCCGAGCGGCCCCAGCTACCACTACCCGCCGGCGCCGTCCCCTATCCATCAGCCCTCCTGCGCCCACCCGCGACCCCCGGCTCTCTGCGCGTTGGGCCAGGTCCAGAGCGGCGCGGCCAGAGGTAAGAGCCAGGCTAGGGCGCCCAGTATGCGGCGCCGGGAACCAGCGTCCTGGCGGCTGCGTGGGGCCGGGCCGAGCTTGCGAACGGGGCCCGAGAACCCGGAACGCTGGGCTCGGCTCCCGCGGCGGCGGCGGCGGCGGCGGCGGCTGGAGCCTCCCGCGTCTGGACTCGCAAGGCTGCAGGAGCCCTTGCGCCTGCGCTGCTCCAGGGGAAAAAAGGGGGGAAAAACTTCCTGCCCCCGATGTGTAATGCGCGGGGGCTGCCCGGGGCCAATGTCGTGGTGGTCGAGGATGCTGGAAAGGAGTGTGGCCCCCGGCAGGGGCAGCCCCCTGACTGGGCCCGGCAGCGCGCGTCCCTCTCCAGGCCACCTCCCCTGAGCGGCCCAGGGCCCGGGCTGGGCTGGGGGCCAGGAGGAGGCACCGGAGAGCTGGACCCCGGGGCGGCCGCGCGCCCTGCCCTTTGGGGAGGTGCGCGTCTCTGTGCAGCAGGAAGCCAGGTTGGGGTTTCTGCCCGCTCCCGTCCTCAGACCCTGCATTTGGGGTCCGGGTCTCTTCACTCAATCCCAAGTAACTTTGGAGGTAGAGGAGCTTGAAAACCATGGGGAGAGAACCCGCGCAGACCCTGTTGTGACCCCCACTTCCCTTAACACCTTGTGGGTACCAGCGTGTTTGGGGGTCGCCGAAACGAGAGCTTAAAGGGAGGGTCAAGGGGCGAGGATGTGGTGTAGGATGGGGAGGGGTTGTTTATGTGTGGGATAGTGTGGACGGGGAGATAGGTAATTTGCGAGTGTGGACGCGCGCCCCGACTGCCGCCTGGGGTGTGGGGTGGCGGAGGACTCATGTGCGGGTCTCCATGGCCTGGAGCCGGCCGAGAACGCGAGGTTATCTGCGGTCGCAGCGCGGTGCGGGCACTGGGCAGCGCGGGTCCCCGGCCCAGAGGGAGGGGCACGCTCGCCAGGGGCCCAGAAAGCGGAGCCGAGAGCCTGGGAAGGTCCAAGGCAGCCCCGGGGCAGGTCGGGTCTGCGTTGGCTGGGGAAGGCGGGGACGCGCTGCCTGCCTGCGGCCAACCCTCATCGAGGAGGGGATGGGGGCAAAACGTGAGTCTCGGATGCCTGGGTCCGCCAGCTGAGAATCCAGTTGTCGTTCTTAGGCTCTGGAACCGAACGGCAGACGCGGTCAGTTGGGGTGTCCTCCGTGGGTCCCTAGGGACGCCGATGGGTGAGGAGCCGCCGCCTTTGCCATCCCCGCCGCTCTGCAAACGCTCGCCTCCCTCCCTATGGTGCGTGCGCCGCGGCGCGCCCCGGGCGAATCGCGGACGCAGGTATTTATGTAGCATTAGGCGAGACCTCGGCGCTGGAGGGATCGGACCGTGGAGGACGCCGAGCTGCTGCTGCCCGCGAAACTTGCACTTCGTCAGCCCAGGGACAGTCATGCTCCGCTGCTGCAGGCTCCTGCCCCTCATCAGCCGAGCTGCGCTGGGATTCGGACTCCTCTTGCAGCGACAGATCTGTCCTGGTTACAGCTGTATTTACCCTAATTTCAGTCTCTTTAAAGTCATCTGTTAGTCACGACAGAGTTCTTCCCTTGCCGTGTGGTCTTATCTCTAACTCAGCCCTGGGAGGGCAGATTTAAGGAATTATTTCGATTTAGGATGAATGGCAGCAGATTTAATTAGCCCACCTCATTCCTGATGTTTTTAAAAATTGTATTGGGTTGGTGTGGAGAGCTAACTTTTTCACTCCTTTTGGGGGGGTGGGGTGATGAACAATTTTATAGATTGTTCATCCTAACACTTGGCAAAAACGTTGTCAGATACCGCACAGGTGAATACTTTAAAGGCTGGTCCATATGCATGGATTTGAGTAGTCGCATATTCTAGGTGTTTGTACAGATAAGCAGCTGTATGCCACTGACCAGTGTAGTCTCTGTCCCATACATTGTTCTGAGTGCACTTGATTTTTCAGCCTGCTATAAATCAGGGAATTACTAGCACATGTGCCCTTAAACTCTGTATGAAATGAATGACATTTAAATTGGTTTATAGGCATTTAACCAATTTTAATAACTTGTCTGCACAAGCATCTTATAAACCGTATTTGTCTATGATTAAGGAAAACATTTTCTTCTGTTCAGTCTCTCCATTATTAGCACAGTTAACGGAAATTTATAGGTCCCCAACTTTCATTTGCAAGCAACAATCCAAACGAAGTACCTAGAGTTGTACTGAAATAAAATATCCTATGGTAGCCATGGTAACAAATAGATTAAGGTTATTGGTTTTCATCTGGATGTGTTGGGGGGGGCGCGGAATCTAGTGTTGTGTCTTTTTAATTATGTTTCTAATGAGTAGTGGTCATACTCCATGTATTCAGTGTGGGAGATAAGCGAGACCGGGAATTCAGTTTTGTGAGAGGTTTATTGGAACAAAGACTAGTCGTGCCCAAGAGAGTGACTTCTGTTAACTGTAGCTCCTCATATCCAGAAAGCAAATGGATAAAACCTTTTTTGTTTTTCAAGTAGATGAGAATTGAGTTAGTCCCTTTAAGATTAGAAAATGTATTTTGCGTATAAGCTCTTTCCAAAGGAACCTTCAAATCCAGCTCCTGTTTTCTAGGAATAAACATGTTAGAAGTGTGGATGTTGGTGTGGATTGGGTGTCACAGTTGTTATCAACACCTGTCAGTCTAAGTGAGGCATATCATTAGTCTATTCAAATCTTGCCTGTTTCAATATTCATGCATTTCCATGGTGATCCATTCCATTTTTGTTTACTTAGTCAACCTTATAAATCTTTGGCATCAATTTCAAATGTGCCATCTTTTTTTCTTTCATTTATCAATTGATTGGGCTGCAAATCATTGCCAGATTAAAGCGTTTCCTTTTTTTTTCTGCTAGTTCCCAAAAGTTTACACTATTCCTGGGTACACACAGATATTAAGGGGTTAAATTTTTTAATAGACTCAAATAACACCACTGATGCTAATGTAGATTTTTAGCATCTCATTTGATATATGTGCATGCATGGGTATTTTTTTTTTCTTCCAGCAGGCTTACCGTAAAGCTTTCTCGCTTTATGGCCCTGAGATGTCAATCCAATCCAGCAGAATTGACTAAAGATTTTCCCTCCTCCCTCTCTCCCTTCCTTCCTTTCTTCTTTTTTTTTTTTTTCCTACCCTGTTATGGTTCAAGGATTCTTTATGTCTTCAGGTATATCTGGCTCAGGCAGACTTCAGGACTTTTGTGTATTGGAACGGGCCTGTCCTTCTAGGATCTTTTCTAGTACTAGCCAAAAACAGAAGGTTCTGGAGCATCAGAGGATTTTCCGAATGCGATATACATTTAGTCACAGCATATATTGTCCCTGGGATCGTTGTAACACTTTAACTTCGCTGATCAGGCAGCTTTGCTTAAATGCGAGTGATGATTTTGTTCACCCGCTTTCAGCTTTGCTTTCTAATGATGCGGTCCCATGCTAATCACACCCCGTATAGTTCAGAAATATCAAGGCAAGCGTTAGCACGCTACTGACTTATTAGGATCAGGAGAAGTAATTGGAACACTTAAGTTCAAAGTCAGATGGAGAAATGGAATTATAACCAACCTTGTGATTCTATAATCAGTCAATCAAGTGCCTACTTGGGGGTAAGGGGAGGAAGAGACACCATGAATAAGAAATCCAGCCATTGGTTGTGGTGGGTGAGGATAAACCAAAGCAGAAACTGTGTAGGACGACTACAGAACAAGAAATCTCTTTGTGGATGGATAAATCACATGTAGACCCAAATGTTTAAAACCTGGAAGAGTATTTGTAGTTTGTGCAGAAGATGGTCATTTGTTATTACTCAGGAAATCAGGGGTCATTCCTAATATGCTAAAAAAAAAAAAAATGGATAACATAATCCCTGGCAAGTACTTCCATTTGAAGTAAATTTTACTGTAGACATGGTCTGAATAATTTTGGTTAAGAAGGAAAAGTGTGTCAGAATTGCCTGCCTGTTGGATCAAAAATACTGAGGACAGGACGACTCTGAAAGCACACTCTGGTTCTTCCTACGGCAGCTCCAGGCTTACTTTCCCCAAGTCCTTGGTCAGAAAGGTGGTCTGTACTTTGTTCGAAGAAGTCATTTGAAAAAAGGGAGACCGAAGCTGTAAATTAAGATGAGGCAAGTTCATCTTTGGAAATAGCAACACAGTTATTTCTGAACTGAACTTTGTTGTCTTGAAGCATCTCTACCTTTAGGGAGGCAAGGGGAAGATCTCCCGTTTCCCGTGAGAGGGGATTTCTGCGTGAAATTCAAATGCCTCATCGACTGTTGACTCTGCTGCAGCCGGTGATGATTCCGAAGCTAGAACAGGAACGGTCAAGCGTGTTATGGTAGGGGATCGGGTTTGGGCCAAGAGGTCAGCTCCCCAAACATTTAAAGACTGCCATTGGCCGCACCGGGGTCAGTTTTTATAATTATTTTATAGAGTTTTGAAATTTTTAATTCATTGATTCTTTTAAGGAATATGTATATGTGTGTGTGTATATATATACACAAATATATATACACACATATACAAATATATATTCTGTCACTTTTTAAAAATTGTGGTAAAAAACACATAAAATTTATCACCTTTACCATTTTTAAGTGTACAGTTCAATAGTGTTAATGTTCGCGTGGTGGTGTGGGGCTATCCAGAGCTTTTTCATCACTGAAACTCTACACCCATTAAGCATGAACTGCCCCCTCCCCTAGCCCCTGGCAACCACCATTCTACTGTCTATGGAATTGGCTACTTTAATATCTCATAGAAGTGGAATCCTGCAGTCTGTGTCTTGGAACATGGGTGTGCAAATATCTCTTTGAGATCCTGCTTTCAATTCTTTTGGATATGTATACCCAGAGCGGGATTGTGTCTTCTGCCACTTTTTACCTAATACATTACATTGATCTTCTGTTTAAGAGACTTGGTGAAAATGCAGACAACAGAAGACAGTCAGATAAAGAGTGCAGTAGATGTGGCTGATATTTCTTCTTGCTTTTTTGGGTGTACATTTCCTCGTGAGTCTCTCATCTCGTAGGTTTCGCTTTCACCGCTTGCCTGAGTTGCGGCAATAGTACGGAGTGGGTAAAGGCACGGACTTCGTCTCAGAGTTGATGTCCAGTCCCTGATGCCTGCTAGCTGTGTGACCTTGGAAAGATGCTTCATCTCAGTTAGCCTCAGGTTTCTTTTATGAAAATAGAGAGAATCATCGTGGCCGAGATAACTCCAGTAAAACCTGCATCCCAATGTGTGTCCTGGCGAAGTGCTCCAGAGAGGAGAGCTTGGGTGAAGTAACAGTGCCAGGAGAGGCAGCAGCAACCCTGGAGCTCTCAGAAACCACAGACACCTATCCTATTAAATTCGATCCTAAATGATTTCATGTTGCACCGGGGTGTGTATATATATATTGTATTCTGTGAATCTCATTATCAGCACTTATTCTGAAAGGCATAAGCGATTTGCATCACAATTACAGTAGTTAAAAATATCCTTGAGTGGATTTGATATATGTACTTTTAATTCCATTTTTAGTATCCTAATTTTAGAGTTGATGTGGATTTTAGAGGTCAGCTAATCTAGCTGTTATTCAATCACCAAACCTGTGTCAAACCCCAATAATATAATAACAGTAGCTTCCAGTTATGGCTGCCCACTATATTTTAGTACTTTACATATATTATCTCTAATCCTCATGTCAATGCTGCGAGGTAGGGATTATCCACATTTTACAAATGAAGATGAGGCTCAGAAAGTTAATCAACTGGCCCAAGGCCGCAAGTCTAGCCACATTGTAGAGCTGGGTTTGAACCCAGAACCCTCAGCTACCATCGTCTGTCTTGTCTTTTCTCTGTGTGTGTGTGTATGTGTGAATGTGTGTATGTGCATGCCCGTGCGCATGTGCACGTGTGGTTTTCTGATACTCCAGACTGGGTCTCAGTGCATTTGCACCGCTTCACACTGCCTGTTATGTGCCAGGTACTGCATTTTCTGTGCTAATTAACATTTTAAAGAAAATAATTCTCTTAGAGGGAATGTGAGCTTAAATAAGAATATTAACCAGGTCTGACCAACATTCACCGTATTTTCAGATTGCTCACCTGCTTCCGTTTACTCTGGTTCCTGGAAGGCTAATGAGAAATCCCTTCAGATGCTTGAACGGCATCTGTTTCCATATCGAGCCAGTGTAATAAGTAAACAGCACATTGAAGAGTAGAAACAGTGTACAAAGATTCAAGGATGAATCCAGAACCACTCGAGACTGATCTGGGCTTGATCACTTTTGAATCCCAGTGTCTAGCACAGTGCCTGGCACAGAACGCCATAATAAAAATGTTTGCCTGCATAAGGTTATGCCCAGAGAAGGTGTCAGGTAATAGATATCAAAGCCTGTTTTTTGGATTTTCTTTGCATTCAGTATCTGTATAGTTATATCTTCATGGTTTTTCATTGTGTGGAGTTTTAGATGCTATAATTGGGCATATGTGTATTAAATATGCTTGTTGATGAGTTCTAACTAATCTAAATGGAATCTTCTAGGATTTATGACTTGAAACTTTGAAGACTAATTTTCTTGGAGCTTCTTCGTTCCAGTGATAACTTGAATCTACTTGGCACTTTTGAGAGTTGACACAAAGTCCATCCTTCATATCACACTTACTTGTAAGGTGTGGTCCCTACTCAGATTTTTAAATTTGTGGTATTTCACAAAAGCATCGTTTTAAAGAAAAATACAACACCTAGAAATCATAGAGACCACTATGAAAGGGCAGTAACATTGTATTTTTCAACTTCAGTCCTGTTTTTATTCTTTAAATTTGTTTTTTTAGAGACGGGAAGAGAGTGTGAATAAAGCCTGGAGCAGACATCTCAAAGATGTGTTCGCTCCCTGTTTTAACTCTTCCAACCTTTGTTCAGCCAAGTGGTGGCTTCTTCAGTAAGAGATTAACATGAGAAGAGCATGGTTCTGATGCCTGTGATCATACCTGGAATTAAGTGATGGCATAGGAAATCCTGGGCGAGGGTTAGGCTGCAGAGGGGCGGCCGTCCCTGGGTTGGCACGGGCCACTCCTGTGTGCCTGCCTGTCCAGCTCCTCCACCTCCCCCTTCCTCCCGGGGTTGTTTCTACTCTAAAGGCAAAATAGGGCGTGAGGCTTCCTTTTTCTTCAGGCACCCCGACAAAGCTCTTAGAAGCAGGGTGGCGGTAGGGGCAGTGAAGGCAGAGCAGACGAGAGGACTCTCCATCTCTGGCTTGTGAAAAGCAAAGCCAGTCAAGGCATAGGCTGAAGCTGAAACCTAACAGTAGCCAGATCGTCCCTGTTTTCCTTTTGTACATTTAGCAACATTGAGAAGTGGTGGAGGGTGGTGAGACGTGGACTTAAAAAAAAAATCTTCCCTTTCTCTTTTACCTTCTCTTTTCAAATTTCCAGCTTTAAGCATTTGCTTTTGTATCAAAACCGCAGCTGAACTTAGCCTCCCAAGGAACGTGGACGATATATATTCAGCTCGTGGAGCTTCCAAATGAATATAGATCCAATAACTGTTCATGGAGCAGGCACAATGGGGAGAGAAGAGCCTTTCCTGTGGCATCTCGTTGTTGCTCACCCTGTGACATGGGTGGCGTTATTCCCATTTTGCAGATGAGTTCTAGAGAGACAAAGCATTTGCCGGAGGTCAGACCAGCAAACACGGGTGCTGGATGGTTAAAGGGATGAACAAGCCTGGCCTCCTGTCAACTGCCAGACCACGAAGAAGGGAGAGAGCCAATAGTCCCTTTCCTAGGGAATATAAATTGCTTATTAAAATCACAAAATAAGTCACATGTTTAGCCACATTGCTCACTGATTTCCACGGTTGAGATAATAAGTTGAGCTCCAGCTAATTTTATTTTAAGGTGTGAAATAAATTTAAAGAAACAGAAACCCACTGGTATGATTTCAAATACCTGTACACTTAAACTTACTGCCATCGTCACTTGTAAAACTGAATAAGAGTTCCATTCTGAGTTTATCTCAGAGGCGGAGGTCTAGGTGACGCCTTTTCTTTGTGGTCAGAAGGCTTCCTGGGGGCACTGACTTAAATGCATGGGGATTGAATGTTCGAGGATTAAATGAGGTCCTGTTTACAAAGTGTTGGAACAGCACCAGGCATATCCTAAGTGCCTCTGTGTACATGGGTGGGTTGGGTTCTGTTCCAAATCACATGAACAAGTGGTTATTTCTGGACTCATCTTGGGACTCATGGGCTCCTTGAGGGCAAGGACCAGCTTTGTCTTTTAGCCTTGGACCTGGCACATGTTGGGTACTCACTGATCCAATATCCTGAGCTCAACAAAATGAGGTAAGGTAAGACTGGGAGGAGACAGGGCCCCAACCAGGAGAGCGCCCAGTCTAACCAGGAAGCCCATGGCTCCTCGTGAAGCATCTGGAGAGCAGGTGGAATAAGATCAATGAGTGGTCCAGTCCCGCGATTTCCTGGGAAATTCTGAGAGACAGACCAGAGGGGAAGAACCTGATCATGAATGCTGCTGTGGCCACGAGCCCGTGTGTCCACCCGTTCTGCCTGACCACTTAGGTCGGATGCTGCTGTCGTTGACCAAGCTCTCCAAGCCAGCAGAGAGGAGTAAAAAACCGTGCTGCTTCAGGCCTGGTCCTCAGAATGGTGCCAGGCCACAAACTGTCACCAGTCTACGACAAGATAAATTGGAAGCAAGCATTTAGAAACTTCTTACTGTGTTTGACATTCCCTTGACAGCCAAGGGCATGACCCATGGGCTTCTCTCATTGAAAAAGGTGTAGACCAGTTTGGGTAGTGTCAAACTCCCACAGGAGTTGCCGAGAGAGTGGCCTATGGTGTGAGCTGCAGTCTAGGCAAGCATGGTAGGACCACGTTTCGGTTCTTAATGGATTGGAGATAGAAACAAAACCCCAAAACCTTGTCCTTCACCACAGGTAGGGGTAGAGGACAGCGTGGAAGCCTAGATGTGGTTGTCTTGCTAAAGTATGTGCACTGACTTTCCAAAGCTCCAATCTAGAACCCCTAGATTTGGTGGACTGAATTCCGGCCAGTCCAGCAGTGCTCATTTAGTGGGGTAGCTGTGTGGTCCCTCCTGCCCAGAATGTGATTGCTGTTTTGTGGGGGCTGTGAGGAGGGGGCCCTGCTGTGTGTTTATGTGCATCCCTAGTCAGTCTCCCTGATGCTGAGAGAGAGCTTCAGGGTCTCAGCTCAGGAACCTCATACCCCCATTCATCTTGAGGCCCTTTTGTTGCAATTCGGCACTGTTTTGACCTCTTGAGATTTGGGTAGGTTACTTTGCCATTGAATTGGCTTACTTGGTTGATGTGAAAAAATAGAAGATGACCATGCCCTGATTCTGGCTCTCCAAACCAAAAGCAAGGGCCGTGAAATTTGGGAAGAGTAAGTGCGGCCCTTGAAAGCCGAGTTGGTGAGACCCAGAGGCTGCGTGCCGTGTGTGCGTCTGGCCCATCTTGCTCTCGAAGAGCCTGCTGTAAGTGGAGTGCCGTAATCTATTCAGTTCATGCTGTTCCAACCAGCTTTAATCATCAAAACTTGAATAATATTCAAACTGTGAAAGGAACATATTTCTTGCTGAAGCCTAGGTGTGCCAGGTGGAAGCGCCAAAGCTTCTCAATCTACCCATCTCTAGCAGCACATTGCACAAAAAGGAGCACCTGGATTGCGTCCTGCCACGTGGGGAAACTGCCTTTCTCCCCAATCAAACGGCGCTAAGATTTGAAATTTCCTCCCTTTCCCCCAGAGGAGAAACATGATTTTCATGGAACCAAGCTTCATGGAAGTCACTTTTTTCCTCTCTGGGAAGTCACCACCTCTCTTGTGAGCTGAAGGGACATTGCTCCCTGGCCTCAGGTGTCTGACACGGTCTGCTCTGGCACCCCTGGGGGAGAGGTCTGGCAGTACAGAGACCCACAGGGCTCTCTGGAGGGAGGGGATGTGGGTTTTGCGACCTGGAAGGCACCGGTGACTGGTGACTGGTGACTGGGACCTGAGGGGAAGGTCACACGTGACCGTGGAGAGACTAGTAGGAAAGCAGCTTGGGCTCCCGCTAGCTGGGATAAAGACACGCAAACCCTCGTCCTGTGGCACAGGCTCCAGCCCTGAGTTTCTAGATGACAGCCCCTGGCTCTGCCGATGCTGTCTCCCTCACTTCCCCGAGAAGGGCGTTCCAGAGCCGCTGCCCTGGTCAGGTTCCAGATGCTGCAGAAACCACAAAAAGCCGTCTTTGTTGGTGGGGACTCCTAGGGGAGGCTGAAGGGGTGGGATGGGCACTCAGTGAACTGTGAAGTCACAATTTGAGAGCTGTAACTGTCAGTTGTTTATATCCCAGGTGTGCCTTCAAGGATGTCTGGTTTTCAGAAACATTTTTTGATATCTGAAATAGACACCTGGGCCAGATGTGGTCTCCTTCGTCCTAGGAAAGGGAGGGGGCAGTTACGTGTGTGACTCTTTGCTTCCATTCTCTGTGTGACCTCTGTGGGCTACTGGGTATGGGAAGAGGTGTAGGGGATACGAGATTGATATCAGGGACTAAGCATGTGACAGTAGGGAGGGTAAGACTGGGTTCCCAGTCCTGCACGAAGTTACAATTAAAACTTATTTATTTTCAACTCAAGAACAAACAAACCATCAGATTGAAAAATGGGCAAAGGACTTGAATAGACATTTCTCCAAGAAGATATACCAATAGCCAATTAGCACATGAAAAGATGCTCAACATGACTAATCATTAGTAAAATGCAAATCTAAACCACGATGAGATATGACTTCACGCCAATTAAGACAGCTATTATAACAAAAAACACTGGGCCGGCTCCATGGCTGAGTGGTTAAGTTTGCGTGCTCAGCTTTGGTGGCCCAGGGTTTCACCAGTTGGATCCTGGGCGCAACCCTAGCACCGCTCATCAAGCCATGCTGAGGCGGCATCCCACATAGCACAACCAGAAACCTATAACTAGAATATACAACTATGTACTGGGGCTCTGGGGAGAAGAAGAAGAAAAAGATTGGCAACAGATGTTAACTGAAGTGCCAATCTTTAAAAAAAAAAACAAAACAGTAAATAAGAAGTATTGGTGAGGATGTGGAGAAATTGGAACCCTGACACACTACTTGTGGGAATATAAAATGGTATAACTGCTAAATAAAATAGTATGGGAGTTCCTCAAAAAGTTAAACATAGTATTACCATATAATCCAGCAATTCTACTTCTGGGTATATACCCAAAAGAAGTGAAAGCAAGGGCTCAAATAGATATTTATACACCTACGTTCATAGCAGCATTATTCACAGTAACCAAAAGGTGGAATCAACCTAAGTATTCATCAACGAATGAATGGATAAATAAAATGTGGTATGTACATACAATGGAATATTACTCAGCCTTCAAAAAGAAGGAAATTCTGACACATGCTACACCATGGATGAACCTTGAAGACATCAGCCTAAGAGAAATCAGCCAGTCACCAAAAGACATATTGTATGATTCCACATATATGAGTCAACTACAGTAGTCAGATTCAGAGATGGAAAGTGGAATGATGGTTGCCAGAGACTGAGGGGGGTGGGGAAGAGGGAGAGGTTGTTTAATGGGCATAGGGTTTTAGTTTGGGAAGGTGAAAAAGTTCAGGAGATGGATGGTGGTGATGGTTGCACAACAATGTGAACGTGCTTAATGCTGCTGGACTCCATTTAAATGGTTAAAATGGTAAATTATATGTTATATATTTTTACCACAATAAAAAAGTAAACTTCTAAACACATTCCAAACTGGTTCTCCTAATAAATTCTTTAAACAATTTGCTTAGGGAAAAGAAGGCATTCACTTGGGCAGTTCAAAAACTCGTATTGAGCACTTGCTGTGTACCTGGCCCTGTGCTAGGCATCGTATTTATTTATTTATTTCATTTGAGGTGTGATAGATGAGGCAGTACAATAAAATCCGTAGATCCTAAGTGTTCAGTTGACTGAGTTTTGATAATTGTATAGACCTGTGTAGCCACCATCCAAAACAAGATAGAAAACATTTCCATCACCCCAGAAGTTCCCTGTTTCCCTCTGCAAGCAATCCCCTTTCTTCTCCCCAACCACCTTCTGATGTCAATCGCCATAGATTAGCTTTGCCTGCTGTTGGCTTTGTACTTTTGAGCCCGACTGGTTTCATTCAGCATACCATGTGTGCTATTCATCCATGTTGATGTGTGTCCCAGTAGTTGGCTCTTTATTGCTAAGTAGTATTCCATGGCACATACCACAGTTTGTGTGTCCGTTCTCCTGTGGATGGACATTGGGTGGTAGTTGGAGACAGACAGCACTGAGTAAGAATGTTAGCCCAACTGGGAGTGTCCCCACAGATTGAGGTTACCATACAAGTTCTCTGTGCTGGGCGTTTTCTTGACTGGCAGCATAGTCAGCTTCGAATGGTTTCCAGATAATGGCATTTTGGTGATTTATACTAAAAATATGACATCCAGTGGACCAGACACATGTGTTGCTACTGAACAGATTTCTCCCCTGAAGGCGTGTCACACAGGCAACTAAATCTCTATCAGGAGGCTGCTTGGTGACTGTGCACTGGGGACAGTAGGTTTGTGGATGGTCTTAAAGTTGTGTCCTTGAGCTGTGGCTGCACCATCCTCAGCTCAGGGGGCCACTTGCAGAACTGACCAGATGCCTGGGGGGCACAGCGTGGGGGCGGGAGAAGCAGAGCATTCTCTCCCCGGGGCAGGGCTAGGGTGGCCAGTACCCAACTCAGCCCTTTTCTTTCTGGTTTGGAGCCTCAGGGCCGGTTGACATGTTCTTTCTGTAGCCACGTTAACACCTTTCATCTGACACTGAAGCGCAAGAGGTATTCTGTCTTTACAGTGACTTTGCCCTCTCTGTTGTGACCCAATCTGTGGTGAGCCTATAGTCTGACTCTGAGGTCAGTGTCCCTGATTTCCACATTTCTGGGCAGTGTCTCATCTCACGAAGTAGTGAGGCCTTCTGCTTAAGAGCTGTGGCCTTCACTGCCACGTAGATCTGGGCCCAACATCCTAGCAGGGCCACGTAGAAGTGGCAGGATCTTACTGCAGCTCTTGGAACGTAGCTACCTCATAGAATTACACTAATAATGGCTTTGCTGCCCTGTGTACTGCCTGTAATAGGCCTGTAGGGAGTGGGGGATGGGAAGGCAATGCCTGCCTTCCAGAAACTCTGACAAAAGTCATCATTCTGAAAGCTGAATTCAGTTATTTTCCCCTATTTCCACTTCCTGAGCAGTGCCTCATCGCATGACGTAGATGATGCAAGTGGAGAGTGTGGGTGACAACTGGAACTGTTGCTCTGTGGTAGAGAGCTGTGGAGACGCAGGGGGGCTGGTGAGGGTGGGCTCTGGTCACTGGGAAGCCCCACAGAGCAGGGAGAATTTTGAGACCCTCCAAGGTCAAGCACATTTACGGTGGTCTTCTCTCCATTCAGAAGCCTCACTCTGTGTACACAACCCCCGTCCCAAGTCCACCAGCTCACAAACTCAATACAGCTAACAAATCTACTTTCCCCTGTGAGAGGTAAGCTTGGAAGACCCAGCTTGGGTTTGCACAGTGATTTCTAAAGGATGCATTTCCCTGAATTCACCTCTGAGAGATGTTGGTGGCACAGCCAGGGTGTGCGTGAGCTCCATGACTGTGTGGTTGGCGCCCCCACAGTGTTGATGCTCATGGATGGGGGAATGGAGTGTGGAGCCCGTCTCAGCAAGTCAGGGCCTGACAAGTCACCCACCTGCCCACTTGTGGGCTCGGGGGACCTAGGATGGAGGAAAGGATCTGCCCTTTAAGGGAACTACATTCCTGAAGCTGCTGGAGGAGTAGGAAGCGTGCATTGTTGACGGAGGGACTGTCAGCTGGTTCCAAGGAGCCACTCTGGCCAGGCGGAGGCCATCCTCCATTCCCTCTCCCCTTTTCCTTCTCCAGAAGGTTTGCCTGTCTCTCTGTGCAGTTCAAATCCTGTCTGTCCTTGATGGCTTCCTCCGGGAGGAGCCCCTTGCCCATGTGGATTCCCTGACCTAGGTTCTCAATGTAACTGCATCATAGGAGCTCCAGCTGACCATGTGTTCTTGGGGGAATTCATCGCCTCACCTTTTGTTTATATTCCTTTGCTGACTTTCCTCTGAGGGTATAGGCCAATGCTGGGCATGTTTCCTACTTGGAACAAGCCAGGCCCAGAGAATGAGTGTGCCGTCCAAGACTTGCCAGTCAGAGGCACAGCTGGGATGGGAGTCCAAATCCTAGAACGTGGAAAGAGCATCCTGGACGCTGCACTGAGGTCTGGGTGAGGGATCCTCTCCTGTATCCGGTGCTATTTCAAGCTGTCCTGGGTGGAAAAGTACAAACTCCACGGAATTTTCTCTTTCGGTGTTGCTTTTATTGTCACATGGAAGTATGGATGATTTCCTAAAATGTGTTCTCGATAAGGGGTCCCTTCACTGGGATGTGAAATGACTGTGCATCCAAATCCGAGCCATAACAGATGATCTCTGCTCCATTTTCCCTGCACACCAGACACACATCTTTCCAGCACACTACACTGTGTGCTCGTCTTAAGTCCTTGGGCCTTGGGGCTTTCGGTGAAAGCCCAGCCTGTACTGGGTTTCCAGTGTTGCCCATGCCTGCCCCCCGCCCCATCCTCTTCCCTCTCTCTCCCCAACCCAGATTTGTATCTCCCCTCTGCCCAGCTGTGAACCACACAGCCTGGCTTGTCTTGGGGAAACCTGTCCTCGAGGTATGTTTGGGCCCTGGGGTGGGGCTGGCAAAATGGTGGCATGAAAACTCTTCCTTGCCTTTCTTCTGATCCGGACATCTTAAGGAAAACTACAGACACTTCTCGGGGATTGACAACAGCGTTTCTAAAGTGACTGTGTCATGAGTCTGGTTATTTGAGAGACTAGTTTTTAATTAAGAAGGAAACTTGGTTAATTAAAAGAAATCAGGCACATATTATATATTTTATATATTTATATACTTTGATGTCAAGAATGTAAAAACAAAAAGAACATAGGAACAAGGCTGAAAATATGCCATATGTTAACAGTGGTCATCTTTCTGCTTTAAAATTCTCCAGATTTTTAAAATAATCAGCATATTTTTCATAATGGGAAAAATGAAAACATGGAAAAGAAATTATAAGAAGGTTAGTTTTTGCCACCCACCACCCCCATGGTGCGCAATATGTGTGTTTGTATGTGCCCACACTAACACTGATGATCACATGAAAAGGACAGACCATAACGTGGAAGAAATTTTTAAGCAACTAGTTTTTTGAAGGGAGGAAGGAACAAAATCATTTCGTGTAATCCCATATAAAATATCCCTCATAGTGAATCTCAGACTCACCTTAACTGAACAATTCTTTCAGGGTTCTGTTCTATCCTGGGGTTCCTGCAGGATCCAAGATTTAGGGGCTTTCTTAAAGGTAGCTAAAACAGGCTTCAAACCTTAGAAGCCTGCCTCGTTGAATGCAGTGCCAGCCTTCTCAAATAACTGTGCCCCCAAGTGGTCGCTTGTACCTGTAAATTACATCCAGCAAAAAGGTGGCAATTAACCAGGTCCTGGACTGCAGGGTTTACAGTTTAAAGATGATGATGATGATGATGATACACGGCAAAGAGCAGTGAGGAAGCGGGGAAGAAATCCAAATTTTGTGTGTGCACTTGTGCTTGTGTGTGTGTGTTTGGAGAGCGAAAGATAGGGAAGAATTTTCTGAATGTTTACCTTCCCTGTGCCCCTCCAGAAAGTGTGTGTGTGTGCGCACACGCTTCCATTTGAGAGGGACCTGGTTAGAAGGGGTGAGGACAGCTGTGAACAGAGCCCTCCCAAGAATTCTGGGGACTTTGCTCCTTTCTCAGGAGTGCTCCTCCATGCCTTTGATGGCCTGCTTCTCTGCAGCAATAGTTCCATGATAGCCTCCTTGGCAGTCTGCCAGAGGCTGTAAGTGTACAGAGAATTGTGTTTTAATAGAAGGCTTTACCTCTGATACAGATTTAAAATGAAGAAGAAACTTTCTGTTCCTCAGCCAGAGCGAAATGCATTTTGCTTCTTGTGAAATGCTGGTGATTACAAGCTCATCTTACATAATTTTATTATTTTCAATTGCTGCCTGTCAGTCTCAGGTGATGGTTTCCTGGGAGCTGAAAGGAGGCAGATTCTAGGTGATGATAAAAAAAAGTCACCCAGTCATTAGCAAATCGTACAGAAGTTTAGAAAGGAGAATAATTATCTTCGTGATGATGCTGTTTAAGATAATCAGAACCTGCATTGCTAAGTTAGACATGCAGAAGTGAATTGAGTACTGTTTAATGGCCTTTTAGAAAATGTATTTTCACTTTAACAAAGAGTTGATGTTTGAGATTTAAAAAGAAAAATCTTTAATTCTAATGAAGGAATTCTCTTGAATAACCACATTTTCAGAAATCTCTGACGCTGTTGAGGTGGTCCACTGTCACGCCCACAAGAGGGCATTTTCTCATCAACTACTGAAAAAAACGATTTGTTTTTCTACAGAGAAGCTGAGTGGCCTGGGGAAAGGAGAGTGTTAATCGCAAGCAGGGGATGGAGAGCTGCTTGCAATTGAGTTGTATGTATGTTTCCGCTTAATATGTCCTGCCGGTATGTGAGCCAGAGCTACCGGCCAGGAATTCTGCTCACTGTGTTTACTTACTCTGTTTTTAATGTCTTATTCCCAGAATGACTGGGGACCAAAGGAAACCTTTACAAGAGTTTTCTCCAGACACCGTGCACCAGTAGTGTGTAGCTAGGATGTAGCTAGGATGGATTCCTAGAACTGGTATTATCCATCAATGACTTCAGTACTAAATTTGATTTTCTGATATTTTAAGACTGGCCAAAGTCTTCCACTACAATGATCCCTGCAGCTCCAAGCTCCCTCCTGTCTTTATTTAACAAATATTCATTGAGTAGCTACTGTGTGTCAACAGTGAGCCAGGCTAAGATTCTATCCTCATGGAACATACATTCTCGATGGGAAGATTCAGCATAAAAAAAGACAACGTAAATACTGGAGTATCATCTGGATAATTGTAAATGCTATAAGGAAAAACAACTGGGAGAAGGAAAGAGGTAGCTATTTTGGATTGAGTAGTTAGGAATACTTCTCTGAAGAGTAACAATTTATATTCTAGTTTTGTTCAAGCAGGACCAATACTATTTGGATTACGAATGTAATAAATCCTTTAAATTCTCTTTTCTTCCAAGAGGTTAGTTGCAGTGTTTACTATTTTATACACCATGAAATGAATATGGAGGAAGCAACATGGAGTTGCCAGTTATTAGTTTGTTAAATAACATTTTAAAACTACCATCTATGCTTCACCTCATCATTTCAATAAACGATGAATATTTTAACACCAAAGAGTAGGAAGGATATAATCCCAGAATATAGGAGAGTTGAATAAACTTAGTGTTTGGGAAAGTTTGCTACGTACTCCTGAGTTTTCTTGTTTTCCATGGACTCTGAGAACTTCATCATGGACTGGTCTTGCTCATGATAATCGTCCACCCTTTCCCCAACCATGAGGACCAAGCCACAGAAGGTACAGTAATGGCAGCTCTGTGGGTACCGGTTCCACAAGCTGCCCAACTCACAGCCACACATAACAAGACACAAGAGCAGCAGGTGATGTGCTCCCCACCCTAATGGTTCTAGGATAGGTGGGGAGTCCAGCCCAAGAGCTATGAGGCCCTTAGAGACCCTTGTGACAGTTTCTGAAGCCAGGAGGTAAAGCTCTACTTTGATCACATGTTTTAGAAAGTCAGAGCAGTATGGGGTGGCCAAATCAAGGAAGGCTTCATGGGGAAGGTGAGTCTTCAACTTAGCCTTAAGGGATAGATAGGTGTAAGGAAGAGGGTCATGAGATCATAATGCGTGGTGTGTTCATTTTTTTAAGTTAATGTGGAACATTTTTTGGTAATAAGAGCAACACCCATCATGTAATATTTCCAGGCATAACAAAGTAAGTAATAATCTCTAAAAACCTATTGCCCAGAGATGGCTATTGTTAATATTTTATTGTGTTTTCTTCTAGCCTTTTTTTGTTCTGCATTTTGACAATAGCTGGGGCCATGTTGTATATTAAATTTTGCATCTTGCTTTTTTACTTTAGAACATTTTCCCACGTCATTCAAAAAGATTCTTAAACATTACTTCTTCATGCCTATGTGGTATTCCATCATGCCTGCAGTCTGCTTTACTCAGCCACTCCCGTCAGGTGTACTTTCTTTCTAGTATAACACTCTGGTGAGTATTCTTGTGTATCATTTTGGCTCATAATTTTGGTGTCAGACCCTATGACAAGGCCCGGCTCGGAGGGTGACATCAGGCTCATAGCATTATCTGCAGATAGTAGCACCAGCCTCATGTTGTGAGAGTTACATGAGAGAATGTTTCCGATAGAGTTCTAGAAATAGAATTATCAAGGTTTGATCTTTTAAAAATTATATAACTTTCCAATGATAAGAGTAATATTCTTTTATTTTTTGAGGAAGATTAGCCTTGAGCTAACATCTGCTGCCAATCCTCCTCTTTTTGCTGAGGAAGACTGGCCCTGAGCTAACATTCATGCCCATCTTCTTCTACTTTATATGTGGGACGCCTACCACAGCATGGCTTGCCAAGTGGTGCCATGTCTGCACCCGGGATCCCAACTGGCCAACCCCGGGCTGCCAAAGCGGAACGTGCAAACTTAACCACTGCGCCACCAGGCCAGCCCAGTAGTAATACTCTTTATGGAAAATTTTAACAAAAAGAAAAACTATGCCTAATCTCATCACTAATAGATAAAAACAATTAACATTTTAGAATCTGTTATTTGTCACTTTTAGCAGAATTGGTACTATATATATGTATATGTATAATTTTATCTCCTACTTTTTCCCTCTTCACTTTGTATTGATTTTTCCTTATTACATATTTGGAAACAAGATCTTAAAAGGCTGTATTATTCTATTTGTTATATTAATGTGCCATATTTTATTTAACTTCCTATTGTTGGATGTTTAGATAATTCAGTTATTTGCTATTACAAATTACATTGCAATCAGATATTATTCAACATAAATATCTGCAGACATTTGGGATTATTTCCTTAGGATTAATTCCTGGAACTGGTATTACCAAATCAGAGGTAGGAACATACTGAAGACATTGATCTGTATGGCCACATTGTCCCCAGAAAGCCTTTGCTAGTTTACTTTCCCATAAATAGCGCATGAACAGCCATTTTATCCCATCTTACCTATTATAATTTTTAAAAATATCTTAGTCCATTGGATAGATGGTTAATGGTACCTCGTAGTCTCAATTTGCACTCCCTTGATTACCAGTGGGCTGGAGCATTTGTTTCTGTGTTCATTGACATTCCTGTCCTTTGCCTGTTCTTCTATTTATATTCATATTTTTTCTTATTGATTTGTAAGAGCTCTTTATGCATAAGATGATATTAACCTTTTGGTGTAATGTTAGAAATATTTTTCCTAGTTTGTCATTTGTCTTTTAAATTCGTTTATGGTTTCTTGGTTGTACAGAAGCCTTTAATTTGCTTGTCATCCTATTTATCAGCCTTTTTCACTTTAATGTTTCCTCTTGTTTTTATGCTTAGACAATCCTTTCCTATCCTGGCTTTAGATATCTATTCATTTACATTTTCTTCTACTTCTGAATGATTTCATTTTACAGATTCAGCTTTTTATCCCGTTGAAAGTATCTCGTTTTGTTATAAGATGTAAGATAGGAATTTAAATTTTTTCTTCATAGTTATGTAATTCTTCCAGTTTTGTTTATTGAATGATCTTTCTTTCCCCCAGATTTGAAATGCTCCTTCTCTTATATATTGAATTCTTGTTTAGGCTCGGGTATGTTTCCAGGCTGTGTATTCCGTTCTGCTATTCGCATCTGGCCTACTGCTAGACCACATTGTTTCAATTACAGAAGCTTACATTGTGTTTTAAAATCTAGGAGTACAGATCATCTTCATTATTATTTTCCACAATGTTTTTAGCTAGTCTCTCTGACACATCTGATAGCCCAGATGAACTTTGGAATCATTTTTACCAAGCTAAAGAAATCTCTTGTCAACTTTCTTTTTACGTGATATCCATATGAATTAGATGATATCTATAAATTGATTTATAGAGAATTGACATCCTAACTACAATGTTGAGTCTTCTCATTCAGGAACATGCCATTCCATTTACTCTCTCTGTTTATCTAAGTTTGCTTTCATATCTCTCTGTAAACATTTGTGGTTTTCTTCATATGAGCTCTGCACTGTTCTTAGAGAATTCATTCTCGAAGCTACATAGAGATAGAGTGAGATCTGTCTGTCTCATTTATATTTTCTAATGAGTTATTACTGACAAATAAGAAAGCTGTTGACTTTTATTTATTTATTGTGTATCTTGCCAGGTTATTGAACTTTCTTATGAATAGAACTTTTTTAAGTCGTTCAAAACATGCTGATCATTTTACCAAAAGATTGTATGTACTACCAGTAGTGTCTGGGAGGGCTTATATTATCATTTTTAAGAATCTTTATTAATTTGGAGGAAAATGGAATTTCGTGGTCCTATATACCATTTCAGTGAGTTTCTTTCTGATTCTAAGCCTGAATCTTGGTAATATAATTTATTTGGGTCACACAATCTCAGTACGCAGCGCTTGCCTCTCCTGGAGCGATAGCCAGCTCCGGTGACTGTGATGTGCTGAAGGGTGCAATTTTCAGGTAGGAGTTTGAGGTTCATAGCCCTGTCTTCAGGGGAGGGTGGGAAGGGCTAGTCATAAAGAACGATTTAGGGGCTAGCTCTGGACATATGTCCCAGATTGATTGGGAAGTACCTGCTGTTATCGATGTTAGGTTTAATTTCACCCAAATGTACACTTGTAGCCATACAAACTTGAGTATGAAGAAACAGTCAGATACCACTTGCCTCGGTGTTGAGCCCTGAAGGACACTCAAAATTCCATTCATAGCATGAAGACAACCCCTCAAAGTGAGCAAAAAAGGAGAGGAAGGCTGACCAGAAATGTAACTGTAATATCCAGGCACTTCGTTCCCAGCACTTATACTGAGCCCACATTACGTTGCCATCTCCTCCAGATTAAGGCCTTCTAGCAGTTATGGGGAAGGAAAGGATTTCTCCCACCCTGGTTCTCCCTAGCATATGGCTGGGGGTGGGGGCGGAATCTCCCCACATCCCCACACAGACGGCTTGTGAATGTGCCGATGGTGTGCATTTCCTCCGTTGGACAACTCATCTTTTACTCTTTCATTTTTATGCCAGTTTGGGAAGGTTGTTTTTCTCCCACTTGAAAATCTTCCTCAGAAGGAATATGTTGCCATCAGCAGGTTCTCTATGTTGTAACTATCTCCTGTGAAGCCAGACTGTAAGGCAATGCATCTTCCCTCCATTATTCATGGTTCAGCAAATATCTGAGTGCCTTCTACGTGCCAGGCATTGTGCTTGGCATTGGAACTCAAGGGTGGGCAAAACCATACCTGATTTTCCCTCAAGTTGCTTACAGTTCTAGCTGGGGAGACAGATCTGTATTGGGAGTTCAGATGGAAGGCATACTGGGCTGTTATGGGGAGCCTTACCTCCTCTTGGGCTGAGGGAGTAGGTAATGACCGATCTGAGACATAAAGGAATGGTTGGCCTCAGGATTTAAAGGGAGGCTGAGCTGGGGAGGGGATGGTGCATTGCAGGGAGAGGGGACACATGTACTGTAGCCCTGTATACAAGAGAGTATGGCGTATTTAGGAAAGAAGAGAAGCCCAGGGAGGCTGGAGCTAAGAAAGCAAGGGGGAGCATGGTTCAGGAGGAGATGGGAGAGTTAGGCAGAGGGAGACCATGCAGGGACTTGTCTGCTGCCTATAGAATCTTCATCTGTATTGCAAGAGCACTGACTGACTTTCATCGTTGTGGGGTTTTTCCCCCCCTAAAGATTGGCACCTGAGCTAATATCTGTTGCCAATCTTCTTCTTTTTTTTTTCTTCTTCTCCCCAAAGCCCCCCAATACATAGTTGTATATCCCAGTTGGTCCTTCTGGTTCTGCTTTATGGGATACCACCTCAGCATGGCTTGATGAGCAGTGCTAGGTCTGTGCCCAGGATCTGAACCTGCAAAACCCTGGGCTGCCGAAGCGGAGTGAGTGAACTTAACCGTTCTGCCATGGGCCAGCTCCGACTTGGATGGTTTTTAAGCAAGGGAATGGCATTTTTGAAAAGATGGTGCTGGCTGCCATGTGGGAACCTACTGAAGAGCTCTGAGAAGGGATATGGGGTACAGGTAGGGGGTGATTGCTGGAGTCCAGGTGAGAGTCGATGGCTGTAGCTGAGACTGAGGTGATGGTGCAGATGGAGAGAAGTAAATGAGTATGAGACATTTAAAAGGCAGAGATGGCAAGCCACGGTGGTGGGTTGAATGTAGGGAAGTAAAAGGAGAAGGATGTCTCGGGGTGACCCTGAGATTTCTGATCTGAGGCATGGATGGATGGAGGTGGTGTTGATGGCATTGGGAACACTGGGAGGGAGTCAGGTGTGTTGGAGAAGACTGAGTTTGTTAGGAACAGGTGTAAGGGCTCCTGAGACACGGTGTTGGTAGAAGATAAGCAGTTAGACGTGTGGGTCTGGCTCTCACTCAGAGGAGAGATCACGCCAGAGACGTACATTTGGAGGGATCACCCAAATTAGATTGGAGAAGAAGAATCTTAGAGGTAAGGGACAAGATGTGGGCTAGCTAGTCTGACCCAAGCCTCTTGGGACCTCTTCCTGATTCTTGCTACTACAGCTCTGGCGTCCAGAGGCGTTGCTTTCCCAGGCGTAGAAGAGATCTCTTGTGTCTCTTCCACCATGTGCTGGCTGAGTCAACACTGGAGGCAGTAAAAGGGGCATAGACACAGAGCAACCACGCGTCTCAACAATCCAGTCTATAAACCCTCGCTTGCCTTCCAGGCTCATAGGTCCCACCCTTCAGGATGAATCTCTGAGTAATGAGATGCCCCCTCCCTCCTCTGTGCTGAGTCTTCTTTTCCTGCCCCCAGTCCCTCATTTCTGAATGATAAGCCTTAAAATAGCTTGCCTGATCACCATGTTACATGAGCCAAAAAGAACATTGTTTGCTTCAGTTCGAGATCGTTTATGTAATCATACATTCAGTAAACATTTGTTAGACACCTACTATGTACCAGGCACAATAGGATGGATAAAAATGGTGAAGGAAGCATGGCCATACCCCTCCCAAGGCACTTCTAGTCTAGAGGAGGAGACAAAAGATGAAAGTGATGGGATTATCGTGTTGATGTGACAAATGCTAAAATAGAAGGATGTCTAAAATCTCATGTGAGGCCAGGAGAGGGAGGGACCTATTCAGTGGAGTCAGGCAAGGGCCGGGGTGAGTGGAACATGTGACAAGTAGCAAAGGGAGGGATGGGACAGTGAAGGCATTTTGGGCAGAAGAAACAGACAGGTAAGAGGAGGTATTTGGGAAATGTGAAATGGTTTCTATGACTGGAGAATACTGTATATATGTTGGAAAGGGGTGTGTGTGTGTGTGTGTGTGTGTGTGTGTGTGAGATAGTGGTGGATGGGCCCAGGTAATGGATAATGGGGGTAGATATAGGGAGATGGGGTGTGATGTCTAAGCTGCCAAGGTGGGCAGCATTCAGACAACACAGGACCTTGAAAAGGGAGTCGTAGGTTGGCCAGGTCTCCTTTTGTTGTGTGTGCCAGAAGAGTTTTCTCAGCCTCACCCATTCCTGCCGTCAGGAGATGAGTTGAGACAAAAATATCCTTATTCTTCTTGCATTGGGAAATGAAAGCCTGGACTAGAATCTTAACAGGTGCTGCTGGTTCTGCCTCCTCTACTGCCCAGATGTGAAAATGGCAGCTCCCTACATCAGCAGCATGGAATGATTTGTTCTGAGCGTCTCCTTGGGTTCTTTTGGCAGAACTGATAAAGTTAAGTTTCTATCTGACTCACTTAGGACCAGTGCATGGGCCCAATCTAATAACTAATAACCTTCTGAGGAGCCAAAATTTAAGTCAGGGATGTTTTCCGACTCATGTTCTCATTGGAATGACCTTTAGTTTCCTTTAGGCGTGTCTTACTTCCAGGCTCCTTAGGAAGTGTCATGGGCCTCTGACCTAAGGCAAGCTAGGGCTGGGCTTCCTCCAGCACCTCTGAACAGATCCAAAAGCTGGGGTGCTGCGGGGCTATGGAGTAACCAGCTTGCACATGGATCTGCTGAGAGCTTATTAATAGTTGAGGAATTTTAGAAAAAGAACAGAAACAAATTCATGCCATTGCTCTGAATTCAGATCCCAAGCCACGTTTATGATTCCTAGACCAGGCTCTCATCAGCTCTCTATTGAATCCCCAGCCCAGTTAGTCATAGGCACTGAGGAGGTGGAGGAAGGTGAGGAGTCAAGCAGCTTTTGGAGATAAGGCGGATGGGGTCAGCATCGCTGGCCTGTAGACTGCAGTGCTCAAAGCTTGACCAGTATATATAAGTGGTGCTGCATGGGCTGAATCTGAATCGCCCTCCAAGGCTGAGGAGAGGCTGTAGGACCTGATGATCACTGTCTTGAGAGAAAGAGGTCCTGCTCCAACAATTACTTATCTCCTCCTCAATAAGCTCGCAGCTCAAGTGCCCTTTCACAAATGCGAAAGTGGCAGGCGTTGGGCCTGTCGAGGGAGACGACTGGTTCAGGCATCCTTCTTCCTCTGCTTCTGACTGTTTGACTGTTTCCAAGTCACCTTTAATGCTTTAAACCACTGCTTGTCACTTTGCCAAATTCCTGTGCTCTTTCTTAAGCGTGATTCACGCACTGGATGTTTTTGACATTTAAAGATTACTTGGTTCTTTGGGCAATTTTCTTGTTTGCCTTCAAGAAAATGCCTGCAGTTCTCTATTTCATTTGGGGAAAGGTGAGGCCCAGGACACATCTAATGAACTGTTTGAACTACGAGGTGTTGGACCTGGCGAACTCGTGGGGTGTGGCTGAGCTATGAGGCTTTTGCTCCTAAAAGGATCAAGGCAACTCTCCAACCTTGTGTTAGGGATCGTTTGTGAGAAAAGAGAATTCATCTGCGGAATCACATTGGCACTGAGTTGGCCGTATGTGGCCATCTCCATGCAGAAGGCAACCATGGGACCAGCCCATGGGTAGGGGAGGCACATGGGTGGCACCAGGCCTACTGTTTCCATCCTAACAATGCCCACGTGCCGTGTGATCCTTTTTCTCTGTGGCAAAGGGCTGCTCATTCCAGACCATGGGCATGGTTGTCACAATATTGTTCTTTCCATTCCACTGAGCCAGGACTGCCATTACTGGGGAGAGATTAGTTAAGATTTCATGTAATTATTTGCTCACTTAATAAGGTCCATCTCTTTCTCCACCCCACCCCCCAAAATCACCCCCTCTCCAGTGCCAAAACTGAGTTTACACCACAGGGCAAGACAGAAGAAAGAATGACCTGGTCCTCACCTTGAAGAAAAACCGTTGACCTAATGGGGAAAAAATCACAGATGTGTACTTCTCGTCCCAAAATGCTTGTTAATTTTTCCCATTAGTTCCCTATTTAAACTGTTCATTCCCCCCCACCCAAACCTAGTGCTCCGAACTTGGCTCTCCCAGGCCTTCAATTTGTCCATAGCCGCCCTCCCCACCTTTGTATGGTTTCCCTCCGTTTCTCTTAGGTTCAGGGTGAGGACTGGGTGTCCTGCTGTGGGGTAAGATAGCATCAGGCAAAGAGACATTGAACTGAGGCAGCCTTTGGTAAATAGCCAGGTAATTTCACTTTGTAAATGATCTGAGAAGAGGCTGCTGCTCTGACAGACGTCTGCAAACCCCATGCCTGAGCCCCTCAGCCCTCCCAGCTGTGGTCTTCCTCGGATGGAGTCCACTCCATTAAAGCACCGGAAAACAGAACTCTCGAAGACAAGATAAAGGATTAGGGATAATTTCATTTCAGAAGAAAGAGCTGAGGAGGGACTTAATTGTCTTTGAAGGATGCTTCTGAGGAGCACAGAGAGGAGTTGTTTTCCATCTCACCGAGAGAGAGAAAAGTGGATCTCAAAGGAGCGAGCAGAGTTTCCAGTTAGCTGGGGCCGGCCCCCTGCCTGGAGGGGGCAGGGAGACTGGGCAGGCAGTGTGGGCAGGTCTGGAGGGACTCTCCGGCGGACGTGTTTGTTCAGGGGTTGCTGTGGGAGAAAGAGATATCTCAGCCCTTTCTCTTTGAAACAAATTTTTGAAAGCAAGAAATTAACAGAGACAGTAAGAGTGTAAAAGCTCAGGAGGACGAGAGATCTCAAGGGCTGGGAAGCTCGGCTGCAGGAGGGCTGGGAGATGAGCAGAACTTTTAAATGCAGAAAACAAGGGGTGGGGAGTGGAGGGAAGTATGAATAACGGTGAGAAGTGGGAACGTGCTCACCGTATCCTGCAGACTAAATGGTAACCATCCCAGCTAAAGCACAGAGTTCCCGGAGGCAGAGCACGAGGAGAAGATGGAGCTGGAGAGGTTGATTCCAACCTTTACCCCTGGGTAGTGGGGACCCATTGGTGATGCTTTAGTGAGGGAGTGACTCATTATGGCGCTGCTGGTTCTGGTGTATAACCCCTTGAGGGTGGGGAAGCAGAATAGTGCAGTCCCAAACTCCAGTCTTCAGGTCCCTCCCTGCCCTCCACAGACTGATTTGCAACAAAAGGAGAAAAATAGACACCATGTCGTGAGTTCTTCATAGAACTAAATGCATTCCATTTAAAGTGCTGTCCTTTATTCTAAGATTGTGTTCTATCAGTCAAGATTGTAAGTAGCACGCAACAGAAACCAATTCTAGCTAATTGAAGCAGAAAAGGAATTTATTAAAAGGAGATGAAGCAGCCCAGAGTCTCCAGGAGAGTGGAGAACCAGGCTCAAAGTCCACATGACCGGGAATGACAACCAGTCGTGCCCAGGTCTGACCCAGCAAGGACCCCACTGCTGCCTTGCTGGGTCAGACCTCCAGCTTGTACCACCAAGACCAGCAGCTCCAAAGAGTGGGAGCTGCTACTGCAATGATGCTGTACCATCCCCACTTCTTTGGATCACTGACTTCTGATTAAAAGTGTGGTCGATGAATCCGATTGGTGGAGCAAGGGAAGTAAGTGTGTCTGCCGTTTTCAGCTTCTGTAGCAGACGGTGAGCTTGGTCTCCTCAGGAAAGACATTCCCCAATGTAGAACAGGGGTGCAGGTGCTGAGAACCAAATGGATGACAGGAGTTTCTGCCGTGACTCTTTCTTCCTTGAGTGTATCTGCATGTCTGTCTGTGCATGTGCATGTTAAAAATGTTCTTTCTCTGTGACGTGAAGGTAATTAGTTTATTTGATGTTTAAAACATTAGTGTTAATTGGAAAAATATAAAGTTGGCAACCTATTATTTGTCCCCAAATGTTTTGGAAGTTAGTAGTCCATTGAAACCCAAAAGACTGGGAACCATGGATTTAGACTATGCACTTGGGTGCCAGACAGCCTGGGTCCAAATCCCAAGGCTGCCACTTGCTAGCCAAGCAGGCTGTGTGAGTGACGTAAGCTTGCTAAGGCCCCATTTTCTTGTGTGTACAATAAAGATAATAATCCTCACTTCTCAGGGTTGTGGTGAGCAGTGAATAAGAAAACGAATAAAGCGCATGATCAGTGGCCCATAAGGAACTGACGATTCTATTGGGTTGAGGGATTGAAATTGACCAGAACAGCTTTCTATAGCCAGATCCAAAATAATCCAGGACACCTGAGAATCTATGCTTGTGCCTGCTATTGGTACACCATCACAGTAATGGGTACCTGGGGACATCCTTAACCCCCAGGTAGCCTCGTTTATTTCATCTCTGCTAACACCTGTAGACTGGAAGGAAGCTGTTGTGTGCTAAGTGCCGATGGAGCCGAGGTTCAGAAGCCCTAACTCCTCAGAGCCCCACTGTTGGAAACACACCCATAGCAATGCAAGCCCCACCCTGCAAACGGATTTGGTGTCTTGGGGCTGTGGTTTGATGGGCATTCTTCCTCTTTGTCTCTCTCTCTCTCCTTCTCTAGACTTTGTCAGTATGGACAGGACAGGTTATGTTGTCCTCTCCAGCTCTGTGCCTCGGTTTCCTCATTTGACAAAAGGCACGTGATGGACCATGGTCACCTGGCCAGTGAGTTGGTGGCAGAGCCCAGACTCAAGTCCAGGCCCTATTCGTACAAATATAAGAGATGCTACATAGAGTTACAGTCCTGGGCTGGAGAAACCACAGTCCTCCTCTTCCTGTGAGGTTCATGTCACCCTGTCCTTTGAGGTGTTCCCAACTCTCCTTCAATAATGCCTCCTAGATCCATTGTGCGGGCATTTATTGAAACTCTTCCTGGAAGAGCCGCTATTTTATCCCCTGTGGACTATCAGGAGTCACGACTGTCACAGTACATTGCTAGTAAGACACACAGTGGCCCTCCTGGCCAGGTTCACTTTTCTTCCCCCTCCCAGGGCTCCATCTTTGTTCTTCTCACTCTACATATTCTCCTTGAGTAATGTTCTATATTCCCAAAGACAGTGGTTTCCCAATCCATATCTTCAGCACAGACCCCACTGCTGATCATAAGATCTGTAAAACCAGCTCACTGAGGCTCGTCTCCCCTGGACATCCCCTATGCACCTTCATTTCAACCCTTCTGAAACTGACCTCAGCCTCTCTCTCCAACCCCTCCCTCAAGCCCCTGACTTCTTGGTCTTGGTGACCCTGTACGGGGTGGAGTGGGCACGGGCTCTGTTAGGACCCCCCTTGGGAGGACGTCTCCCAAAGCTGGTGCTCCTCAGTTGGGTGTCCCCCCAGCCCCTTCCAGGCACCTGTGTCCTGTAGCGGGACGCGGGAAGCTCTGAGGGGCCGGCAGACCGCGTGCTTTGGCTTAGAAATGTTAGACTTCAGCATGATTTAGTGCCCTGGCATTTCTGAGCCAGTTTACAGTAATCAGGCATTTGTTAACGTTCTCTTCCTCCTCCACGCACTGTTGCTGACGCAGGAACTTTCCTTGTTGATTAGGTTTCAGCCTGTGCTAAACAGTAACCAGTGTGGGGTTGTGAGAAAAGCTGGACTCCAGTGGCTCCAGAATCATGAGGGTGTGGATGCCTGTGTGGCCGCTCCCTCATTATGTTAGCAGCGTAACTGTCTGAGACTCAGCTGTTTCTCCTGCGAAATAGAACCATACCTTCCCCTTTAAGGTTATTGTGAGGACTAAAAAAGAAAGAATATAAAATACTGTGCTTGACTCATAGGATGCACGTAATAAATATTTACCCCCTTTTCATTGTCCCTTAGTACCCACGTTAAGTTTGGCTTGTTGGAACATTTGTTCCTGAAGGTGACCAATGCTCGTTTGTGGTGTAAAGGAATAGATATGTAATGAATGGGCTTTCTTTTTCTCCTGATAAGGTTGAAAGGCTCCTAGTCTTGCCTCCTGCCCTGTCACATTCCCCATCAGTATTTTTTAGAGTCTGGAGTTGTAGACTACAAATACTAGCAAGTTGTCCTAGTGACTAAATTAAAATGAGTGCAGTTCGAATCTAGGCTTCTAGATTCCCTGGCCGGTATTTTTCACCCAAAAAGAAGAGCTTCCATGAAGTCAAATTTGTGACTTGCAGTTCTGAGCCCTGAACCCTGAGATGTTGGCCCCACTCCTGAACCTCCTCAGAATTATCTGGGCCCTTTCTTTCTTCTCACGCTCTCTCGTTCTCTCCCATCATTTTTGCCATGTCTGGAGTTAGTGAAGGTAGACGCCAGGTGAAGGCCCCTTGTCCTTCTGGGCTCTCCCCTTGGCCAAGTGTGTCCTGGTTGGGCTGGGGACCCATCCTGCTTAGGCTGGGTGGTCTACTTGCCCACATTCTCTGGGGGAGCCCGGCCTGGGCCTGTAGCTGGATTGTTTCTGGCTAGTGTGACTGTGTGGTGGTGTGACCCCCCCTCCCCTGTCCCTGTCACACTGTGCTTGGCCAGGACCGAGAAGCCAGCTCTGGACGTGAGCGTGAGAAGGCTGGCAGTGTCCTGGGCCAGCCCCTGGCGGCCATCCTTCCTGCGGCTCCAAGGAAAGGCCTATCGCCGGGACTCCTTAAAGAGGGACAGCTGATGTGTCTCCTTTTAATCACTCTGGACTTGGATGGTTTATGTTATTTTCAGGATGTCTTCTCAATTTCATTCTAAAAATATGTGTTTTTTCTATTCAGAATAGATTTTAATTGCCCTTTCCCTGAAAAATGTTGAGCAAAATTAGTCTTCAGGAAACCAGTGGCCTTAATGAGGAGTCCGTTTTTCTGTTCAGTGCCCAAGGCAGCACGTTCGGACAGAGCTGGAGAGGCTCCGGTCAGACTGTGCCTTTAGGGCTGCCCGGTTCCGCGTGCTGGCCTTCTCTTCCCACGTCAGGATGTTCTGGGAATGGCTCCTAGGTGGTTTGTGGAGAGGAAAGGCCTCGTATCCCAGGATTGGGCTTCTCGTCGCGGCTGGCTCTGGACTGGCTCGGTGGTTTCCACGACTCCCTTGTCGTCTCCGAGCCTCAGGGGCTTCATACACGGCGCATCACAGAGGCTAGATCAGCACCTCCACATTCGTTCACCTCATGGAGCACGTGCAGAAGAAAATATGTTTCTACACACAGAGATTCAGGCTATTCATGGTGACCAGACGAGGGGCTCTGGCTGCCCCAGGGCCTGAGAGACCGTATGGTGGCACGTGATAGCCATTGTTTCGGCCCACCACTCGGACTGTGCCCACCTTTGGGACATTCTAGGCCAGATGACCTTGAAGAGCTCCACTAGCTCTGACCATGTCCCTCCCGTCCACTCCTGCCCATTGACCCTCGGGGACTCCCCCACGTGCTGTCAAATAAAAGCCAGCTCCTAGGCCAATTCGAAGCTGTTCACAGTTGGAACTCACCTGACATTTTGGTTACCCCTCCATACCCCTGTCCTTGCTCTCCTTGCTACCCCCACGGTCACTGCTGCCTCTTGCCCTTCTGGCTGCGTGGGTCAGAGGCTTACTTACGTTACGTCAAGGAATGGGGCTTGTTTTATGGGAGGGAGAATCCCACAGGAACTCAAGTCTGACTGGCTCCAAGGACCAGGTTGTCCTGTTGGTGTCCGCCCTGTCCGCATGGGCATTCGTGCATCTTCATCTCCAGGCTCTGCCCACAAAGTGACTGCTGCTCGCTTGGGCCCAGGTGTTCCTTTCCTACCTTCCTTTTCTTCCTGCTGTCGGCTGATGCGTAATGTGTGTTTTCTGGTAAGAATTCCAAAGAAGAGAGTCCAGTGGGCTTAACTAATTGGCATTGCCTCTGTCGGGCAGAGCTCTTTGTGCCAGGACATCTCCACAGACTGCCTGCCAGACTGAGTATTCACTGTGTTTGTGTGTGTGTGTATCTGTGTGTTTATGTCTGTCTCTGTGTGTGCGTGAGTGTGCATCTGTCTGTCTATGTCTGTCTCTGTGTGTCTGTGAGAGTATGTGCCTGTGTGTGCCTCTGTGTATCTGTGTGGGTGTGTATGAGTGTGGGTATGTCTGTCTATGTCTGCCTCTGTGTGTGTGAGTGTGTGCCTGTGTGTGAGTAGGTGTCTGTATATTTGTATGGGTGTGTCTCTGTGTGTGTGTGTCTGTGTCTCTCTGTGTGCCTGTGTTTGTGTGCGAGTGTGTGTCTGTATATTTGTGTGTGTGTGTGCCTGTGTGTGTTTGTGTGCAAGTATGTGTCTGTGTATTTGTGTGGGTGTGTCTGCGTGTGCGCCTATATGTGTCTGTCTGTGTGTGTGTGTATGTCTGTGTGTGTGTGTGTGCCTGTGTGTTTGTGTCTGTGTATTTGGGTGTGTCTCTGTGTGTGTCTGTGTGTCTCTCTCTGTGTTTGTGTGTGTGTGTCTGCACACGTGCGCACACAGGTAGGCGGTCAGCAGGCTGCCTCGAGTTCCTGACAGATGACACTGTGCTCCCTTTAGGAGGCCTCTCATTCCCCGTTCAGAGCCAAGCCTGTGAGGGATCTAGTCATCGCCCACACCTCTGTCGGTAAAATGCCAACAAGCCATTTAAGTCCCTGTTTCTTAGAAAATGAAAAACTGGAGTCGTAGAACAATAGCAGTCTAGGAATGGGTCTTGCCGGTCTGCTTTTGGGACCCAGGGGGCTGGCCCCTGGAGACTGGAGGTTCTGCGGGCCCGGGCCACGCCCCTGGGTGAGCAGAGCCGCGCTGAGGGGAGCCTGCAGCAGGCCTGCTGGTCCTGCTGGCTCACCTGGACAGGAGCTCGGACCTTGAGATGAATGTCGCCATTCCGGCGCCTAGCCGGTGCCTGGCTGTGCCCGGTGGGTGAGGACCTAGCGAGGATTAGAGAGGGCGCTGCGCTGGGATGGGTTCGTCCTCCTGCTGAATCAGAAGAGGTGGAGGAGCCGGCTCCGGGGCCCAGTGAGGGTTGGACTGTGTTGAAGCCAGAGGCAGGTGACAGTACTCCTTTGGAAGTGTGTTTGGGGGGTCGTGGTGGGGGGCTCTTCTAAGGGTGATGCTGATGCTCTCTTCTAGCATCATCCAAAGTAGGTGGCCCCTGGGGGCAGGTAGAGTGTGCAGAGGGCTTGGGGGGCTGGGTTCCATCACCACCATACTTGGAGCCCCTGCTGAGGTAGTGGCTTTGGCTGGAATCCACACATGGTCCCCCGAGGAGCTGCTTGCATCTTGGGAAGTGTTTTTCGCCACCTGCTGCTTGTTTCTCTTCTCTCTGGGAATGTGAAGCCTGTGTGGCTCCCCTAAACTGCTGTGCTGGGGCTGGAGCTGGGCGGGCCTCTTCTGGGGCCTGCGGCCGTAGGTGGAGTTTGCTGAGCAAGCAGATGCCCTGCATGGTCCCCTCACCGATAGAGCCCTGTGGGCCAGCTCCTCCTGCCCAGGGTCGCTTCTCTTCTCTGAAGGGGCTCCTTCTGCCCTGCTAGGGGCTCCCCAGTGCTCTCTTGGCCCTTGCATTCAAAGCATCTTTTGGGAACTTCTTAAGCAGCTGCAGAGTTGATGCTTTTTCTTCGCAAATTCCCAAATGACTTAAAGAAGAACTCTGGACTTGTGTTTCCCTTGAAGAGAGAAGGCCTTTGTGATTTCTGGAGCGCTTGATTCCCCTATGGCCTGGCAGGTCTCTTGCCGGTAGTGGGGTCAGTCAGGAGAGGCCTAGCCTGGGACGGGGAGAGGGAACTCATGAGAACTTCATCCAGCTCTTCACTAGCCGCGTATATTGGAGCTTCTCGCCCTCCTGGGCTGTGACTTGTGCTCAGGGATTCCCTCTGAGCTCCTTCTCCACCCTGGAGCATCCTAGCCAGGTAACCCAAGCATGGCTCCGTCCCCTCCATGGCCCAGTCTCCATCGAGACACATATGACAACAGCACCCCATCTTTCTCCCTGAAGAATAGCGGGGAGCTCTGTTACAGGTTTCTTCAGAGGGGTTGCCATGGGATCCCACGTAGCACATCCTCAAGATGCGTTCCCCAAATCTCTTTGGAGCCTCTTCCCTCCTGGAAGTTTCTCAGTCCAGACCACTTTACCCATCCCACTCACGACACAGAGTGCCTTTACTAATGTGCCCTGGCTCATCACTCAGCTGCCCAGCCCTCCACCCTCCATACCCCCACAGGCCTGACTTGCCCTCCCCTCTGCCCACAGCTCCCTGCAGGCCAGTCTGTGTCAGCCCTGCTGCTTTTCTTGTACTAAAAGCACTACCTACCACTCCCTCTCCAACCAAGGATGGGTAGACCCCATACTTCTAGCACAAGTGCTTGGGGCTTACTGTGTTAAAGGTGGCAAATGCATCTGTTTCATATAACGTATTTTAAATGTCAGTGAATGACTATTTGCATAGTTTTCCCTAAAATGGAACTTTGGGGACCTCTGAGAGTGGGTGTGGGGTTGTGTGTGTGGTGTGTGTCACGTGAGAATGCATGGCTAATAGAGCTCTGAAGACCGTGCTCGTTACTCACTCGCCAACCGGTCCGTTACTTTGGTTCACTTTGACTGCTATATACTTTTACATTGTTTTTTATTATTTATCATATGGTTTCATTTATAGCCAAAGTGGATCACTTTGGCTATAAAAAGTGACAAAGACAGGAAACATAAAGAGCATTTATGTTGAACCACCCCAAGCTAATGAGGAGCCTAAGAATGATAATTCTGCAAATTTGCCTCCAAGTCATTTTTTCCAGATCCATAAGTTGTGATGATCTTCTCCGAGTTCTTACAATGTCATCTTAGTGTTTTTAGTGCATTAAATGAGGGGAACAGAGAGGGGGATTGGTGGGGGGTGGGATGCAGAAAATACAGAGATAATTTAACCAGTTTGTCTTTTTATTGATTAGAAAAAATATTACCAGCACTGTGTTATTTTGAAGCACTTACAAATCTCTGTCTGAATCCTGCTTTATCTTATCATTGAGATAGCATGTAAACATTACAAAAATAATGCAGTTGATTTTTCTTAAGCTCAAAATGCAGGAATTCTAAAGACCAGGTCACGAAAACAGTTTTTATCTGTTTTTGAAGCTGATGCACATAATTAAGTTTCAATTATGTTTTAAATATATGTTGGTCCCAGAACCAAAATGTCATTTTTTATTTGTCAGCAAATCAGTCTTTCCTTGCACAACTAATTTAAAGGAAATGAAATGTTGTGTATACTTGTTAAATGGAAAAATGTGGAAATGTGTCCTTATATATAATGAACGTTATTAAAAATTGTCTTTTAATGCTCATTTAATATAATCTTTGAATAATATACTCACGTAAAATATTTAACTGAAAATCTTTTTTACCATAAGCCATGCAAAAATGATAAAATGATTTTTTTTTAATTGTAGGGGATTTGTGAAATTATGGATTACTGTGAATCGAGTTCATTAGTCAAACACAGGATTGGAAATGCTGATCTAGAGACACAAAACCCGGGAACTCGCAGTCTGGAGCAAGATCTAGGGAAGAGAGGCTAGCTGGGTGGTGAGGAAAGGGAGGGACCAGCCTGGGGACCAGCCTCGTGTGGGATGGGGCGTGCAGCTTCGGCTTCGGCTCTGGGCAAACACTCCCTCACCTCTCATCTGCCAGAACCCATCCCCAAGGCAAATGCCAAAAGCTAGCCAGAGGTGAGGGCACTTAAAAGTGTTGCCTTTACCTCTTGTTTCCTCAAACTAAGTCACAATGAAAAATGCATACTTCAAAGATGGAAACCCCAGGTGAGCAGCAGGACGGAGCCCCGTTCCTATAGTCACCATTGAAGTATGTGTCTCCCCCAAAGAACAGCCCCGAAAGGCGCACCCCGAGGCTAATCCCCTGCTAAGCTGCTTTGCCGGCCTGCCTTAGATTAGACTGCGTGAACAGGGTGCAGGGGACGTCATTTCCGAGAACTGGCTGTCACATGACTTGGCAGGAGGCTAGCAGCCAGGCAGGATTTCATCCCCTGCGCCATTGGTGAGAGCTGGAAGCACCACAGGGCACTGGTCACCCAGGCCAGTTCTCTTTCTGTAGAGGGGACACATCGAGGCCCACGTGGGGGAAGAGGCTTGCACACAGCCGCGTGGTGGCCCAAGAGGGTCCCTTGTGTGCATTCTTCCAGGGAATCTTCATGAGTGGTTAAGTTGAAGAGTGTGTGCCATTTAAAAGGTACTAATCACAGGGTGATTGTGCCCTTCCCAGGCCCTGGGGGATGGGCTCAGGGTGATGGGGAAAGGGTCTCGAGGGAGGGACAGCACCAGCCCTAGGGGACAGCACAGACTGGGGAGAAGGGTTAGGGTTAGTTCAGGGCATAGGGTTAACGTAAGCAAGAGCAGAAACCATTTTCCTGTGGCCAGGGCTCTGTAGGTATTTTGTGACCCATCCTGTGGGGAACATTTATATGTATCTATTCCAGTTGGTTGACCTGCCACAGCCCATCCTCAAATGTATCAATCCAAGGTGCTATTATTTATAGAATCATTGACTCACAAGCTCCCCGAAGGCTCCCTTGCCAAGTGACTTCCCAGCCGCCGCTGGTCACCTCCAGGGGCAGGAGCATGTTGCCCACATGGCTGTCCATTCCTTCAGGCACAGCCTGACAGAAGGGCTGTCCCTCCTCCACCAGCTTTTCCCCTCCGGTTCTAGTTCTTTCTGCCCCTTGGGGTCACCCGGAGCACATCTGGCCTCCCGCCACAGGACAGCCTTTCAGACGTGTGCAGACAATGATAGGACCCTCCCCGCCAAGGCGGCAATAACATGTCCTTCCCCCGCTCTTCACACAGGTTTTTCACATCCTCTTAGCATCTCGGTCACGCGTCTCTAAATGGGCTGCAGTTTGTCCACATCCCGTGGAAAGCGTGGCCCGAGAATCAAATGCAGCGCTTGGAGCAATGACCAGGACAGCAAAGGGCAGGGTTGCCAGCTCTTTGTGCCAAGATCCCAGTGAACAGCTGGGCCTAGTTACAGCTGACAGCTCTTCTCGAAGCTTCTGTGTTTGGCATGGGAGTGAGGTGCGCATGAGGGGCAGTGGAATCTAACCTCTAAAAGGACCACGTGCCACATGCGTCGTTCAGCAAGAATATTTCTTTCCAAGCCCTTTTTCTGTTCTAGCCAGAAAAGGACTGGCACTCTTTTACAGCGTGACATGGACTCGAGACATTAAATGATTTACTTAATGATCCCCCGGCCTCTTGATCTGGAGTCTCACAGGCCAGGTGACCACCAGTGGCACATCTGAATATCCCTGCTATCTTTCCCAAACCTGAGGACCTAATGGGAGCTCAGGGTCCCCTGAAATGTCTCAAGAAGGCACCAGCTAATTACATAGCAGGATAATGGTGCAAGAGCATCTTCTAAGCAGGACAGTACGTCCTGTTGATCATTCTGGGCTGAATGTTTTTACAATGTTCTATATTTACACCGAGATGGAGGTGAAGTTCACAATATGGCGTTATCACAGGAAATGAATGAATCTGTCAAAAATCATTCTTTACTGAATGACTCCTTTAACCTGCGATGCCAGGGAAGTCTGTCACAGTGGGAAGTCATGCTCTGAGTGATGTGTCCTGATGAAAAATTGATACTGGTGGAAATAACATTTTTAAAAATTCTATGGATTAGCAGTAACTTTGTGTTCTGTGTGAGGCGCTGAGGGGTGGCCTGCTTTGCATGCCCAGGTATGTGTTTATTAGTTTATAACCTTCGGCTTACAGTGTTCCATCATCACAGCAAAATTGCAACCTTTCAGCGCCTGTGGACAGTCACGTTAAAATGGCTTGCAGGGAGAGATGGCTCATGTGGTCAGGCATTTCGGTGTCACACTCAATTGGCTAAACATAGTCATTTTGCGTTCTATTATTGACTAATTTGGGTAATTCACCTACTGGGGAAAATTTAAAGATAAAAATGTTAAAATCCTGTCGGTTCATGAGCGAGGGCCTTGATGTCAGTTTTGTGACATATTTTTAAACACTGGGAACTGTTCTGAAGGAATATTCTGGCATGTTGTAGTTAAGTAAAACAATGTTGGAGGCCCATCAGCTGTCTGTCTGCCCATCTTCCTGTGCTCATGGAGGTTCCTATCGGGAGAGCTATTTTATACCTGGGCAGCTCCAGTTTAATAGAAAATGCCATTAATAAATGTGCCAGAGTGTGTCCCCGGGTGGAGGCTTGATTAGCCATCAGCATGCTGGCAAGCTCATTTCTTGATTGGTGTTGAAATATGTCACACCCTGATGGAGCGTTGCAGGCTGCCGCCACTGATGGATTAATGACAGAGCTCTTGCCGCACGGCCTCACCTACGACAGCAGCCATCCAGAGGGAACAGGGTCTTTGGCTGCGTCTCCAGGAGGTCTTGGAATGCTGAGGTGGGCAGCTTCTGGGAGTCTGCATGGGCAGAAGTACGGGGACACACAGTCATTCTGGACAAGCTGCTGTGTTTTTCTCTGTCCCCTGAGTATGGGGTTGGGGAGCTCGAGGCCCATGTTCCCCTAGAAATGTTTTTGAGTGTTTACGGTCTGGCATGGGCATAAGATTTTACTAGTTTTACCCAACTTCCATCCCTCCTTCCTTGCATTCCATAGTCACTTTAACCTGTCTTCTGTTATGAGGGTGTATGTGTCTTCTCGCCTCTCAGCTACCCACATCAGCAATGACTGCACCCCCACCGTGTGCAGCACACATTGCCGGAGTATGTCTGGGTTATCATTGTCTTGGGGTCAAAAAGGGCCGCCTTGTCTGCCCCCCATGCCCCTTACACATATTACATGCTGCTACTCGGGGCTGAGTTGTGATCGTTGCTCAGTGTAATTGCTGAAACAAATCAAATGGTAATGTATGGCTCATTTGGGAGAAAGTTCCCTCCTCTCATGCCCAAACCCCAGGGCCAAATTGGAGCTCAGCATACCCTGAAGATTTCACAAGATGCAAGCAATGATCTGAGGGCTTCACTCCCCCAGCAGCACTGACAGGGCCTCCAATCACTTGTTTGGTATTTGCTTTCTGAATGCCCCAGCCTTTCCCTTGACAGCACCTCTCCAGACCATCCATGGAAAGTTCTGTGCTCCCTCTCTCAGCCCAGGCTTGAGCTAGGCTGGGCTCTGAGCTCTCTTCCTGGCTCTGCTGCTAACTCAGGGTATAAGCTTAGTTGGACAAGCATCTTCTCTCTGGGCCTCAGCTTCCCCATGTGCACAACGAGGGGGCTGGGAACAAATGACCAACTCTTTGAGTTACGATTGTGAACAATGCTTCTCATCAGTACAAGCCTGCACGTGGGCACAGATGTGCATGCAAACACACACACACACACGTGTACATACGTCTCAACTGTGTCCTGCTTCCTCACTGATGAGCCAGGGCCTCAAAGTCTGTCCCCCATGTGAGTCCCTTTTGTGCAACCCAGGGGGCCATGGTTGCTGGCGTCATGGCCTGGCACCCATGTGTTCCTCAAAGAGACTGCAGTGTGCAACATGGCATGCTCCTCGCCCTGTCAACCACCACCCAGCAGTGCTTCAATTGTGGGGATCCCACTGCACTACAAAAATGTCACCCTGCCAAAAGTTAAGAAAAGAGAGATGAGGAGAAGGGAAGTCTCCCAAATGCCACTTGCTCAAGACCTACCGCTATCATTTTGTAAGTTTCCTTCTAGTGATTTTTCAAATGTATATCTTACACAGTGCTTGGCACTGGAGTAGGCACTTTACATATATTAACTACTTGAATGTTCCAAACAATCCTTCTGGGTAGGAATTAATGGAATTTTATAGAAGAGAAAACCAGCTCAAGGTTAAGTGGGTTGCTGAGGATATTTAGCTGCAAGGCAGGGATTCAAACCCTTGCCTTCTGACCCCAGAACCTTCCCTCCTTCCGCTAGTGCAGTGGTTCTCAAATTTCGTGTATGAAAATCACCTGGAAGGCTTGTTAGACCACACAGGCTGGGCCCCACCTCCAGAGTTCTGAGTCAGTAGGTCCGGTGGGGCCTGAGCTTCTGCATGTCTAACAAACTCCCAGGTGATGCTGATGCTGCCGGTCCAGGAACCCCGCTTTGAGAACCACTGCACAGGTCTATACTGCTTCCTAGTGTGGGCCTAGTTCTACGTCCTGATTTCCTTACTCATTCTTAAAGTGTCCTCCTTTGTTGCTATTTGACTTCATGAACATCACTTTCAGTGGCTACAGGTATGGTGCATGATCTTTAAAAGAAATCTATTGATTATTTGATGCTCCACAGTTATTTCCCTCCCTGAGATGGGCTCTCTGTGCCCTCCAGCTGGTCCAAAAGTGCTGGTATCTTGGATCATTACCTCCATGCCCATTAATTCCTAGTTACCTAAATCTGACCCGTTCTTTAAGGCACAGTTGAGCTTTCACCTCCCCCGGGAAGCCCACCCTGCCTGCAGCAGCCCCTAGGGATCTCTTCTTTGCTGAGCTCCTGATACCCGTGTTACTGTGGTTGGTGGCCTAGTTTATAACATGGGAATGAATTTCATCTCTTGTAGGGCGTGATCCTCAGATCCCAGAGCCACAGACCATGAGCTCTGCAAGGCCCTTGGAGGACGTTTAGCCCAGTCCCCTCATTTTATAAATGGTGAAACTGAGGCCCAGAGGCAAAGAGAATTATCCCAGGTCACACAGAGCAATGTTCCTAAAAAATCCATTTTGAATTAATTCATGACAACTATGGGTTTGTTTCTCGACCTTACAGTTGATTTATATTTACTGCTTAAAATGCCTTCCCAGGGATCCCAACACTGAAAGCAGACAGACTTGAGCTAAATGTGTACAGCGGCTTTCTCTCCCTCCCTGCCATGTGGCCTGGGGACTGCCTCTGGAGCTGAGGCCACAGTCTTGCCCCAGGGTCCTCTAGCATCTGTGTGGGTAGCTGTTGGAGAAGGTGCCGGATCCTGGATCCTATCCCAAACATTTACAAGGGTCCACCAGAGCCCAGCACTCTCAGCTCTTCTGACTCTCTGGGGCTAGAGCTGGGTTTACAGGTGCCTGGAGTTTCCAGATGGGTCCTGTGTCTAAATGTGACCTGCGTGCAGAGCTCGGGGGGAGAGCAATGATGGAGTGAATAATGTGGAAGGAAGCCACAGCTGGTCTTTCTCTGTGGGAAGGAAATATGCCTGGAGGCTTCTGTTTTTATTATCTAACAAGTGTATTTTCTCTGAAGCGGGCTCAAAATGGGGCAATAATAATTATTCCCTGCAGCCCCAACTCCGCCTTCTGCTCTCAGGGGACTGCCTTGACAGCCTCGCGGCTGGCCCTGCTCCCTCAGCCCCTCCACCTGCAGCTTCTCCTCCTGGCTGCCATGAATACGGATGGCAGATCATTTGTCATTTCAAATTTACCCTTATTTTTTTCTTATTAAAAAAGCAATATATGTTCATTATTTAAAAATGAGAAAATATGAACAAAAAGAATGAAAATACCTCGTAATACCACCCACCCCCAAAATAACCACAGTTTAAAAGTATGAGTATCAATTCCAGATCATTCCTCCTGTCTTTTTCCTCTTTCTTGCTTTCATTTAAGTTTTTTATGCACATATAATCATGCTATTTAGTGTTTTTTGTTTTTTGTTTTTTTTTTACCATAAATGAAATCACTCCTGTGCCTATTGTAACCTGCTTTTTCACTTAGAGTAGCTTGGGTACCTTTTGCTGTCAATGCTGGAAGATGTAACTCATCTTTGTTAAGTAGCATTCATTAATTAATAATGTGGAAGCATTGATTTACGCAATCCTCTTTTGTTGGCTATTTAAATTATTTTCAAACTTTGCCCTATGAGCAATGCACGCATCTTTGTGCTCTGCCCAGTTACCTCCAGCTAGTTCACTGGGTATTTTTTTAAACGGTGAAGCTTATTAATTCATCCGTTCAAGCAGATATTGACCGAGTGCCTGCACTGCGCCAGCCACTGGGCCGCATGCTGGGGCTACAATAGTGCACAAGATGACGAGATCCCCATCCTTGCACTCCTAGAAAAGGGACATGGTTCATAAACAAGAAACAAGTAAATTTTCTAAATCGCTGCCCATCGTGGAAAGTGCTGCACGAAATCCACAGGGTGATGTGGTGAGAGATTGAGGAGGAGGTGGGGGAGCTGCCGTGGATGGGAGGTCAGAGGAAACCTCTCTGAGGAGGCGTCTGTGAGCCGAGACCTGCAAGAGACGAAGCCAGGGTTGAGAGGATGAACAGGGGCCGAGGCAGGAGGGGCTGGTGTGGCTGAGGGATGGGAAGGAGGCAGAGCACAGGGAGCCAGAATCTGAGAAGAGGATGGAGATGTTGGCGGGACACAGGGAGCCCTTGGGACCCCATAGGCTGCAGTCAGTATGTAGATTTCATTCTGGGAACAATGTGACATGGCGGTGACAGAGGGGATGAAGAGGCAGGAAAGGATTTGAGATTTATTTTGGAGTTGGAACCTAAAGGACGTGGTGATGGGGCCTAGGGAGGGGGTGGAGCCAGGAGAGAGAGCAATCAAAGGAGACTTCTAGGTTCATCCGTGAGGAGCCTGCTGCCTCCTCGCTGATTTCCAGAGTGAGTGCCCTGAGTCGTAGAGATGATGACAAGGGTGGGCCTCCAGCTCTCTGGTCCGCTCCCTCAGCGGGGTTACAGAGCGCCCTTGGGTCTGCGGCATTTACCTGTCCTGCAAGATCTCTCCAGCCCCTTGGAGGATGGACATCTATACCAGGCCTGGACGTTTCCACCAGCAGAAGGGTTAGCTCTGTGACAAGAAAAGCCTATGAAGCACATACTGAAATCTCTTTACTGAGTTATCAGGACACCTGAATTAAGGGGTCTAGAGACCTGTCAGGATGTTGTCCTGATCCTATTGTTCCAAGACTTTGCTGCACCACCATCCCTGGGAGGGAGTGTAGGGTTGGGGGGCAGGGGGTGGGCCATGGCCACAGAGGCCACAGGCGTACGTGTTCCCTTGCAGTGCTGTCCAGGCGTCCTGTCACCTGCAGGACATGGGACTGCGAATGGACTGCCTCCCCTGCAGTGGCTGGGAAGGGAAGGCTCCGAGAGGAGGCACATCGCGTAGGTGAACAGATTCCCCGGTAGAGTTTACAAAGCAACAATGGTATCTTTTAAAAAGAAAAAAAAATGCACCTGTTAAAGAGCAGTAAATTTCCTCCCTCTTTAAGGGGGTGTGTGTGTGTGGCAGGGGAGCGGGTTGCAAGTGTGTAGAGTCTTTCAAAAAAGCCAGGCCAGTGGGTCATGGTCGAAAGCCAGGAACTCTGTGCTTTGATGAGGCCCAGGGCCGTGGTTTTGTTCTCTCAGCAGGAGAGGAAGGGCTCAAGCAAACCATCTCGTCCGATGAGGGCACCAGTCAAGAATGCAACCCTAATTAAAACTGTAGGCAGTCAATAAATTACCGTCCCAGAGTGGACTGAAGTTCTCCTGATTTCGTGCTTGGGCCTTTTAGACAGGAAGGAAGAAAGAAAGAACGGAAAGATTGAGATTCCTTCCCCCAGGCTATTTCTGGTGAACCAGTTACTGGAGTTTTATACACATTTTACAAAAGGACAAATATGTGGGTCAGATGAAGTGGCTTTGCAGGGGGCTGGGTTTTGACATGCTGTAAATAGTTGTCCGTAATGGGGTGAGACTGGCTACACTGAGCCATTACCGTGATTAAATCCTCATCCTCCTCAGGGCTCGCTGGCTGTCGGTCCAGCTGTGAGCTGAGCACAAATGTCCTGTCATCACGCGGTCTGGACAGCCTGTGCCTGTCAAGGCCTGGGGGCAGGGGGCGGGGTAGTGAGTGTCCGTGCAAATGGGCTGTCTTACCACCTGCCTGAGGGAGGATCTGGGAGTCAGGGAGAAGGTCTGGGCTGGGACTGGCTGAGGAGACTGACAGCATTGCCATAAACAAGACCCACCTCCTGCCCTCACAGAGCTGATGGACACGTCATCCCGTAGTTCCACGTACTGGGGGCTGGTATGAGGCAGAAATTGGATGTGATGGAGGGGTGAGGAGGGTGTGATTAATTCTTTGTGGAAAGCAACCTAAAAGTGGCAGCATTTGAGTGTGGCCTTTGGAATGGGGCATGTCAGCAGCTATAGTGAAAAAGTGAGGTGTATTCTGGGTAGTGGGAACCAGGCGACCAATGGCACAGAGACATGAAAACGTATGATGAGCCTCGAAGGCACAAAGTGGGGTGTTGGGAGATGAGGGATATTGGGAGATGACACTGGGGAAGAAGTCAGGGTCTGATTTGGAATGACCTTGAAGGCCATCGTGAGGCATACCTCCTCAGGCTATAGGAGCTACTGGAGGGTTCTGTGCATGTGAGCGACAGTGTTACACTAAGAAGGTGGCTCTGTCCAGTGGAGGCCGAAGCCAGGCTGGATCAGAGAGAAGCCAGAGGCCATTGAGAGTCATAGTGTCCAGGTAGATATGACAACCCTGAACAGGACACTCCTTGTGGGCATGGCAAAGAATCAGCAGGGCTCAGGCGTCAGTTTGGGTGACATGGTGAAAAGGAGTCAAGCTCAACTCCCAAGTTTGGGAAATGAGCTGTGTTGCACGTAAATCAATTTCCTGCTCCGCTAAGCTTATTCATTTATGCGCCCAAACTTAGCTATTTTTGGACGGAAAGCTTTGTAAATAGTGACCATTGAACTTCACCTTCTGCCTTTTTAAGCAAAGGAAGAAGAACATAATGTTAGTATAGTTTGCTGGGACCATTGCTATGAGTAGTTGTAACTGTCCTCCTTGTCACATGCCTCAAGGTCTGTGGAGGTGTTTGGGACCCTTTGCCCCAGCACTGAATGGCCCCAGGCACTGTACTTAGCTAGTTCTGGGTTTTCTCTTAAAAAGAAAAAAAAAAATAGCTATTGCTTCCTCCCTGTTCCTCCCTTCTTGGCTTCCAGCTGTCATTTCTCAGTTGTAGAGCTTTTAAGACCCTCATTCTCCCGCTATTTCTAATCTTCTGCCCCGAGCTTTTCAAATCTACAGCTCTTCTTAAAGTATATGGCCACTGTGTTGACTGTTTCCCTCATTAACTGTCAGGTACCTTCCAGTTGCTTCCACTTCCATAGCTTTACTGCAGATGACTGAGCTCCGAGGCCATGGGGATGGTTTTCTTCGGTATTACCCACAGTGCCTAGCACTGCGCTGAGCACATTGTCATACTCAGGAAACACCTGTGGATTTAAGAGTAATAGCCTTTTGTTTATTTTTCCCATTATCAAAGAAGTTTCCTTGTAGTCCCTTGAAAGCTAGTCTTACAAAGCCATCTTGGAGAGCCAGTTTTTCCTCCCTTGAATGTGGTGCTAATTGGCGATTGCCTGTGGCTGGCCGTGGAAGCCTGTGCTTCAGGAGCAGAATAACTGCCTTTCCTGGTTGTCTGGGGCCTTAGGCACCGAGTGCGGCGCAGGGAAAAGCCGATGAGTCCCAGGTGTGGATCTGCCGGGTGGCAGTCGTTAGCGGTCCACAGCCACAGGTGTGCATTCAGCGCTCCTGGGCAGGAAGAGGCGCTTTGACGATTTTGAGGGTCTCAGGTCACGTTAGTTATGTGTAGGCTTGAAACTGCTTTGGAGATGCAGCCAGGCTTCCGCAGCAGTGGAGAAAATGAGAATGATTTCTGCCATTTGCTGTTGGGGCACCATTCAGGCCGATGTCTTGCTGGGTCAACGTTTTCATGCCCCGAGCCATAAATTAAAAATATGCCTCAGACCTGGGTGCCGTTTCTCTGAGTAGAAGCTGGGTCTGTTTACTCCCTTGCATTGCTGGGAGCATTGTGGACCAGAAGGAAGGGAATGGAGGATGAATGATTTTAAGTATATTTTCCAAGAGGAATGGAACTGCAAACACAAATTCCTGCAGACCACCCAGTGTAGCAAACACTTATTGCAAGATGAAGACTCTGGAAATCAATCCCTCGCACTATGATTTCCTGGGCCGCTGGTTTATTAAAAGTCCTAGTTCAGCGGAATGTGTGGGCAAGGTGTAGTAAGTGGGCCACATCTATGCAAACCAGCATTTGAATCGGTTACTTAAAACAGACTTGGGTGACATCAATAGTCAAACAATGTAGTTCACCTGGGAGCAGTGGTTTAGCTCACAGAACTTCATTTAATGCCATGTGATGGAAGTTGGTTTCTTGATACATCAGATTGCAATTGCAATTGCAATTGAAAACATCCTGCGGTATTCTGACCCTCTTTCCTTTTGACGTGGTCTTTAGTGATTTAATCCCACTTTGGGATGAGTTGGAGGCATCCCTCTTGCTAGAGGGACTAGGAAGAAAGGCACTGTCTTTTATGTGGGTGAGATAGTTTTGTTTTCACAGATTCAGAAAGCGCTTAATAGACCACAGGTTCTGCTATCTAGTTATTACCATACAGATGGGCTGCTGTATAATTATTCTAAACCCAAAGACAGCAATTTTGGTATATGTTCTCCAGCATTTAACTGGCTTATAGCAAACATCCTGTCTCAGTTTATGTATTGCTGGGCAAAAATCCATCCTAAAACTTAGTGGCTTAAAAGAACAAGAGTCATTTATTTGCTCTGGATTCTGCAGCTTGGGCAGGGCTCAGCTGGGATGGTTCACCTCGGCTCTTCATGATGTTGGCTAGAGTGCCTTGGCTGAGGCTGGAGGATGCTTTTCCAAGATGGCTCATTCACATAGCTGGCAAGTTGGAGCTGGCTGTTGGATGGGAGCTCAACTGGGGCTGTTGACCAGAGCCCCAGTTCCTTTCCATGTGGCCTCTCCATGTGGCTACGGTGGGTTTTTCGCAGCATGGTGGTTGGGTTTCCTAAAAGTGAAAGTTCCCAGAGGACAAGCCCCACTGTGCAAGCACAAATCAAACTTCTGCTTGTGTCATGCTTGCTCATATCTCGTTAGCTAAAGCCAGTCACATGATGTGGCAAGCAGGATAATGGCCCCCTAAAGTTGTCCACATCCTAATCCCCCAAAATTGTGAATATATTATCTTTTACATGGCAGTAGGGATTTTACAAATAAGCTAAGGATCTCGAGATGGAGAAGTTATCCTGGATTATATGGATAGCCTAATATAATCTCAAGGGTCAAATGAAAGAGGGAGGCAGGAGAGTCGCTGTCAGAGAAAAAAATGTGAGGGCAGCAGCAGAGCTTGGAGTAAAGCAGAGGTCAGCTTTGAAGATGGAGGAAGGGGCTACAAGCAAAGGAATGCAGGCAGCCACTCAAAGCTGCAAAGGCGGGGAAACAGATTCTCCTCAAGACCCTTTGGAAGCCCCTCTGACAGCTTGATTTTAGCCCAGTGACACTCCTTGCAGGTTTCTGATTTCCAGAACCATAAGATAGTAAATTTGTGTTGTTTTAAGCCACAAGTTTGTGGTAATTCATTATAGCAGCAATAGGAAACTAATGCGTGTGGCCAAGCCCAGAGTCGGTGTGGGAGGGATGTACACAGAGTGAATATGAATGCCTCGGTTCATTGGGAGTCACCAAAGTAATAGTTTACCATTCAAACCAAGGTGGGTTTTACGTACCAGAATATCATGGGGTTTTCATCAGGAAGTTGTCTTGCTCAAAGTTAAATATTTTATGGGTGCCTTGGCATAATTAAATTAATTCTTCCTTGTCAAGATGGGCATTTAGTTATCTATGCTTTATAGTTATTCCAAGCTAAAATTGTTATGGCCGTGCTTTAGGGGCTTGTATTGAAACCAATCTAATATTCTTTTTCCTTTCCCCAATTTTTATTATGAAAAATCCAAACATAGAAGTTAAAAGAATAGCACGATGAATTTCTGCATACCTGCCACCTAGATTCAATCATTGTTAATATTCTGCCATATTTGCTTAATTTATATTCTGGTGTATATCTATCTATATTTTTTCTTTTTTTTTTGCTGAACCATTTGAAAGTTTCACACATCAAGAACCTTCACCCCTAAATACTTTATCACATGTGTCCTAACTATAGGGACGTTCTCCTATATTACCATATTGCTATTATCACAACTAAGAAATTAATAATAATTCCCCACTATCATCTAATATCTGACCTGCATTCATATTTCCCCAATGGCCAAAACATATGTATTTTTATAGCTTTTAAAAAAAAGTCCCTTTGTACATTACGTTTAGTTGTTAATGTCTCTCTAGTCTCTTATTCTAAAACAACCCCACACCTTTTTTCCCCTTTTGTGACATTGACTTTTTTGAGAGACCAGGCTAGATGTCTTGTAGAATGTCCCACAGCCTACATTTGCCCAGTTATTCCCTTGCAGTGGTGTCTGATTTGTTCCTCTATCCCCTGTATTTCCTGTAAATTGGAAGTTGGGTTTAAAGGCTTTGTCAAGTCGGTTATACACTTTTGTTAAGAATGCTTCATGGATGTTGCTGTGTCCTTTACGTGGCATCACACCCAGAGGCACATAATGTCAGGTGTCTCTTATTGGTGAAGTTAAATTTAATCACTGGGTTAAAAGTGGTGATCATCAGATCACACCGGTGTAGAGTAGGTTTTCCCCTCTGTAATTGTGAGTAATCTGTGAGGTGGTGCTTTGGCATTGGACAAGTATGCTGCTTCCAATAACTTTTCACCTAATGGCTTTTGCATCTTCTGAGAACCCTTACTCAAGTCCGTTATTTCAGGTGTAGAACGGTGATTTTCTAATTCTGTCATCCTTTCGACATTTATTAGCTGAAAGGTTTTCTAAAGAAGAGCTCATGTTCCCCTTTGAGCCCCTCCTTGTTTTTAGGCACAATATGTCCTAGGCAGACCTCGTATTTTCACTGTTCCAGACCTGGAATCAGCTATTTTCCTGAGGAATCCTGGTTCTTTTTAGTACAGAATTTAAAACCAAGATCGAGGCACTAGGGGTGCTCATTCTAAGGCCATTTTGTAGATAGAGCTGCCAGGAAATATATTTATTTAACAAATTATTTGTTCAAATTGATATTTCCAACTCAAATTTAATAGTCAAGGGTTTTCTTTTCTTAGTCTTTTTTATATTTTTATCTCCTCAACTGAAATTTTGAATCCTATACATTAATGTATTTATCTATTTGGACATAACATACATGCACTCATGGAATAGTTTCACACTTACAACACCGATATTATTACTAACAATAAAACTATTGAGTGAAGTTTGTATTTGCATGTCTTTTTGACCTTAGAATACATCTCATTACAAAATTATGGTTAGAGTACTGTGTTCAAACTCATTCTTTGTGTGATTATGGTATAAAAAATGGTTAGGTTCATTTGTTGACATTTGTTTTGGATGGTAAAGTTTACCCCTTCTCATTTTTAAATTAATTCCTTTTTTTTTTAAAAAAATGTAAAACATTTCTATGGTTTATTAGTCAAAACTATATAAAGAGATAATCTTATAGAATTCTTGATTCTGTACCTGTGTTTTCCACCCCATCCCCTACATAGGTAACCATTCTGTTAGCTTTTGATATATCTTCCTAGTATACCTTTCTGTAAAAATAAGTAGATTTTGTATTCATTCTTATTTCCCTCTCTTCCTTAGCCAAGAGTAGCTTAGTGTAGTCATGTGCGGCATAATGATGTTTTGGTCAATGACAGACCACATATTTGGTCACCTAGTGACGTCATGGCCATCATAACGTCATAGCTCAATGCATTACTCATGTGTTTGTGGAGATGCTGGTGTAAACAAACCTTCAGACCCTTCAGGAGGTATTCCAGAAGAAGGCATTATTATCATAGGAGGTGACAGCTCTCCATGTCTTATTGTCCCTGAAGACTTTCCAGTGGGACAAGATGTAGAAGTGGAAGACGGCGATATTGATGATCCTGACCCTGTATGAGCCTAGGTTCATGTGTGTGTTTGTGTCATTTTTAAGAAAAAATGTTTGAAAAGTAAAAAAATCTTCAAAATTGAAAAAAAGAAAAAGGTTATAGAATAAGGATATAAAGAAAGAAAATGTTTTTGCACAGCTGTATAATGTGTTTGAGTTTTAAGCTAAGTGTTATTACAAAGTCAAAAAGCTTAAAAATATTAAAAAGTTTATGAAGTAAGAAAGTTACAGTAAGTTAAGGTTAACTTATTATTGAAGAAAGAAAAATATTTTTTTATCAATTTAGTGCAGCCTAAGTGCCCAGTGTTTATAAAGTCTACAGTAGTGGACAGTGCCGTCCAAGGCCTTCACAATCACTCACCACTCACTCACTGGCTCACTCACCCAGAGCAATTTCCAATCCTGCAAGCTCCATTCATGGTAAGTGCCCTATACAGATGTACCATTTTTTATCTTTTATACTGTATTTTTACTGTACCTTTTCTATGTTTAGATACACAAATACTTATCATTGTATTGTAATTACCTACACTATTCACAGTAACATTCTGTATAGGTTTGTAGCCTAGGAGCAATAGGCTGTGCCATATAGCCTAGGTGTGTGGTAGGCTATACCATCTAGGTTTGTGTAAGTCCACTCTATGGTGTTTGCACAACCACAGAATCGCCTGATGACACATTTCTCAGAATGTATCCCCGTCGTTAAGCGATGCTTGACTGTATATGCTCTTCTTTGCATGCTTGGTCCACTTTTCCATATAGCCTTGAAGCCCCTCCATATCAGCCCATCAAGGCCATCGTCCTTCCCCCTTGCATGTAATACTCCACTCCACAGTGTGGCTGCACCAGAATGGATTCAGCCATCCCTATCAATGGGCTGTTGGGTTATTTCCAATCTTTTCTTTTACCAACGATGCTGCAATGAGTAATCTCCAGCTTGTGTTTTTATACGTGGGAAGGTATATCTTCAAGTGGGATTAATAGGTCAAAAGATAGAAACATATGTAATTTTGTCAGGTATTGCTAAATTCTCCTGTCCAGCGCTGTGCCATTCTCATTCCCCCAATGACATGTGAGACTGCTGTGTCTCCACAGCCTTAACCACAAAAAGCTCATCAAACTTTGGATTTTTGCCGATATGATGAATAAGAGATGGTGTTTCAGTTTAGTTTTCATTTATATTTATCTTTTTGTGAGTCAGGTTGAGCATTTTTTCATAGGTCTGAGGGTCATTTCCTTTTTCTTTCTGTGAACTGTATACATCTTTTGTTCGTTTTCCTGTCATGCTTTTGGCCTTTTTCTTCTCAATTTTAAGAGCTTTTTCTAATATTAGAGAGATGAGACCTTTGTATCTAAGTTACAAATGTTTTTCTTTTTAGTTTTGTCACTTGTCTTATGACTTTATTTATATATATATATGTTGCCATGCATTTGTCTTATTTCATTTTTATGTAGACAAATTTATCAATCTTGTATTACCTCTGGATTTTGAGTCATAATTAGAAAGGCTTTTCCTCTCCCAGGTTATCAAGAAGTTCACCCATGTTTCTTCTAGTTCATGTGTAATTTCATTCATCATTTAGATCATCTAATCCATTTGGAGTTTATTCTGGTGAATGGTGTGAGAAATGGGTTCAATCTTATGTTTTTGGAAAAGGACATGCATCTTTCCTTTAAAGCTTTGAGATGCCACCTTTATCATATACCGAATTTCCACATGTACTTGGGTCTAGGGTCAACTTTCTATTCTGTTCGCTGATCTGTCTGTCAGACCAGAGATTCGTGAGGATCACCTTGACCAACCTCTGGGTGGAGGGACAGTGTGTCTCTGTCATGTCCTTCAACAGTCCAGAGTCAGGCCAATCCCAGAGAACGAAAGCCCATGACTGAGCGCTTAGCTTCAGCACCGAGTAACTGTGGTTCATACGATTGGACTGTAATTGACATCATAGCAGACTCTCTGCAACCCAGATCATAACAACAGCTTCATTACAGCAACAGTGTTTATGGAGGGGTCTGGGGGACAGCCAGCACATCTAGTCCTTAGGGGTAGATGCTCTAAAAGCTCTTCCTGGGTCATGCTGGACTATTAGGTGCCATGTACCAGTCTATACTATTCTGAGTCCCTGTGGAACTGCTTTTGATGACCAACATTTACGTGACAGGTCATGGTCCTATATTGAGGGATGTACTAAGAAACAAACCCTATGAAATTCAAGGGTGTTGTTGACCATTCACTATATCATTCTCTTACTCTTTGTTTGATCTTATTTTTCCTATATTTATCCTGATTTCCTGAAGTTATTTTACTTTTACCTTTTTTTTTTTCATCTTAATGCATCCTTGCAAACTTTCTTTGGAACAGGAGGATATATTTTGAAGGAAAAGGGAAGGAAGGAAATCACACAAGACCGACGGCTTTGCACAGCTGAAATATGTAAACAACATGCCGTCCTTGATTTCAGACCAGATCTACTGCACTTTTCAAAGGAACTTCTCTTTGACAGGTTTACCTAATGCAGAAAAACACCTTTGCTTCCAGGTCAAGCAGCTTTCATCCTTAAAATCCTGTCATTTTAGATCAGAGAGGAATAAATGCAGAAGGATTTTTAAAGCTGATACAGGTTCAGACAAGTGTTTTTGTGACCAAAGTCAGCTGGAGGCATTCATGCTTGACTTTATCGAACGCATCTGCACCCCGACTCACCTTTGCCGTCGTGGGCCTGTGCTAGAGTGAACGCTGCATTGCCCCGTGGACCAAACGCAGACCTTTCTGCTGGCATCCCTCACCATCTGGTCACTGTCTGTCTCGCCTCCTGGTAATTCTCCTTTGGCCCAGCCACCAATGTAGCCTTTGCGTAGAACACACCCCTTCTAGGAAGCCTCAACTGCCTTGTTCTCTTTCAATCTCTCTGCTCTAGGCTCCCCAGCCCTCAGCCCTGCTTGTACTAAGGTGACTAAATCGACCTTACTTTCCTGCTTCATAAATTCACTTGCGCCTTTCTCACAGGTGTGCGCACAGAATCCTAGGAATAGAATGGCACTCCCCGAGTGTCCTATGTGGTCGGTCCTGTGGGGAGGGAAATAGATGGCTAGGACATGGACCCTGCCCTGCCGGGATGCTGAGAAACATGGCCTGGCACCAGCACTCATGGTGCAGGCTCTGCAGTGGGCACGGTGAGTGGGGAAATGTGGTCCTGGGACTGCTCTGTGGGGAAGCCCAGAGCTGTCAGTAAAATAAACCTCAGAATTAAACTCCTGCCACCAGTGTGGTTCCTGGACACTGGAGACTGCTGGTTCGAAGCATGCAACTTCCTCCTTTGCTCTCTTCCACTCATGGTATTCTTCCCAAAGTGATGACACTGCCCTCTGCACCTCTAGACACATCTTCCTCTGATGTCTCGTCCTCCTGTTCTCTTAAATATTTGAAGAAAAAATAGCTTTGCTGAAGTCATTTCTTGGGCGGTACCTGCATGTCTTGCATCCGGTCGAGCATCCTTGCAAATACAAAACGTTGCCCTGTGCCAAGCAGCCTGCCATGTCTTCCGAACACTGATGACTGCCTTGACTTGGACTCAGCTGACGCTTCGTAGCTCACCACTCTCCCCTCAGTCTCAGCACTTTGTCATGTCATTATTCTTTATGCAAAGGCCAATATCCATGATCCAAACATCCAAAATAGAAAAAGCCCTGGAAACAGGAAATCATTTGACAGCAAAACCTGACCTAAACTGACATGAGGCCGTTTATAGTCCTTTTTGATCCCAGTAAATGTGAATATTCATACCTCTTGCTATAGAAATATTAATATGTCTGATTCTGGGGTGCCATTCCAGAACCTCCTGAGAGTATCATGATATCTGGCATTTGTGTTCTGAATTCCAAAACAGATCTGGTCCCAAGGACTTGCGATAAGGGATTATGGGCCTGGATAAAACCAGAGGCTCAAGATGCCTGTAATTTCACTCTATGAGGCTGACAAGGTAGATAACTCATGAGTAGAAGTGACCCATGCCACAAAGAGTGAAAGTGTGTGATGCCCCAGGCTTTGAAAATATCCAAACCCAATCAGTATACCAAGGGCTTCCTCATCCCTGGAAGATCCACAAGACATGCAGGAAGCCTAGAAACAGGTCCGCAAATCAGAATGTAACTGGATGTCTCACAGTCCCCATAATTTGTCAACTCTGGTACACTGACACCAGCAGGTTTCTGGAAATCTGATGATAAAAAAATTTTAAATGCTTTCCATATGTCAGGTGCTGTTATAGTCGCCTAATATGGATTATCTATCAAATCCTTGTGACAACCCTTTGAGGCATAAACTATCAATATCCCTTTACAGATGAGGAAACTGAGGTGCGTCAAGATTAAGTGTATCCATTACAGTTCAGATGCCAGAAAACAGAAACCTCTCTGGCTATTTAAGCAGAAATTAATAGAGGGGACTGGGAGTTTCCAAAGTCATTAAAAAGGTAGGATCTAGGCTCAGCCTCCAGAAATTATTCCTAATACAACACCACAGGGCTGGACCGCCAGGGTGGCTGCTCCCACAGATGGGAGGGTGGGGAATCAGGACCCTACTATGATAACTATAGACCTCAGCTGCCATCTAGGAACCAGGAAGGGTCACTGTGACTTTTGGCTTCAGAGTTGCATCTACTACATGGATACCCTGCTTTCCAACACACTCACAAGGCCAGTGACTGTCCTCCTTGCTTCTGCTTGACAAGAGAACAGCAGAATCTACAGCTCTATGGCCCCCACCTCATTTCCTTGGCCTCTCAGATCATGTACAAGCATGTCTGCTTAGTAGAACCTAAAACACATCTAAACCCCTGGAGGTGCAAGGGAGTATGCATTTTAGCTTTCTCAACTTTGAAATACAGAAAGGCATGTCAGGAGGAGGGTTGAATGGATGTCGATTGAGCCAATCTAAGGTTCCATGAGTAAGTAACTTCCCCAGGATGACACAGGAAGTGGTGGAACCAAATTTGAAGCCAGGCTATCTGGCTCCAGAGTGTACACTCTGTAAATTCTACTGCCTCTCCTGTCCTTTGAGCTCCTGCCTGGGCTCGTTGGCTCCCCATGCCATGTCTTCTCCATGCTCTCTTGTTCAGCAGGTATACCGCTGGTCCATGTGTCTGTATGTGACAAGGGACCTTTAGACGAAGACTCTGAATCTTTTGGGGGCTGAGATCCATGATCTCCCTCTCCCATGTATCAGTTACCTATTGACCCAACAGTGCTACGCAGCAAGCCACCCCAAAACTCAGTGACTTAGTAAGCATCCAGTATTGCTCATCTAGTCTTTAGGTCAACTGGTTCTTCTGGTCTTAGCTGGCTTCATTTGTGACTCTGTAGTTAGCTGTGGGTCACTAAGGTGGCTCTGCTATCTTGGATGGGCTCTCTCAGACTCGGGCTCAGCTAACAGATCTCTGGCTGGGTAGGCTGGTCTCTCATCCTCCAGCAAGCCCAGTCAGCATGTCCTTATAGCAATTCCTGAGAAGTGAGAGACGAAGTGGAAATGCACACGTACTTTTCCAAACCAAGTCACATGGTGATGCTTGGTGGTCATGGTGGAAAGGGTATGACAAAGTTACAGGGCAAATGACATGAATACAGGCAGGCCATTAATTGGGGCCATCAACGTAAGCTTTCTACCTCATTGGGAGACCTTAGGCACAGTATTATCCCCTGGACAAGCCCATGCATCTGGGTGTCTTAGAAAGCACTGCTTAGCACAGAGGCGTAGAGGGGCAGGGCTTCTGGAACCCCACAGAATCAAGTCTAATGCAGAATTCAGCACCGGATTCTTTGCTGTCCGGCAACGTTCTGCATAAACTACATCTGTTCTTTTGGCTGGTTTGGTTCTGTGCTCAAGCCAGGATCACCAGCTGACTCAGGGACACAGCCATTAACTTGCCAGGCCTCTGCTTAACGGAGCCACTTCTCAACAAAGACAGTCTTTTGACATCTCAAGCGGCACGTCTGCTTGCTCGCCAATTAAAAGGCTCGTGTCCTCATTGTGACAAATACCAGGGAAAACAATTCTGCGATTCAGAACACAAGTGGGGAGAACATGAGCGAGTTAATCATGAACCAGGCCCCATCCTTGTCCTCCAGCTTTCCTCTGGCTTCTCAGTGAGACGGGACACGGCTCTCCCAAGCTTTCCTGGGGCGCGCGGCCGCCCTGCCCGTTCAAGATGTGCCGCTGCCGGGCGGAGATGGTTCACCTGCTCCACGGGGATCATGTGAAGGGTCAGGGTTGTTTTTCCGTAGCTTAGATTTCGGCCGGCAGATCTTACGTTTTCTTAATTCATATTTAATAACCTGACAGTGCTGTCAGGTGGCTGTGCTACAAGGACAGAGTGAGGGCCAAGGTCCCCTGTGCAGCCAGATCCTTTGGCTCCCCTTCTCTGCAGAACAGGCCTGAGGGTTCAATTAGCGGATATTGGAAGACTCTAAAAAAAATAGATATTCCTCCCGTTTTTTCAATTAGATCCATTTCCTTTGGAAACAAAGTTGAGTTGTTTCCCAAGGCCCCCAGTGAAGGCAGAGTTGTATATTCTCTGGTTTTCTTCTCAAGAGATTAGTGTTGAACTAAGTAAAAAAAAAATTGTAACAGTTTTTTTGAGATATAATTCACATCCCATACAATTCATCCATTTAAGGTGTATAATTCAATGGTTTTTAATATATTTACAGATAGTGCAACCATCACCACGGTCAATATTTTCATCACCTCAAAAAGAAACCCATACCCATTAGCAGTCGTTCCGCATTCCCCCCTTCTCCCAGCCACTGGCAACCACTCATCTACTTTGTGTCTCTATAGATTTCCTTGTTCTGGACACATCAAATAAATGGAATCATATAATATGTGATCTTTTGTGACGGATTCTTTTACTTAGCACAAACTAAGTAAGTTTTTTCAAGTTTCGTCTTTGAAGGCAAATGACTGGGTTTGAATCCTAGCTCCACAGCCAACTGGCCATGTGGCTCTAGGCAAATGGCTTAACCTCTCTGTGCCTTAGTTTCCCCATCTTAATATGGGGACTGTTCCATTGCTCACTTGCATGGAGTTCACTGGGCTAACACGTGTAAAGACTTCCAGCCGTGCCTGCAGCCCAGGGCTCAGGAAACATGAGTTCTTACCGTCTTTCTTGTCCTGACCTTCCCAGAAGGCCTGTCCAGCTCTGTTTGGGAGGCCCTGCTTCTCTGTTTTCATTCTCTCAGCAAATATGTACTGCACTTTGCACAACCCTTCCCCCGGGGGCTGCACCTGTGCCCCAGGGACTGGGTAACCCTGCGTGTGTCTTGCACGCTTTGCCCCAAGTCTAGAACCTCCTGCTCCCTACCCCCTTTTCCCAAGGCAGGACTTAGGGCCCCTCTTTGGGCTTTGAGATTTGAAACAGTTCTGGGAATGTCACCTGGAAGGGGACTGCCTGGTTCACTCATGCTATCGGTCACCCCTTTGTGTCCTCAACATTTTCACTCTCAAGTTGGGAGAGGGTAAGTGTAATCACAGCCCTCATTAAAAGGAGCCGCTCTACCTTTCTGCAGTAATACATTAATATTAATATTATTAACTGTAACAATGATACAAACACAGTTAGAAGAGTCACAGGATAAAATAAAGGATATATCCCACAAGCCTGAGATACTTACCGACTTCCTTTGGAACAGTCTTCTTTCCATCTCCAGGTGCGTAGAATTCAATAAAATTCATGAGAAGTGGGCTCTGTAGGGAGACCCGGAGAAGGCAGCTCCCTACTCCGGAGCGCGCGCCGCGCTTCTGCAGAACCACCCCACTGACGCCGGGCCTGTGCTTTCTCTCTGCGTTTTTATGTCTTTTCCACGCCTGGCTTCGTCTCCCCGAGAGACTGCAAACTTCTAAAGAACAGGAACTGTGTTGTCTCCTTTTATAGGAGTGTGCATTTTGTGAAAACAAAGTAAAAGTAAAATGTTTTAAATGTTTCTGATCTGCGGCTACAGTGTTCTCTGATTGACATGAGGGTCCAGCGTCTCTGGAAATTGGCAAACACTCCCGCACCCCACCATTATCAGCTGTTTCATATAACCCAACCACGGCTTAGTCCTCATATCGGTCCAGCTGTGTCTTTTGTCCCAGAACTACCTGTCTGTAGACGATGACAGGAGAATGCAGCCGTGGCCGGCATAGGGCCGAGGGGCAGAATTTCTCTGAAGCTTCAGGATTTTGTTTGCTTGTAGTGCGTCTCCCATATTGAGGCGTTTCAGAAATGCTATTGAAAATGGAAGTGTGGGGTATTACATTTTCCTCCCTGCCACGTGGGAACTCTGGGGAAGAACCCACCCCGTATTCTAGGCCTTTGCTTTGTTTCAGACCTTGGAGGATGAAGGAGGAAGCATTGGTGTCACAACCAAGGCATCGTCATGGCCTGAAATGGGACCGTAATAAATACTTACAGGGGCCCATGTTTACTGAATGCTTACTCTGTGCCAGGCTCTGTTCTAAACATTGATGTGTATTATTATCTCATCTCATCTTTACAAAACCCTGTGAGGAAGAGATGCTCCTTTGCCAGTAAGAAAGCTGGGGCACAGGATAGAAACATAACCACGAAGTCCCACAGCTGATGATGGTGGGACCAGGATTCCAGCCCACACCGGCCACACCTGAAAACGCGGGAAAACAACATCAATCTCAAATTCAGTCCTTATGGTTCGAAAAGCGCTTCATGATGGGCAAAACACGCAGCCCCATTTTCTCACCATAGTCTCGTAAGCATCCTTGTGAGATAAGGAGCATGTCACAGGGGCCCAAATCACCGGGGATATAAGTCTAAGCCTTGGGTTCACTGACTGCTAATCTCTTGCATTTATAGCTTCTTTCTTAAACATTCATAAATCAGGGAAGGAAACTTCACATTGGGTCTTCAGAACAGTCCCACAGAATTCAGGCGGTAGCATCCCCAGAGAGGTCGAGAGAGATGCTCTGTGCTTACATAGAGTTGGGAAATAGCATCCCCACCTTACAGCACTGTACAAGGAGCACATCCGTGGGCTGTTGTTTCCCATACATGGTCAAGCACAGGAGGTCTGTGACTATGAAGGGAAAATGGTGTCTTTATTGGCCAAGTGAAAGTTTTCGTTCCTTCCATTTATGGATGTGGGCAACAAACCAGAGTAGTAATGGTAGTGCCTGTTTGGTTGTCACCAGTAGGAATCACAGATATGTCCATCCTTGTTGCACATGTCTCAAAATATAATTTAAAGAGGCTGTACTGGTGGCATAGTGGTTAAGTTCATGCACTCCGCTTCGGTGGCCCAGGGTTTGCAGGTTTGGATCCTGGGTGCAGACCTACACACCCCTCACCAAGCCATGCTGAGGCAGTGTCCCACATACAAAATAGAGGAAGAGTGGCACAGATGTTAGCTCAGCAACAATCTTCCTCAAGCAAAATGAATAAGATTGACAACAGATGTTAGCTCAGGGCCAATCTTCCTCACCAAAAAAAAAAATATATATATATATATATTGTTTACAGTCATCACTACTCTGAAATGATGGTACTTTTAAATATGACACGACTTTATTATTTAATGCCTTAATAAAGACATTTATTACCATATTAACATTTTATTTTTTAATATTCTGATAACTATGCTTAAAAGTGATTGGTTTCTTTTATCATCCTATGTGCTTTATTCTATGCATTCGAAAGCATTATTCTGAAAAGGGGTCCACAGACTTCACCAGGCTGCCAAAGGTGTCCATGGTCCCTGGTCACCCTCTAGTAACAGTTCCCAGGAAAGCACTTGGAGAATTTGAAGATGGGAAATGCAGGAGGAGGGCCTTGTGCATACACAATCCTTGCTGGGGGTGTGGAGGGGGCCTGTCCCCTGGAACCAGAGCCCGCCCCGTCCTGGCAGCCCCATGATGCCTCACTGAGTTTTGCTTCTCCCGGCGCCCTGAGAAATGGAAACAGAGCCCCTGACTCACAGCAAAGACACTGCTTCAATTAAGCCTGAGAAACACGATTTATTACCAGCATGTTTTCAGTTCCAGGCGATGCCTTGAAAAGGTCAGCTTACATGAATATTTAGAAAAAGCAAGATCATAAAATAGAGGGACTTGGTATTTTGTGGGTGTTTGTTTTTTTTTTTGTCGAAGAAAATTCAGGCTCTCTCTTACAATAGGCAAACTCCAGCACTTTTTACTTGACCTGCGGTTTACTCCTTAAAAAGGAAGACATTTTAGGACGGCATTTGGGGAGAAGTTTAATGTCGTGGGGATTTTACAGTGATTGAAACAAGGGCAGCGAGCCCTAAACGTGGGACCAGCGGCCGACTGGCTGTCTAACATCATTGAAGACGGCGAATTAGGAGAAGGCGTCTGCTTCGAAGGTCCTGTTCAGCACTTAATTGTTTTGCATTTGTTTCAGCTGATGGCTAATGTTTTCATTAGGGGCTTTTAACCGGTGAGTAATCTTTTGAAATTACAAATTTGATGGAGTCAGTTCTTCCTTTAAAACCTCTATTGGCTCTGCTTTGCCAGAGAAAAAAGTACAGAATCCTTAACCTCACGCCTGGGCCCTTTGTGCTCCGGCCAGGGCTTCTCTCCCACTCCCCTCCCATCCCGTTCACATTGTGCTGGAGATTTACTGGATTGTATTGTGGGATCAGCTTAGTAAGAGAATAAACTAGTATGTTTATTCTTTGTTTCGTATAGTAATTGTTTTAAAAATAACTTTATTTTTAAGCTTAGTAGGATGGATTTTATTTAAACCCCCAGGGTTTAAATTGACCTATAATATGTATAGTCTTGATGTTTGTATAACCTTGATATACATTCTTTACAAAATCCTGAGTTTATTTTTGAAAAGATGCAGATTGCACGTTTTAAAGCAATTATTTGTTCAGCTTTTTTGTTTCCTTTCATAGTCATATCAGAAAACTGAATAATGATTTACTTGTTTCATTTCCACAGTCTCTCATGATTCGTAGAAAGCTCTGCTCATAGTTTCTCTGTGATTTTTGCCATCCCTCTATTCTTGTATTTTTCTGCTTGCATTTCTCCCTTGCCCAGATCTCTTCCACAGTGAATGGGTTTTTGAAAAAATTCCCTACAACCAATGGTTCTTGGTGCCCGCTGCCCATCAGACACCAAGCGCCAGGTGTGAGTGTGGGCTGAGCAGCCAGGCTGCCTCCCTTGGGTGCTCAGCATCCTATTCCACAGAGCCTTTCACTTCTGGAGCTGAGGGTTTTTGTTTTTCTTTTTTTTATTAATGTTATGATAGATTACAACCTTGTGAGATTTCAGTTGTACATTATTGTTAGTCATGTTGTGGGTACACCTCTTCCCCCTTTGTGCCCTCCCCTCTCCCCCCCTTTTCCCTGGTAACCACAGATCAGATGTCCTTGTCAATATGTTAACTTCCACCTATGAGTGGAGTCATATAGAGTTCGTCTTTCTCTGACTGGCTTATTTCGCTTAACATAATACCCTCGAGGTCCATCCATGTTGCTGCAAATGGGCCAATTTTGTCTTTTTTTATGGCTGAGTAGTATTCCATTGTGTATATATACCACATCTTCTTTATCCAATCATCAGTTTCTGGGCATGTAGGCTGGTTCCACATCTTGGCTATTGTAAATAATGCTGCGATGAACATAGGGGTGCAAGGGACTCTTGGGATTTCTGATTTCAGGTTCTTAGGATAGATACCCAGTAATGGGATGGCTGGGTCATAGGGTATTTCTATTTTTAACTTTTTGAGAAATCTCCATACTGTTTTCCATAGTGGCTGTACCAGTTTGCATTCCCACCAACAGTGTATGAGGGTTCCTTTTTCTCCACAACCTCTCCAACATTTATCGCTCTTGGTTTTGGATGTTTTTGCCAATCTAACGGGTGTAAGGTGATATCTTAGTGTAGTTTTGATTTGCATTTCCCTGATGATTAGCGATGATGAACATCTTTTCATGTGTCTATTGGCCATATTTATATCTTCTTTTGAGAAATGTCTGTTCATGTCCTCTGCCCATTTTTTGATCGGGTTGTTTGTTTTTTTGTTGTTAAGCCGTGTGAGTTCTTTGTATATTATGGAGATTAACCCTTTGTCGGATAAGTGGCTTGTAAATATTTTTTCCCAATTAGTGAGCTGTTTTTTTGTTTCAATCCTGTTTTCCCTTGCCTTGAAGAAGCTCTTTAGTCTGATGAAGTCCCATTTGTTTATTCTGTCTATTGTTTCCCTCAACTGAGGAGTTATAGTGTCCGAAAAGTTTCTTTTGAAACTGATGTCAAAGAGTGTACTGCCTATATTCTCTTCTAGAAGACTTATTGTTTCCGGCCTAATCTTTAGGTCTTTGATCCATTTTGAGTTTATTTTGGTGTGTGGTGAAAAAGAATGGTCGATTTTCAGTCTTTTGCATGTGGCTGTCCAGTTTTCCCAGCACCATTTGTTGAAGAGACTTTCTTTTCTCCATTGTAGGCCCTCTGCTCCTTTGTCGAAGATTAGCTGTCCATAGATGTGTGGTTTTATCTCTGGGCTTTCAATTCTGTTCCATTGATCTGTGGACCTGTTTTTGTACCAGTACCATGCTGTTTTGATCACTGTAGCTTTGTAGTATGTTTTGAAATCGGGGATTGTGATGCCTCCGGCTTTGTTTTTCTTGCTCAGGATTGCTTTAGCAATTCGCGGTCTTTTGTTGCCCCATATGAATTTTAGGATTCTTTGTTCAATTTCTGTGAAGAATGTTCTTGGGATTCTGATTGAGATAGCATTGAATCTGTAGATTGCTTTAGGTAGTATGGACATTTTAACTATGTTTATTCTTCCAATCCATGTGCATGGAATGTCTTTCCATCTCTTTATGTTGTCATCAATTTCTTTCAAGAAAGTCTTGTAGTTTTCATTGTATAGATCCTTCACTTCCTTGGTTAAGTTTATCCCAAGGTATTTTATTCTTTTCGTTGCGATTGTGAATGGGATTGAGTTCTTGAGTTCTTTTTCTGTTAGTTCATTGTTAGTGTATAGAAATGCTACTGATTTATGTATGTTGATTTTATACCCTGCTACTTTGCTGTAGTTCTTGATGATTTCTAATAGTCTTTCTATGGATTCTTTGGGGTTTTCTATATATAAGATCATGTCGTCTGCAAACAGCGAGAGTTTTACTTCTTCATTACCTATTTGGATTCCTTGTATTTCTTTTTCCTGCCGAATTGCTCTGGCCAACACCTCCAGTACTATGTTGAATAGGAGTGGTGAAAGTCGGCACCCTTGTCTTGTTCCTGTCCTCAGAGGGATGGCTTTCAGTTTTTGTCCATTGAGTATGATGTTGGCTGTGGGTTCGTCATATATGGCCTTTATTATGTTGAGGTACTTTCCTTCTATACCCATTTTATTGAGGGTTTTTATCATAAATGGGTGTTGGATCTTGTCAAATGCTTTCTCTGCATCTATTGAGATGATCATGTGGTTTTTGTTTTTCATTTTGTTGATGTAGTGTATCACGTTGATTGACTTGCGGATGTTGAACCATCCCTGTGTCCCTGGTATAAATCCCACTTGATCATGGTGTATAATCTTTTTGATGTATTGCTATATTCGGTTGGAGCTGAGGGTTTTATGCTGAGTGCAACAACTCGTGGAAATAGGAGGCGGGGGCATGTTTATTTTTTCTCACATCCACATCCTGGGTTCAATCAGTTTGTAGTCTCTAGAGACAAACATATTGTGAATTAAATAAGACCACCCTTGGATGCCTCTAGAACAGTCTCTTCTCGGGGCTGGCTCCTTTTGGTACAATTGTCATCTTTAGTCTCTGAAACAATTGGTAACAAAGTTTGGTTCACCCATAAAACTGGACCACTTCTATATAGTCCTTGGTCTTTTGTGACTAATTTACAATACTCTGTGAAAAAGCTAACTAACTTTACATTTTATAAATGTTGTGTATTGTAGTTCAGAGTTACATTTCAGGTCTAAAACAATCCTGGTCAACTGTAACCTATTTTAAGTTAAAAATACAGCTATGCTTGGATGAATTGGTTGTTGGTTGGTTTACTCTTACTATTATTATCATCATCATTGATTTGTCTGTTTGTTTTTAGTGAAGTCCCTTGTTAAAAACAAATAAATAAATGTAAATCTAGTTAATGGGAGATATTTTGGGTTATGGATTTTACTCACTCTTCTGCTCGAGAACGTCCTCTGAGGACAGACAAGTTTGCCATGGGGTGCATCCGCTGGGTGAAGCCTCAGCGGAGGGATGGTGTCCTGGTTTCCTTAATTCTTCTGCAACGTGGTAAAGCGTGCTCTGTGGCTCATTCATTAGCCACAGTTATGCACTGCCTTGTGTCTCCCCCAAATTGATTTGCTGAAGCCCTAACTCCCAGTGCCTCCGAACTGTGAGGAAAACTGATGTTGTGTAAGCCTCTCAGTCTGTGGTGTTGTGCTAGGGCAGCTCTAGCAGAGGGATACAGCCACCAAGCCTGTTTTCAAAGGATTCCTCTTCTGAACAGGTTCCTGTGTGATGACAGGAGCTGGCTTTCTCTCCGTTTCTGTAAGTGGAGAAACCAAGGCAGAGAAGACCCCTGGTCCTTGATGCAGCGGGGCAGTGACAGAGACAGGGCTGAGGGGAGCCGCCACAGAGCCGCCAGCGGGTCCCCCTAGTGGCCTAGCGCTCGTTGAGTTGTGCCGGTGACCCAGGGAGATGCAGGTGGAAGAGGATCTTCTAGAATCTTTGGAGCCGGGATCTGGGCTTTGCTCAGGAGTGTTCATTCTGTTTTCCGTGGATCTTAACAAAACATCTGAGAACTAAATCTGAAACTCTTGCTCTGGTAAAGCCACATGGTGCGCGCATCTAGCACCCACGAGTGAAGAGCCAGAAACGTTCTCCCGAGCCATCGCGGCAGGTTTCTGGCTATTTGTTCTGCGGTGTAAATGCTCACATTGCATTTTCTGTTCCGGCCACCTTTCACGCTTCAGCTGGAATGCAGTGTCCTCGCTGCTTTGGGAATTCTCTACAACTTATTTAGGAGAATTAAGATTCTGGAGTCTTCTCCTACCAAAAAAATTAAAAAAGAGATTTCTACTTCTCGACTTTGAAATTTTCCCAGGATGGCAGCTCCAGAAGAACCCTGCGTGGAGTCCAGTAACCTACAGGGGTGGACAGCACGTGCACCCAGGCTGGTTTGAAATGTTCTGACAGGGACCAGCTGAGACAGTGCTGAGCAGAGGGAGGAGGGAGACAGGGTCACTCCAGGGCACACACACCACAGAAGATGCAGGCCTGGGCGGAAGCGAGCGGGGTGGTGGCCATCAGCGTCTCAGGTGTCAGGGGCAGTGCAGCTCAGATCGAGCGCATGCTGAGGCCTGTTCGCCTTTTCCAGGTGTTTGCTGGGATCCTCCTGTGTGCCTGGATCTGTGCCTTCCTGATCCAGGGGTTGGAGCTGGAAGGCGTGGTGACAGAGGCAGGAGGAGAATAAAGCAGGCCCTGCTCTGAGATGCTCAGGAGATAGGGAGAGTGACCCTCATGCAGACACAGGAACTGGTACAGGGTGATGTTTGACCAAAGGCTGAACTCAGAATGGGCTCTGAACAAGGAATGGCCAGGTCTTCGGGGACTGGAGTGGCTAAGGCAGCCGTCCTGTGGGTAGTGCTGCTGTGGAGCAAGCACCAAGCTGTAGGGTCCTGGGGCCTTTGGATAGGAGGAGCGACAGCAAGGGTCTTAGTGCTCTCCTTCATCTCCCACATCCCTCTCCTTTGGCTATGTCACTTCAGGGGTTTTGGTGTGGTTCTGGGCTCCTTTCCCACCCAGGACCACCCCCTCTACTGTGTGATTTAGACTTCTTTGGGCCCATGGAGTACCCCCAGTGTCCCCAAGGTGGGAGTGGCTCTGGAATTCCCTATTCTTCCTTTAAGGCTATCACAGGATTGTGACAGCATCCAGCTGGTGCAGGATGGCCCGTGAAAGTTTTCCAGGCTCTGAAGTACCAGAAGCAAGGGTCCTGTAGTCAGATGAAAGGCCTACTCCTTGCCTGGAGTGATCTACTGGCTGGGAATCCAAAGAAAATTCAGGGATCTCCACTCCTGGGGTAAAGTGTGAGGGTTAGCACATGAATAACTGCCCCATGGGCTCCAGTGCTCGCCTGCAGGTGGCCAGCATTGGCCTAGAGAGGGCTTATTTGGATCTCTCACTCTGCAGACACCCAGGCATCTATTAGAAGCTCATTTATTCAGCTTGCCCATTTACTCATTCATTTAACAAATTCGTATGGAATATCTGCTTTCTGCTAGGCACTGGTGCTCCAGACTAGGGCAGGGGTTGACAGATTTTTTCTATAGAGTAAATGTTTTAGGATTTGAGGGCCATATTATCTCTGTTACAACTACCCGACTCTTGTCGGGCAAAAGCAGCCGTGGACAATACATAAACACGTGAGTGTAGCTTTGTTCCAGTAAAACTTTATTGACAAAAACAGGCATGGGGCTGGATTTGGCCCACAGGCCATCCATAGTTTGCTGACCCCTGAACTAGAAACACAGAGGTAAGCAAAAGCGAGCATAGTCTCTGTCTGTATGGAGCTTATGCTCTAGGCAAGGAAGACGGAAATTAACCGTGTAATCACAAATGAAAGTTATAATTATGAACACAGGTGCTTGAAGGAAAGATATGCTCATAGTTCTACAAATGGGGGTGTGATATAGTCTCAAGTCAAGGCAGGCTTTCCTCAGAAGTTGGTGCTTGAGTTGGGCTCTGAATCAATGTTAACCAGATGAAAAGGGAGAGGAAACAGCACATGGAAAGGCCCTGTGACAGGAGTGTGGAACATTCCAGAAATTGAAAGAAGGCCAGTGTGGTAGAATGTAGACGAGAGAGTTACGATGAAGCAGGAAAGGAAGTGGTAACCAGTCCATGCACAGCCTTGGGGCCATGCTGGGGCTCCACTCTTACCTGAGACTAATGAGGAAGGTTTAAAGCTGGAGAGAAACAGGATCAGATTTGCATTCTGAGAAAAGTCTCTCTGGCTGCAACATGAGAACAGATCGGAGAAGAGCAGTGAGGATTCAGGGGGACCAAGTAAAAAGACTGTTGCAGGAGAGGACGGTGGCAATGGAGGTAAAGAGAAGTAGATGGAGACGAGAGATCTTTCCGCAGGCGTGTTGACAGGGTGGGTATGGAGGGAGAGAGCCTGCAGGATGGCTCCTAGGTGTCAGGTTTGTAAAATAAGGTGGTTAGTGGTGCTGTCCACTGAGACTGGAAGCACTGGGGAAGCCCCTGTTTCTTCGTTTTGTTTTGTTTGCATCAGAGGAAGGGGCATGATAGGTTGAGTTGCCTTTGAGACATCAAATTAGAGGTGCAGATAGGCAGGTGAGATGTACATATCTGGAGTTCAGAGGACAGGTAGGGGCTGGAGATAATATGTTTGGGGGAGTCCTCAGCATATGGAGGGTAATTGAAGCTTTGAACATGGATTCGATCTTCTGGGGGGCAGAGAATAGAGTGAACAAAAAAAGAGAGAGAAAGAGAAGAGAGCCTAGGAAAAATCCTCAAGGAACTGTCATATTTAATAGCCAGAGAGGAGGGTGATCCTGCAAAATAGACTGAGAAATAACAACCAGAGGAGGAGGGAAAAAAAAAGAGATTGTTGTGTCCTGGAAGCTAAGGGAAGAAAGTGTTTCAAGCAAGGTTTATGTTCAGCCTGTACACACAGCGCAATGAAACAGACGGTTGATGCCCAGTGACCCGTCTGAGTGGTCAGTGCGTCCACAGTGATTGGACAGCGCCCACACCATACCAGTTGTTAAATATCATGATTATCATCCCTGCTTTCAAGGAATGGTCATCCGTGTTGAAGGCTTCTGGGATAGCAAACAAGATGAAGAGTGGAGATGTTCCACTGGATTTAGCAACGTGGAGATCGTTGGTGACCTTCGGAAGAGAACTTGAGATGAGCAACAGGCTGAGGAGTGAGCTGAGGGAGGAATGGGAGATAAAGAAGCAGACGTGAGGCCCAGGGAAGCCTTGAAGAAGTTTCACTGGGCTGCAGAGGAGCTCAGTAGGACAGGAGAGGGGAAGCTGGAAGGCCATGGGGGTTGAAATTTTTCTTTAAGATGTTGAAATCATGAGAGGAACTTCTTTGTTCCACATACATACTGTGTGTTTATTCACTTATCAGACTCTGTCTGCATCTCATTTGTTTATTCATTATTTGATCCAACATGTTTGTCTCATCCTTGGGGGAAATGTTTACTAAGTTATGAGCACTACATTCATTTTATTTTCTCCTTTCCTTTTCAACAGGCATTTATTGAGCACTTACTACTTGCCAAGTACTGGACCAGGTCCCAGTGATATAGAAATGAATAAGTTATAGCCTGTATGTTCAAGGGGCTTATAGCTTAGAGCAGTGGTTATCAACCAGGGGCAGTTTCATCCCCTTCCCTCCCCTGGGGGTCGGTCATCAGGCAATTTCCGGAGATATTTTTGATTGTCGTAACTTTGGTATGGGGAGAGAAGGGATGCTACTGGCATCTAGTGGGTGAAGGCCAGGGATGCTGCTAAAGACCCTATGATGCACAGGACAGCCCCCACAACAAAAACTGATCTGGTTCGAAATGTGGATAGGGTGCCTCAATAACTGTATACATACGGTAACTGCAGGAGCTCAGAGGTTGGGCACTTAGACATGCACAGCAGAGCTGGCCAAGCAGAAGATGAGGGACAGACAGGACAGGTGGAGGCAACCCCTGTGGAAAGGCGTGGAGGTGTCAGGGAGCACGGTGCACGCTCAGGAACTTCCAGTGGTTCAGAGTGGAGGCATCATGTCAGGTGAGGGCAGAAGTCGCTAGGGTAGGGCTGGTGCCACAGATACCATGCCAAGTGTTTTGGATTTTGTCTGTTCAATGAGAAGCCACTAAAGTATTCCAAATGAGAAGAAACCAGATTTGTGTCTTAGGAAGATAGTTTTGGTGGCAGACAAGATCAAACAATAATCGCTAACATTTATTGAGTACCTACAGTATGTCAGGAACTTTTCTAAGTACCTTACAGAATTACCTCTTTTACTCTCCCAGCAGCCCTTGGGGAAATGCTCTTGTTATGCCCATTATACAGCTGAGGAGACTGAGGCAGAGGGGTCAAGAAGCTTGTAAATGAGGGAGCCAGGACTTGACTGAGACTGGGCTTGTAAAGAAGCATGAGATAACCTGTGGTTTTTTCTGTCTCCCTTTTGGGAACCAGACTTGAGCAGCCACAGGGTCTCAATTCATAATTCCTATGTTCCAGTGCATTCTGCAGCTGCTCCAGAAATTCCACGTCTGCAGCTTTGAGGAGTGTGGCCCTTAGGTCGCCGGTTTAATTCTTCCTGATGAGGAGTACTCATTTGGCTGTTCATTTTTTAGGCTCTTTGTGCCTGAAATGCCCCATTGAAAGAGAAACACTTGAGGGAAGTGTGCTTCTGGGAAATCAAATTTGCTCTTTGCTTCGTGAAACATTTAAGTGGATCCCAGTAACATCATGTAACTCCTCCATCAGGACACCCCACCCTACTAGCAAAGGCACCCTTTCTCCCCTATCTTTGCTGGGGGGGGTAAGGTGGATTTGCATGACTAATAAAAGTTAAAGTCAATGTCAGGGCCCAAGGCTACATCATTAGCCAGCACAGATCCGCAGATCCGCTTTCCAGAGTTTTAATTACAGCAGCTCCTCCTCCCATTAGGAGGGATGGTTGAGTGTGACAGCCCCTGGCCCAGGACTGACAGCAGAAAGAGGAGACTGGGGCTCGCAGGTAGAAGGGGCTGCACAGGCCAGAGGAGAGAAGAGATTTTTGCTGCTCAGGGAGGCCGAGGGTGATTGGCAGAGGTAGGGCCAGAGGAAGACTCCCACCTGGCACATTTCAGCCCTGCTCCTCCCATTTGGAAAGAAGATCAGAGACGTATCTTCATATTTATGTAGGCGTTTAAATAAATGGATGGGTCTTCATTTTTTTAAGCAGTGACAGGGTTCTGGCAGGGCTTAGGAAATGCAAACTCGTCTGTGATCCAGAGGGAGAAAGAACCCTCTGGAAGAGAAGGCAAGCCTCACGGTATAATCACCAGAATAACCCGCTACAGGTAGTGGGCTAGAATAACCTGCTACAGGTGGGTTCTTTGGGCTTGGTTTGTGACTGGTCAGTTCATAGCCCCAAATTATCCCTATGTGTCACAGGAAGAGCCCTAGGCCTGGCCACTGTCACGTGGGGTGTCATGGGAGAAGCCATGTTCAGATTTCTCAGCTTCCTTCAACTTCTCACTTCTTAGAAGGATTTCGTGGTAGAGCAGAGAATTCTCTGGGCTTCAGATTTCCCATCTGTGCAATGAAGGTATTGTTGTGTTGGACCAAAGACCGTCTAGTGCCCTGATGGCTTTGACGTGTAGATCAAATTCGGCCTTTGCCAGCATACTGACTGTATGCCCAAATATAAGACGGTTCCTCACTTTCCCAAAGAAAAGGGCTCCAAAACAATTTTTTAGCCAACCTGAATAAATGATTTTTGGGGGAACTATAGATGAAACGACAAACTGTTTACTTATAACATTTAGTTCATTACTTTAGTTACGCATCTTTAAAATTACAAAATATATAAAACGTTGGTTTTAAAATACTACCTTTCCCACTTTTGTGCCGTGAGTCATTATTCAGACCTGTCATGTGCGGTTTCAACTCCAATGTGTACGTTTTCCCGATGTATTTTGTCACTAAAGTGGCGTTTTGAGTCCACTGACAGTTTTTCAGAGCTCAGGATCCTCACTCTCATCCAAGTTTTCAAGAGATGGCACTTTTTGAATCAGAGGATTACCCTTTCCTTTAAAATTTTATCTCAAGCCACAGGTCCCATTCCCATAAGTTGAGTCAGTTGTGGTTTTTTTTTTTCATTTGCCTTATAGGTGGATATTCATGATTTCTTGCAGCAATTAACCATTGCTGGGTTTCTATTTAAGGTGGTCTTTAAAAGTCTTGTTTACAACAACATCCAAACACTAAAATTGTGAAGTCATAATTCCAAGAATAATTACTGCATCTGTGTTAACTAAATTAGGTGGAAGAGTATACTGTAAGATGAGTCTTTTTATTGATAAGGAATCTATCACTTGATATATTGGCTATATTGAATATAAGGAAACACGCTTTTTTTCTGAGGGATAATGGGAGATGAGGGGGAAAGATGACCGTGTATTTGAGCATAGACAAAACTTGTTAATTTACCAAATTCTCCTTTAACACCCATCAGCTGGTGACATGGCACATATGAGCATTTCTTCACTGGCTGTTCAGTAGCCTATGTCTTTGAATATAGGCAGAGGTCTCTGATGGAGCCAGATCTCAGAGGATGGTCCTGGGTCTGCTGGGCCCCCCAAGAGCTCTGGCCACCATCCTTCCCCACTTTCCAAACACCAGGAATTGCAAGCTCCTTCTGACCACCTTTCTACCGACCTGCCGCTGGGCTTTTGTGTGGTTTAATGAGCATAGAGTCATTTGGAAATATGCAGTGTGCTCCACAAAAGGAAATAGTAATATAATCAGAAATGATTATATTCCAGCACTTCAGCACTATTGCTACTATTAATGTCCATTATCACTATATTACCTGAAATGTGTTTAACAGTCACAGCCACTAATCAAGGTGGCTGTCTTGGAAAATGTGTATTCTCTTCGTCTGGATCACACTATGTATTGTGCTGTTACTGTTTTAAATTTTTTTCCCATAATTGAAACCTGCTACTTCATACTTTGAAAAGTAATGTAGCAGGCGAAGCCCTGAGAGGTTCAAAGCCTATGCTTCCATCAGGGAAATAATGCAATTTTCATGCAAAATGATTATAATATTATTCAGTGATTACATGGGGGTGGGGGGGTAGTCTGTTTTTGTTAGACTTTTGAAAGTGGCAAATTGAATTCCGTCCAAGTAATCAGAGGTTATGAGTTTCTAGCACAGTGTGTTTGCACATGTTGGAGGCTCATTTCCCAGAGTCCTCCCCAGCCCGGCGCCCCCGGAGCCTTTGCTGACCGCTTGGGGCAGAACTAAAGTGCCAAGGAGTTAATTTCCTGTAGGAGCTCTCAGCCGATGGGAAATGGGGAGTTGCAGCAAACACTCCAGCTTCCTCACACCTCAGGTGTGACCACTCTGAGACATGCTTCTCCTTGTCCCCCAGAGTCCCCAGTGGGATTGGCCCAGGTGCCCGCAGTGACGACCTGCCCATTTAGAGCGATCTGTGTTGGCTTCCTTCACTGACTTGTCTCTCTTCCCCACTCGCCTACCTGAGCTTTCGGGGATCACCCGCCAAAATAAGCCACTTGCCTCAAATCCTTGTCCGGGTTCTGCTTCATGAGAAAGGCACACCTGGCCCCATAGCTCTCCTTTTCCCATTTTGAGGTCACCCAGGGGCCTCTCTGGATCCTGCTGTCCTATAACCCATTTTATGGAGGATTCTTGGCAGCACCCAGAAGTCTTAGTGTTTTAAGGTGTCATAATCCTGAAAAATGAAAATTCTGAACTTTTTTTGGTCAGGAAGGTGATGGGTGTGGTTTATTTCTCCCACTTCTTCTCTTTATTATTACCTCACTTAGAGGAGATAAGATGATTTAATCCTGGTTGTATTTAAAATGCCCTCAATCAGTGTCCTCGTTCTGAACATGTATCTTTGTGCTCTTAGATAATTTATGTATAATTTTAATAGATTTGTCAACAGCAGCCCTTCCTCCTTGGAACAGGCTGCTTGCAGACAGATCACTTAATTTGCTCCTCATTGTTATTTTTCATACATGATTGCTGCGTGGCCGACGGATAGCAGATGATCACATTACAAACACATTTGACATGGTGGGTACTGTGGGGATGAGCACAGTCAAGGTCTCTGACTGTGACAAGCAGTGTGTGTCTCCCTCTCACTCAGAAAGGTAGGGTCCCAGAGACCAGGCAACTGAACAGGTGCTGACGCTGCAGTGCCCAGCAGGTTTCAGGTGTTGATGAGGGCCCTGCGCACCGACTGTGAGAGGCTGTCAGTGCCCCGCCCGTTCCCCAGGCTGAGGATCACCTGCTGACACTTCCTGCTTTGCACCTCTCTGTGTGAGGGTGCCCAGCCCACCCATGGCACAGGCTGGAGGTGCAGGGGATTGATACACCAAAACCAATGAGAGGCGAGGAGTGATGAATGACTACCCCAGCTTCCTGGACCTCATCTCTTGGTGCGACAACTCTTAGATAGACTCTCAGAGCGTCGCCAGCAGGAGTAACCCACTCGTGAATGCTTCCTTGATTGGCTTTTCTCCTGTCCTGTCTCACATCCCTGCTCCTTCACGGTGCTTCTTTGGATCAGCTCCCAAAGAAACCGCTTGCATCCAACTCCGTGTTCCAGGTCTGCTTTGGAGGGAACCCAAACTAAGACCCGCGCCTTCTGAATGTCTCCAGGTTGGTCTCTCAGGTGCTCTCACCCTCCAGGGCCTAGATTAAGCCCTGACATGAGCCTTCCTGCAGCCCAGGAGCTCTCACTCCTGACCACCTTCAGTCCCCCTAGCACAGCCAACTTAGCCCTCACCATCTGCAGCCTTGTGACAGCCCCTATTTCTGTGTATGAGGGTGTGATGGGGTAGATGCCAGCTGTGCCTGCTTCCAGGGAATCAGAACGTCTGTCTGAGAGGTGATGGTTCTCCAGCCACATCCTGAATTTGGAGTGAAGACCAGAGACGCCCAGCAGGGTGGAGGATAGAGAGCTAGACAATGCGGGAGTGCACGCTTTGGGGGGAAAAAAGTGCAGAAACCCTCCCTTCCAAAGACTGCTGGAGTGCGGCCGGATTTTTGCACCATTTCTGTCTGCGGGGGTAATTGCGAGACGAGTGCGTTGTGTTCCAAGGAAAAATGTTCTCTAGTCGCTGTAATCTTCGCCACAGAGGCTTGTGACAGAGAGAACCACATCAACTTCTAAATTTTCTCAATGGAGTGAGATGTGTGTAATGTGTAATAAAATATAAATAAGCCTTTAAGAAGCATCTATGTGTTTCTTTTTATCAACCTTTAGATGCGTTAAAGCCAACTACAATTTTGTATGAATTCTAGATGATATGTAGTATTTTTATTTGCTACTTCATTGCTAAATGTTTCGCATAACACTGACGAGGAAAAAAAATACACAGTCCCACATGAAAAAGAAGAAGCAGATGGCTAAATGTGACCGTGGGAGAGAAGCCGTGAATGGAGTGAGTTCAGAATGGAGGCTCCCGGCCTGGGTGTGGAGGGAAGTTCATAGATGTAGTTACCTGTGTCCGCTAGCCATTTGGCTGCACTGTGTTTTAAGTAGGCAATTAGCATTCTGAAGAATCTACAGGTATCTTTGTTATGGCTTTTTTTTTTTATCTTTTAAATGTACATATAAATGAGTATGTATTATTTATAGATGTCTTTGGATTTAGAAACATCGAGCTTGAAAAGTAATGCAGCAAGGAATCTTTGATTTACTGCTCACTGGAGAGGAGAGAGGAAGGCAGGGGGACTTTCTGCGGGAAGGAAGACGGGGTTGTGAGAAGCTGTGTAACCTTGCTGGGGGACTTTCCTGGAATCTTCAGTTACAGTTAAACTGTCGAGAGATGACCGGGTGAAAGAGAGGACAGCGGGAGGGAGTTAGGAAGTCAGGAGTGTTGTCCCAGCTCTCCTGCTGATCAGCTGTGTGACCTGGAGCTTGTCACTCACCCGCGCCTGTATCTGGACACCAGGCCCCGCCAGGCTGTGGCTCCGTGATTCAGTGCATTCGTATTGACTGCTCTGGGCTCTGGCCTGACTCCTGCATGGCTGGGTTAGTTTGCAGAAATGCCGTGGGGTTGGTGAGCCATGGTTCCGTGTTTTTCCAGATAGAACGTGAAGCTGTGGTGCGATCAAGCCACTTGCCTGCGCACATTGGTAGAGAGCAGGAAAACAGAATTAGCTTCTAATTCTATTTTCAGTTCCTAGGCTGTTTCTATATTGGCCAAGAAAAGCAGAGAACTTACAGAAATTCCTAGTAATGACTGCTTTCTGCCTGGGTACGGTTTATTTTTAAATGGATAACTCATCATATCTGGGTAAAAAGTACTGTAATCTCCAAAAGCTTTTATTTCGCTTTTTTTTTTTCTTTGAAAGTATAGAAACAGCCTCAGATCTATTCAAAAACATAGCATTTTACTGGGTGAGGAAGCAGTGTCTCTCAGCCCCACTTGGGGCCAGGAAGGGGTTTTCGGCCACCGGCCCCATAGGCCTGGGTTCAGAGAGGAGGTGGGATGAGGGAATGGAAGCCATAACAGCATCTGCCCTCAGGCCTGGCGTTTGGCTTACTGATTGCTGGGGAGGAGGGGAAGGCGGGGCTGGTAAAGGCTGAAACTGCAATTTTGGAGGAAATTCAGAGACAGAGCTGGAAAGAGTGGGGAGTGGTAGCTGACAGTGTCAGATCAACCCAGGACTCCTGGAGACATGGTCAGCCCACTGGCTCCACGACCTCCTAAGGAAGATCCCTCCCCATTCATTTGTCCCCTCGCGCTCGCTTCTGTGGAGGGTGGTAGGAGAGAAGGCGCCATCTAGTGTGATTCCCAGCCCTCACCACGGCACCATAGGCATTTTAGGGACACCTATTCTGTGCTTCGGCTGGCAGACTTGGGGACAATAATGGTCATAGCCGCCCGTTATATGTGCCATGGGCTATGCTAACTGCCTTTCTTGCGCTCAGACATTTGCCTCTCAGAACAACCACGGACATTTGGTAGCATCATCCCCCTTGTAGAGGTGAGGAGGTTGAGACAGGGGTGGGAGTGGAGGGTTTCCCAGTGTGATCACTCTGCCATTAAATGGCAGAGGTGAGATTTAGACCCAGGTCTCTCAGATTATGAATCTTCCACGCTCTTGACTGCTCCATGGGCTAAGCCAACCTCTGAACCGAGTGTGGGACTCAGGGACTAAGATGTAAATCTAAAATGAAGCTCTGATTGCGCCGTGCAGGCCATGAGTGAAGGTACAGGATTCAGACTTGGGAGAAGGGGTTCCCAAACCACTCTGCATCTCCATGAGGGTACCAAAAACCCACTGAGTCTGAAAGCCCATGTTGTTTTGCTCTGTGAAGTCACTTTTCTGCCATCGCTTCTTTCTAAAGCTGCTAAGAGGCCAAGGCCCAAGGGGCAGAGGATGCTAAGGGACCCTGAGCACTAGTAGTCCAGGTGTCAACCACACCTGGCTCATTGCAGACCCTGGGAGTGAGTGGATGCTGGATCTAGTGAACTTGCTTGGTGGCTGCCCATCCTGTCCTCATGACTGTCTCCCACCCCCTGACATGTGCAGCTTTGGCCCAGATAGAGGGCTGACGTGGTTGGCTACTTGAGTGCTTGGGTACAAGTCAAATAGCCCAGGGTCGGTCACAGGAAAGAGACTGGCCTCAGACAAGAAACTGGGATGGGGGAGGTGGATGGGAAGAGTGGAATCCTACTCTCTCCAGGCTCTGCTTGTGGGGTCCAGACCTGAGGTGGGCTCTTGCCTGGGTGTGAATTCCTCTGTGGTTGACTAAGATGGGGGTCGCCCCGTAGAGCTGAGATGGGCCCTCCTGGAGAACGGCTGGGGAGCCAACTTGTCTGGCTGCACGCTACTTCCTCTTTCCATGGCACTCACCCACCTCCTGGCCTAGAGTACTGTCTTACTCCCCAAGACTCTAGACAAGTCTTGTTTAAATGTTACAGCCAGGCCCCAGGAGTGTCAGAGAGAACCAAGGGAAGAGAGTTGTGCACGTTGGAGTCAGAGTTTTAAGTGGGCAGCGCCCCAGAGGCCAACATGGTGGTGGAGGCGGAGCCTCCACAGATGCACCTCTCCCATGTGAAGACCTGGAAAGTGTTGGAGAGGAAGGGTGTGTGTGTCTCTCAACACCAGGAAGGAGAGAGAAACCCGTCCCCACCGCAGTTCAGCTTTGAAGCATTGGCATCCGGCCTTCCTGCCAATGAATTAGGGATGTCAGTGCCTGTCCTAGCTCTCTCGGGGTCCGCCAGGCCGTCTAATGAGGGAGAGAAGATGCAGAAGCACTCCAAAGAGCCCACAGCACCAGGCAAATGTGAGGCATCATCATGAAAAGCTTAAATTTATGGGTCTGAAGGAGAAGCAACATCTGGGAAGGAATTATTGCAATTTAAAGGGAGGATGCAGGCCTGTTCATGAGAGTGAAATCTGGATGCAATGTCTGATTTTTTTTTTAAACCGGTTTGTATTCCAGTCATGAAACTGTGGTGTGAACTTCCAGATGTTCAAAACAAAATTGTGGAAAATGAGTTGAGTCTCGTAGGCATTTTTCTTCCTTCCCCAGAGCCTTACTGAGCATCTACTGTGTGCCAGGTGCTGCGTGCTCTGTGACATCTTCAAGGCCACTGTGGTAGGTAGTGCAATAGGTCTACTGGCCCCTCTGCCCTCCTCCTCATCTTGTAGTCTTCAGAAAATGCAAGGGCCATCCCAGTTCTGATTCCACTGACAAGAAAATCCGTGTTAACGGAGGGGGCTACATGTGCTGGTGCTGGTGGGGCTCAGTTGGGTGAGTCCCAGTTAATTTAATTGCTGAGGGGTCTGCTGTGTAACAAGAAGATGTTTTTTGGGGTGGGAGGAAGCAAGGCAGGAGTTGATTTGCAACTTACTGTTCTGAAATGGTTTAGTCTGGGTCTCTGGCAGAGCTCTGTCATGACGTAACTTAGGATCCAATCAGGCTGCAGGTACCCCATTGTCCCTATCTGCCCAAACCAACCAAGAGGGACATGGAGGTGAGCCATCAAGAAGCCTCCTTGGATGGGGCTGGCTGGGTGGTGCAGCAGTTAAGTTCACGTGTTCCACTTCGGCAGCTGGGTTTCGCTGGTTTGGATTCCGGGTACGGACATGGCACCGCTTGGCAAGCCATGCTGTGGTAGGCATCCCACATGTAAAGTAGAGGAAGATGGGCAAGAATGTTAGCTCAGGGCCAGTCTTCCTCAGCAAAAAGAGGAGGATTGGTAGCAGATGTTGGTTCATGGCTAATCTTCCTCAAAAAAAAGAAGAAGCAACCTCCTTGTGACACACGTGCCCTTATCTTGATACTCTCCAGAGATTTGCCTCCAGAGTGACTATACTCCAGAGAGTGCAGAACAACTTCTGGAGGGGAGTCTTCAGGAGGAGAAAGGGTGAAGGCAGGTGGGAGGAGGCCCAGGGAGGGGCATAGGTGCGTGTCTGGTCCCGGCAGTGTAGGAAAGCTGGGAGTGTCTGGGGGCAGGAGGCACGGGCAGGGGAGCCTGGACAGCACAGGACACTGGGAAGAGTCCGGACTTGCCTGGGTTCTCCGGGGCCCATGCCATGGAGGGATTTAGGGCGGGGAGTGCCCTGACTCCTTCTGGGGTTGAGCACAATCCCTCTGCCGGCAGCAGGGCCACTTGGCGCTGTTGCTGTGATCTGGGTGAGAGGTGGGGAGGCCCAGCCCCAGGCAGCCATAGTGGAGATTGGAGAGAACAGGTGAGGGGCACATTGTTGTGAACAATGCTGTGTGTGTGGCAGGGGCCAGAGGGGGAAGGAGGAACCGGGTTTTAAGGGCGGGAGGGGGCAGTGCCCTGAGATAAGGGCCCAGAGGTAGCAGATTTGGAGGCAAGTCAATCAATTAAGGCATGCAGTCACCATGTGAGGGGAGGGAGTAAATTGATTCTTGGAGTGGGGAGGGTGCAAACCCCATAGATATTACACTGGTTTGTGACCCTCTGAAGCTCCACCCTGCCCAACCAAATCTTACTCTTTAGAATTGAATTTCTCTTGTTAGAATTTAAATTAAATTAAGCTTAATTTAATTTAATTTTTCTCTTAACGGGTGGGTGATAATAAAAAAGGTTGAGAAACACTGAGTTAATGGTGATGGAGAACCCTGGGGAGCTGCCTTGCTGCTGACAGAGGTTTGGGGGTGGGGGGCAGTCTTTGGCTTCTCTGCTGTGGGAGGGTCTGCACAGGGTGAGGGACCACCTGGGAACCCGACCACCACCAGGCACCTGGGGGCTGCCAAGAAGCCGGTGGTGGGGGTGGAGGCAGCAGCCAGTCAGGTCAAAGGACTGGTTTGGGCTCACCAGGAACTGACTGGAGTGAGGACGTCCCCTGACACCTGTACTTTTAGTCAGCCCAGGGGTGGTGACTGCAGGGTGAACGCAAGACAGCTCTCATCTCCTCATCACCTGGGGCCCCGAGAACAATAGGCCAGAGAATTTGGAACAAAAGTGTGGGATGGGAGGCACAAAATCAAGAGTTCCAGTTCTGGCTCCCTCATTTACTTGCCACGTGACTTTGGGCAATTCTTATTTTCCACGAGCCTCAGTTTCTTCAGCTGTAAAATGGGGATAATAGTAATCAACTCATGAACTTGTTGGAAATGGTAAATGAGAAAATGTGAATGAGCTAGGCTTTGTAAACTGAGCATTATGAAAATTTTGATATTATCACTCATTCAGGAGTCACGGCCTCTGAAGATCCTGTCTTTCTCTGAAGAACACATGCCATACAGAAGCTTGCCAGGCGGTGCATCCCTAGCATTGAGAATAGTAATGGATATGAGCAGCAGCCAATTCTGGCTCCTTAATGGAAAGAGGAAACCTCTGCACCGTGCTGGGTGGGCTCTCCTAACGTAGGCCATCTCCGCGTCTTCAATCTCTCCTTCTAAAAGCAGTGCCTTCCGGCCCATGAACTCTTGCGAACTTGATGGATAAACCTTCTGAGAGTGTTTATTTTAGGGTTGGCAAGATGCCTGCCAGCTTTGGTGAACCCATGGTTGATATTATTAATGGGCAGCCTGTTTTTCTCTCTTCTTAAAAGAAAGGGAATGTGAATGAGAGTCCCCTTTGCAGGGCACATTCAGAGCAGACACCTACGCCTCGTGACAAGGTCCTGTGCCTGGGCTGACTGGAGGGTGGGTATGGCAGCTGGTTTTCTCGCCACAGTTTACAGCTTCCAGTTCCTTTGCTTTTTTCTTCCAGGGAAGAAAGAATCTTCGTTTCCCAATTGGCTGAGGGGTGGTGAACTACCCGGTTCTGGAGCCATAATTGGGTAGCTTGGTCAAGACCCAGGCAAGGCTATTCTCTGATGCTGCATCATACAGAGCCTCCCTAATTAGTTTCTCCTCTCTTAAGGCAGTTTCTCTCCAAAAAACTGGTATCTTTTGCAGGGAAGTAAAAAAATCCTGAGGCCCTTGTTTATAATTCTCTTGGCTATCAATTTGGTTCATGCCGGGAACCATCTTTATTTATAGACTTAGAGTTAGAATGGGTCTCAAAATTTCTTTGAGTTTAATTTTGAAGATCTCCCGGCATTTAGGCAATTATTCACTTGGACTTTATGCCCTGTCAAACTCGATTAGCACCTCTGAAGTGCTTGAGAAGGTGAAGGACATAGACCCCTTTCATAGGCATTGACTTATCACCTACTGTGTTTTTAAAACTAAAGTAAAAAGTCCCTCATCCTTTGGCTTTTTAATTTGATTTTCCTTAAGCATGGAAGCTGCCCTTTGATGATGACATTAGTGGAAGAGAAAGGGTCAGTTTGACCGAGATGTCAAAAGTTAAGTCCTGAGGAAATGCTGTCATCTCACCTGGAGATGGAAAACAGTCCCTGTCTCCTTGTGATTTCCTGGGTTCATTCCTGAGATTCATTTTCCCAGGCCATGATTTTTGGAAATCTAAGGTTTTATAATGTTAACTTGGGAGCAAAATTATTAGTAGAAATCAGTTTCTAATAATGTATTTTAAAATCACTTTAAATATCATGTATCTCATTAGAGTAGAATGTGTTTTAGTGCATGGATGTAGCTTATAGGCCTCCTAAGAAGAAAAGATAATGAATGAAGGGTCTAACATACACCGCCATGTGATGGGTGCTGTGGACCGGAGATTCAAATAGTAAGATAACGTCTGTTCTCAGGATGCCCAGGACTTGACTGCAAAAAGTGGAGGTTGAATGGAAGAAAGAAGAGCAAGAAGAGGAAACAAATGAAATTATGGAGATATAAACTAATTCCAAATATGAGCTGAGAACATCGAGAAACCCCTCAAGGGAAGAGTTTCTGATTGGGGTGGGCAAGATGTCATGAAGGAGGTGCTACCTGCCCTGGGACTGTGAGTAGGTAATAGCAGTGCTGAGATGGTGATGCTGAGACTGACGATGAGGATGATAGTCATGGACCAGCTTCTCTGTTTTTAAGAATGGGAAATGTAGGTTTACAGGAGTTAAATAACTTTTAGCTGGTATCACAAAACTGAGGGGCAGTGTTAGAATTCTAATTCAAATGAAGTCTGATTCCAAAGTCCTGCTTTTAACCATCTCTGAGAATGTTCCATTAGAGTCTTCACAGGAAATAGATGCATTCAAATGTGTAATTTGAAGAGAGTTAAATGAAAGGACTGTTCATGAAGGTGTAGGCCTGATATGAAGAGATCACAACATACCCCAGGGCTCATAATGGGGGTGGAATAATTACCTCCTCTAAGCCTGGGGGGTCAAGGGGAGGGAGCTGTTCCTGAAACACAGAGAGAGAGCTATGTGGAGGCTTCCACCCACACCAACCAGAGCCATGTCCCCAGTTGAGGGTCACAGCCAGTCCATGAAGACACTGCATGGAGGAAGAGAAGGAGGGAATAAACACCCAACCCCACCCCTCTCTAGTCTTCTGCTGGTGTCTGCACTGGCAGAGCCTAACCAGAAGTCACAACATCCCAGAGCTTGAGTGATGCCCTGCATGCAGATCAGGTGAGCTTCCCGGGCCACAGAACAGGGTAGAAAGCAGACCTGGAGGAGCAAACAGAAGATGTCTGGCACAGCCTGTAAGGTCTAACCTGTCAGCTCGTGTTAGGATCTTTTCATAAGCGCATTAGGAAAAAGTCCCAAGAACTCGGCTATGTGTGTTGTTGATTTTTTGTTCACGACTTTGTTTATTGCCTCTAGAAGTGGCCTCCGGGGACCACAAAGGAGGAAGGACGAGGCCATTGTCATCAGAACAAGTTAGACAGCCCTGGGGCCTCTCCTCCCTCCACTGCGCCTCCAAGCTCCTGTCTGGCCCATGCCATATTCACCTGGCCCAGCCTGGAGACTTGAGTCATCTGGGTTGAAGAGAAGGGAAGCAGATTAACTTGACATTGGCCTCTGACAGATTTGTCTCAAGAGAATGAAAGCTCCTTCTAAAGCTTGGTGGCCAGGATCTTTGGCTCTCAATTAGTTAGTAGACTTTGCAGTGGCCTACAAGGTCCTACAAGACCTGGATGCTCACCTGTCTAGCTTAATGTCCTACTAGAATCTCCCTGTCCAGCCACAGTGGACTCCTTGCTGATCCAGGGACACAACAGTCATGCTCCCCAGGGGGCATTTGCTCTGGCTCCTGCCTCTCCCTCAAATGCTCTGCCCCACATCCCTGCACAGCCCACTCCCTCATCCCCTCCATGTGCGCTCAAACGTCCTCTTCTCCTGAGGCTCACCCTGACCACCTCCTCTAGCTGCACCACAGTCCCCAACATCCCTCTTCTGCTCTATTTCTTCCCTAGTAGGTAGCACTAACTACCTTCTAATATACTATACAATTTGCACTTCTTTCTTAATTTAAGTTTATTGTTTATTTTCCGTTTCCACCCACTAGAAGATGAGCTCCATGAGGGCAGCCACTTTTTTTACCTGTTGTGTTCACTCGTTTGTGCCCAGTGCCTAGAACGCCGCCTGACACGTAGCAGGCACCCAATACATATTTACTGAATGAATGAATGGATAAATAAATGAATGAGATTCTCAAGGATCTAAAAATGGTCTGACCGCTGCCTCCCAGATCTTTCTTTTCACCAGCACTGTCTGCCAAGGATCTTTCCCAGAAATGCATTGATCGTTTATTATCACCAGTACTGTCAATACTTTGTGGCCAAAGGAATCGATCCTTCCGTGTGCTTCACATAGGCTTGGTGGAGGAAATGTACCCGAGACTTTGGCTCTGTGTCAAAATTAAATGGTGACCTTGGCTTACTTTGCTTCCCCGCAGAGGTTATTTCTTAATCGTAAAGGGAACACTCTATCCTTGGGAAAAATCATATTTTTGCCACCTTCTGCTTTAAAATGGCTATTTGATATGGCTCGCGTGCCTCTCTGTCAGAGGCAGCTGAAAAAGCGAGGATGGGGAGGCTCTGAGAAAGACCCGTCGCGTTGTCAGAGAGAAGCTCCTTATAAGGTGGAATTAGTTTACAATAAGTTATTTACCTGTCCAAATCCTTCATATCACATTAAAGCTTTCTCCTGCTATCCGGGACTCTGGAGTGCTAAGAGGAAAAAGGAAAATCAATTGATAATGATATATTCAGTTTAGAAAAATATATTGATTCCCAGGTAATGACGAGCGTGCATTTTTGCAGCGGACAATGCCATTTCCTGTCGTGAAGATGGCTTTCACATATATTATATTTGAAAGAGGGAACTAGGAATAGCCCTGCCTCCCCATAATAGATAGCCTCTTTCTACTAGGTATTAAATCTCTCTCTATATATATTTTTAAATCTCTCCAGGGAACCCATCCTTTGCCTCTTCAAGGTCTTCTTGCCCATTGTCTAAAAGAAGTAATGATTTGTTTTTGTAATTCTAGAGTTTGTGTCCTGTTCTCTTTTCAGCATTAGATTAAAGACTTAGATTTCTTATTTTTCTCCATCTCTGGAGTTTCTTGGTTTGAATCACATGGAAGGAGATGCCATTATTCTCTCTCTTGTTCAATGTTAATGGCTCCACACTGGGCATTAGGGCTTTGTGTGTTTGGGGCATGGAGGAGGGATATCTCGTGTCTGCTCCTTGGGGTTCTCTGCTGACCACTTGGCCCCCCTTACCCAGGAATGCCGTGGCAGAGTTTGGGCACACCCTGTGTGAGATGATCCGCACTCGAAAATCGAAGACAAGGACAAGCTTCCACTTAGGGCGGGGACCATCTAAGACACTGGGATTCCAACAAGATCTTTTTGCAAAAGATGATACCTTTCCCTGTCTCTTTCTAGACTGTCTGGCCTCCCGGTGATGTTCACGCTGTGCTAAGTGTTGGCGGCCATCGAGGTTTTTGCATCCTGGGGACGAATCCTGAGCTTGCCAGAGACGGACAGCGCAAGGTAGGTCTCTGCTCAGCTAACCTAGAAATAAGAACGGCATCAGACCTGGGCACAGCCAGCTGTCTTCTCTAACACTGACTTTCTGCGGGAAGTGTGGAAAATGTAGCTGTTCCTCTCGTCCTGTTGGTCCATGAGATTTTTACCATAGATGTGAGTTAACTGGTACCCAGAGCCTAGCTAAGCCATCTGGGCCCCAGTCCTCCTGAAATCGAACTACAAGGATTGCTATCTCTTTTCTTCACTTACCGGGTTCCCCAGTAGGGTGGCTCTGTGGGTGGCCAGCAGCTAGGTGACCTTTAAGCTCCTCAAAAATTAATGCTTCTTTTGTAATTTAACTTTTCTCATTAGTAAAATAGTGTGATTAAATACTGTTAAAATAGTATTTGTTCATTGTAAAAATATTTTAAAAGATAGCACCTGAAATTATGTAAATTACTTAAAATCATAATCCCAAGAAATACCCATTTTAGTGCCTCTTTCCAAGCTTTTCTCCTGTGCACATACATCAAGTGTGCACACACACATGTGCACGCACACACAAATGGAATCGCACTGTGTGTACCGCTCCATGACATGTTATTTTGACTTCCCGATACATCACAGGTATTTTTTATGTCAGTAAATACAAATCTATAGCATTTTAAGGGCTTCATATCATATTGATATAATAATCTACACAATTTACTTAACCAGTAGCCTAATGAGGGACATTTAGTGTATTTTTACTATTTCACTCTTACAAATAATACCGCAACAAACATTTTTGCCTATATATCTTTGCATAGTCATATGATTACTTCCTTGGATTAAATTTACAGAGGTCTGGTCTAAAAGTTTGATTCAGGATTCTCAAACCTAGATTATGAAGACCAGGCAGCCAGGAGAGTCAGGGAGAACATGGCCTACCTTGTGAGGGCAGAAATCTCATGAAAAGAATCTGCAAGATTGCTTTTAACACCCACCCAGGAGGCCAGGAATGCGCCTGCAGAGGTAGGGGAGCTGGAATGGCCAAAACTCACTCCATTTACTGTTGCTCAAGGGGCAGGGGGCTGGACCTGGAATGAAGGTTGGAGGCTGGGGGCATGGGCACTGGGGTAAAGGAGGGTTGAGGCTGAGCTGGCCCAGCCTAGCATCTCGTGGTGGCACTTGAGCCTGAAGAAGTCCATCTGTATGAGGGGCCTGGTGTGGGTGAGCACAGGCCCTAGCATCCCAAAGGTCAGCTGTGTTCTCAGCAGCACCATGCCCTGGTGCCCTCTGACCAGGAGCCTCGTGGCCTCTGCCTGGGGCCAGCTTGTGGCCTGAACTCAAGCTTCCTTCCACAGCAGGGGCCAGAGCAGCAGACCAACAAGGTTCCCACCGTGTCCAGATTCTCGCTGGTCAGAGAGCTTTCTCTTTGGACTTAGAGACAGTGAGGTTGGGGATGGCCCTCCAGTCCCAGAGCCCTTGCACAGAAAGAAGAAAATGCAGCTCTGGGATCCCGGGTTGCTGGTAGCCATGGTTGTCAGCAGAAAGCAGGAAGAGGCTCCAGGCTGGGCCTGGATCAGCTGCCAAAATGGAGGAAGCGTCCACTGTGCATCCAGCCTGCCACCATCCAGCAGCCCAGTGGGTGGCCAGTGCGGGCAGATGGGTTCCTGACTGTGAGAGCTGGTGGGCTGTTGGCACGTGCCTAATGGCACTGCTGACTGGCCAGACAGCTGTCCTGGTTAGTCGTTCCCAGGCCCTGGGGAATGCTTTGCTTCTGTGACTGTCAGGTCAGAGGAGGGGAGTTGGAAAACTAAACAGTTAGGCTTGGATTTGGCGCCTGTGGCGTTCCAGCTTCTAGAGGGGGCAGAGGTGGCGTTAAGTGTCTGAGAAAAGATTCAGGAGATGCTCTTCACGGAAGTCAGCTTTCCTAGGATACGCCTTCAAGCTTTAGACGCTGGGAGTATGGCAGGGGGCGAAGGGGATAGAGGAACCCGGGGGCAGTGGGTTTGATGGCCTTTATTTTGGGGTCTTCTATTCCCTGCCACTAACGCAAAGGGCACATGGCTCTTATTCATCGTGACCTTTGAGAAGCATGTATTTTAGGATATGCAGGGGCCTTGAAGGTGATCTCACCAGGCATGCCTGACAGGATACACCACTTGTGGGCTTCAAATCTCTGTGCCCACCAGACTGGTGTCCCCACTGTGAACTCTTGTCAGTTTTCCCTCCCACCTGGCCAGTTCCTGGAGGATGGAAATCACATCTTGAATCATCCCTGTATTCCCTTCTACCACTCCCACCCAGCACCTGCTGGGGCTTTCAGTGAATACATCACTGCACACACAGCACCACTGTTCCTGGGAGCAGAACAGCACGTGGTCTGGTGCTGGCTTGTGCTTTTCCCTCACGTGCAGGACTCCCATTGATTCCCAAGAAGATAGGAAGGTTCTGCATCCCACTGTGGCTCCTCGTGACCAGTGGGAGAAGCTATCACTTTCCTGTGGAAACTGGGCCAGATCCCTAGGCTCTGTGTATCCTGCTACAAAACGGGGTCTGCTCGGATGCAAAGCATGGAGGACTGCTCTCTGCTCGTCAGTGGTTTGATGAAAATCCCCCCTGTAGCCAGGAGTATGGTGCCAGAGCCAGCTAGCAGAAGGGAAATCTGATACGTGCCCTGCAGTGTTTGACCCTGGCAGGGGGGCTGAAGGGAGGTAAAGCTGACAACCTGGTTTGTGCAGAACTGAAGGCTGAGCCAAAATGGCATTGACAGACACATAGGCTTGGAAGTGATGAAGGGCAAATGCCGATGTCATCAATGCTGAGGAGCACCCCGGCACAGCATCCACAGCCTCCATCCCTGGGACTGTGTTAGTGCTGCCCATCCAGTCCCCTTGTCCCCTGCATGCCCTGCACTCTAGGGGGATGTTGCAAATGTCTCCTGAGCTAGGGGGATGTGGACTGTCCCGTTAGAGAACACTGTGGGCTGTGCCCCAGGCTTCGCACTCGCAGCAACATCACCCGGCAAAGCTGTCCTGAAGGTGCCCTTGCTGACCACACTCCCCTGTCCTTGCCTTCCTTCACGCCCTTGCTCCAGACAGCCTGGCTTCACTGCAGTCCCCAGGCCTTCCGCCTTCCTGTTCTTCCTTATCCGTCTTCCTTTGGCTTCTGTGGCTTCTACCCCAAGGACGGACCTGGGTGCAGACATTTCAGTGCTGCTGTCACCAAGACCTACACTCTATCACCCACTTGTCTTTTGTCCTGGCCCAGCCCTGGGAACCTCAGCAGCCCCTACCTCCACTGGGCATCTGGGCACTCAGACCCCTGAGGAGGCCCAGTAACCACGCCAACTGGCCCGGGCACAGATCCTCATCGGAGCCTTAGCCAAACCCTCGGCCGTGCCCAGGCCTCATTCATGCATCACTGGTCCATTGGTCCATTCCCTGCCCCATCCCTGCCCCGTCCCTGCCCCGTCCCCACCTTTCCCATTGTCCTCAAGACCTCCAGCGGCCCCTGTGCATCTCAGGATCAACGAATGACCTTCCCGCTAGTTCATAGAGAAATGGAGCCTCTCTCCTGGCTTGGGGGCTGCGTGCCTCCATCTATCCAGGCACCCCAGCCCCCTTCCTCCTTCTGCCTGTGAATGAGGACGTCTGTGCTACAAGGTTTTCCTCAGCCTTCCCATCTCTCAGCAACCCCTCTACTCCCTCTGCTTCAGCCGTCCTCGGGGCTTGAATCTCTGGGGGTGCTTCTGTCCTAAGGCCCCCACCACTTCTCCAGAGTCCTGAGAAGGAGTTACCGACCTGCCTGATTCACATCTCAGACTCAGCCTGGCCAGAACAAAGCTTGCTGACTGCCCTCTCGACGAAGCCTCAACCCCAGCCCCTCCCTGGGCTGTTCATCTGTCTCCTTTGCCTGGAGCTTCTCATCATCCTTCCTGGACCACGAGCTCCTTGAGGCCAGGGACTGTTCTCTTATCTCCATGTCATGAGATCAGATGAGGTCATTCAGTTCAGAGATCACAGGACTGCAGGACAGAGTGACCTCAGGGGCACTGTGGTGGACGGCACGCTGGACTGGGAGGCAGGCCACTGGGCTCTAGTCCCAGATCCACCGCTAACTCTGGGTAAGCCCCCTACAGCTTTCTGAGGCTCCATCTCCTCAGCTTTACATTGAAAATAACCCCTGAGCCTCCCAGCTCCCAGGAGAAGATTGACAGGTTCTGAGGGAGGACAGCCCTACCTGGGCCAGCAGGCTCAGCCCGCAGTGCACACTGGGGTCACCTGGAGAGCTTGAAAGCTACAGGCGCCTGGGTTTTCCCCTCAGATCCTCTAATTAATTGTTCTTGCAAGGATGGGCATCAGCGTATTTTAAAGCCTTAACTACTACTCTCAACTCCAGGGTGTTACTGAATGCCTGGATTCTAAGCCATAAGGAATTGAAATGCAAGTTATGGAGATTTTGCAAAACAAAATTCCTGGATGATATGTAATTTATCTACTCTTTCAGAGATTCTAAAATCCACCCCCTTGATCAAGCCATCCAAAAGCTGGGTACCTTGGCTGTGTCACAGCAACCCTGTTCATCTCCCCCCACCCCAAAATGCTTTTACATGAACCCTACAGGCTGTTAGAAGACCTTTTGTCCTATAGATCACATCAGTGTGCCCACATTTGGGGTTTTGTGGCAGTTCATGTCTAGTCTGTCACTGTGACCCCATTGCTGGGACCCTTAGGAGACGTGCCTCTGATTTCAGCACAGACGTGGTCTTCTCCCACCCCATTGTCATGTGTCTCGTGTTGAATCCTGTTGTAACAGAGCAGCTTCTTGTTTGCCTCTTCCGAGTCTGAACAGTGGCTCTCCACTCTGGCTGCATATTAAAATCACCTGGGGACATTTGTAAAGTTCTGATATCCGGGCTACACAGCAGATCAAGCTCTCTCAGGATGGGACCCAGCCATGGATATTTCTGTGAAGTCCCCAGGCAAGTCCAATGGGAGGCCAAGGTCAGAAGCTCAGCCGAGCCTGGAGGCAAGCCTGTGACCCCCCTGTAGGCAGCGTTCCTGGAGGCAGCAGCCGTGCACCACTTCCTGCTCCGACACTGGTTTGTCTCCCTCCTGCTTCTGATTCACCTTGTCTTACATGTATCCTTCTAAGTCACCTTCAGTCCTTTCTGGAACTCGGTGAGGTGAAAACAAACAGAATAGAAAGCTGCCTGCTCTTTTCTGGCTGGGCCCTGGGCACAGCTCCTGCCCCGTCAGGCCTCTGAGGAGAGAGGGCTGGAGACCCCCTTCCCAGGGCCTAGGCACAGGGTCAGCGCCCTCGGGTCTGGTAAGCCCACAATGGAAAGTGCAGCCTGTTCTGCCAAGAGCTCTCCAAGGCCCATGAAGGCAGCTGAGTCAGTTCACAGCATGTGTGTGCTGAGACGGGACTAGGGTAAAGCTGGGGGCTGACAGGGGTGGTGTCAGTCTGCCCAGGGCTGTGGCTATGCCACCCTTGTCCACCCTCTTTGTCTGCTCGACTCCGCCCCACACTGAACACCACACTGAGATCATCGGCCAAAGTCAGGAGATGCCCAGGGTTGGAATCTTTCCCCAGTCCTGGGTGCAAGGTTGTTCGGGAACAGCATGCGCACAGAGCAGCTCCCATAAGCTAATGGGGCTGCGGTGGGGCATACACAGCAGTTCACTCTAGCTGCAAAACCTCCTTTGGCACCTGGGCTCGAAATAGCTCATCTGCAAACCTCAGAGGTTATTTTTGTGGCTAAGTTTGATTTTCCAAGTGACCTGTCTCCTTCCTTACCTTGCACCTGCCCCAGTGGCCAGGGCTGTCAGGAACAGTTGTAAGTTTGTGCCCTACAGGAGGGCACCTGGCCCCTTGCGGTTTGGGGGCTGACATCCACCCTGTGCTCTGCAAGCTTTGCTGTGCACCATGAGTGCTCAGAGCGAGGGCGCCTGTTTCTAATTTGCACAAGAATATCAAATACACGAGTCGTGGCCCTGCAGAGCTCTGCTCGGGAAAGCACTATGCATACATTTGTCTAGTGACCATGTGAGGATGCTCCTAAACTTGTGGGCTTCTGTCCCTTAATGATGGTCTCCTATCTGCACAGGTCACTCAAAGGAACTTTTAAGCTTTTTGTCTTCTAATTATAAATTCTCTCTCTCTCTCAATATGACAGCACTAGGAGCACTGGGCTGTAGGATGAATACCCAGCACATGGTAAAACAAAAGGGTATTTAAACACTCATTCATTCATTCATGCATTCATTCAAGCACTTATTGGCAGCCACACTGTATATTGTTCTAGGTCCAGGATCCAGAGAGTTCAGACACAAGCCTTGTCCTCAAGGAGCTGGCTGTCCAGTGGGGAGACCAGGAAGTAAGCACATTCTTACAGTAAGATGCGATAAATGCAGCAGTAGGAATTTATAGAAAGTGCTATGGAAGACAACTCATTCACTCAGCAAATATTTCTTAAGCACCTGCTATATGCCAGGCTTTGTTCTAGGCACTGGGGAAAGAGCAGTGGCCATGTGAGACCAAGTCTCTGACCCAGAGCTCACATTTGAGGGCACTCTCATGCATGAGAGGACTCAGCAACTAACTTAGTTTGGTCAAACCCACAGGCTTCCAAGAAGAGATGATTTTAAGCTGAAAATTGAAGTCTGTGTGTGTGCCTAGGTGTGCAAGGAACATTCCAGGCAGTAGGAACAGCTTGTGTAAAGGCCTGTAGATATCAAAAGACAGGCGAGCTCAGAGCATGTTAATGGAGACCTAAGAGTTGGGAGATGTGGCTGGAAAGGTGATTGGGCCTTGGTCGTGAGGGGCGCTGAACGCCATGCTAAGCCTCCCAGGTCACCCTCTCAGATAGCGGAGACACAGCCGAAGGCTCACAGAGCACTGGCCAGAGACCACACTCTCAGCCCAGCTTCCCGTTCACTCCCTGACCCCTAGGCAGAGCCTGTTTGGCAGCCTCATGCTCTGACAGCCGCTGCCCCAAGCCCATTTTGTTAGAACATCTAAGGCTAAGATTGTATGGCTTCTTTTACCTCCTCCCCTGACCTAGTGCATTTAGTTAGCAAAGTGTTTTCACATAATTACCTCTACTTGGTCATGAGGGCAACCCTAGGAGGTAGACAGAGAGGGATTATTGTTGCCATTTATTATACCGAGCAGCAAGCTGAGGCCCAGAGAGGGCCAGTGTCTTGCCCAAGGTCACACAGCCAATCAAGTCAGAGTGGGAACTAGAGTCCTTATCTCCTGGTTCGTAATCCAGAGGCCCCACCTGCCCCCATGTCAACTGCCACTCCTTATGTTGAAGCCTAAAGAGCTCTGAGCAAGTGTCAGTCATGTGCCTGCCTGTCTTCCACACACGTTTATTGACCACGTACCCAGCTTTAAGTGACCGTGCTCCGGGCCTCAATGTCATCCCAACCCCCACCCCGGAAGAAAACCAAAAGAGTCACATGTGGGTTGTCCTTCCTCCCACCCACCATGACCCAAGAGGCCTAAAGACCACAGGTCAGCCAGACCCAAACTATCACGCACCTGCGCCAGGTTGAACAGGGAACAGAATCACCAGCGCAAGCTGGAGGCCACTCCGCTCACTCACTGAGTCCTCTCATCCAGGCCGCTCGGAGGCTCATTAATTACAGTTGCCAATACGTATTTTTCATCTTCCTTGTAAGCGAGCTGGATGCTAAAATAATGGGGGAGACTTAAGCCTCATTCACAGAGCCAGAGCTCGCCTGTGCAAGGCAGACACAGCCCAGCAACTCTCGGGGGCCTGTCTTTTGATTTGTAGCAACTCATTTAGATAAAAGCATCTGGTTCGTAAGGTAGCAACAACAAAAAAATCATTAAAAGCATATTTCTGCTTTTACAAAGTAACCTAGTAACAGCGCAGGAGGTAACGATTAACCCAGCCCCCCTTCTCCAGGTACGCAGGTAGGTGCTGAACACGGGAAATGAAAGTCAGGACACAGAGAGGGTCTGTCGAGGGTCTCTTCTCAAAGCAGCGCCCACAGATGTGCACGAGTCGGCCCCCGCCAGCCAGCCAGAGAGCCTCGCCCTCCATTAGCACACAGAGGAGGCATCTTCTTCATCCCAGAATAAACAGTGTGATTATTTATTTAGCACCAGCTCAAGGCTTTCTGAAACGCACTTGGAGGGCTCTGCCGTCTTGCACAGGTGTACACTGAGCTGCGCTGCCCACTTTGTGAATTGGGTAAAGTAAATGTGACCGCGCACCAGCCAGCCAAACTCACCCCCTATGACCCCTACCACAACACACACACACGCGGACACACATGGACACGCACACACATATGTGCGCTCACGCACAGCCCCTGCTCCCTTCCACACAGACCCTTGTGCTCCTAACTGACCCTGCATGTTTGTGTGGCACCTCCAGGCACTTGTCCTGCTAAGCCCAGTCTCCCAGAAGAGCCTCTCGCATCCCTACCCATCTCCTGGCAAAGTGCTCCCCGGCCCGCCCCCATGGGGATTTTCTCTCCTCTGATTTCCTGAGGCTGTTACTCTCCCCAGCACCCATTTGGTTCTTCTTGGGTCAGCTGTGGTCCTTTCACTGTCCACTGTGCTCAAGGCTCATCCCCAACCACTGTAAGCTCTCTGGGGGTGGGAGAGCTCTCTGCAGAGCTGAGCACATAATAATCACTGAAAAGGAATTGGTACTAGAAAACGTCAACTCACGTGGCGTCTAGCTGTGCTTCTGCATCCTGGGTCCCCCAGTCTCTGTGCTTCTCTTCTATCAGAGGACCTCCCACATGGCACCTGGCTGTTTACTTGTCTGACTTGGGAGACAGCTGGGGGTCTCCTGAGGGCAGGGGCTGTGTCTCAGTCACTGGGTCCCTCCCCAAAGCCAGGCACAAAGAAGGCTCTCAAATGTTTATGGGATGATCCAGTGGCATTGTGCTTCACTCAGAAGCATCTCATTTAACCCATCTCATCTGTGCATGCTCAGGGGCCAGCCACACCCGTCAGAGCAGCTCACAGCTGCCCACCTTAGGGCAGTGAGGGCGTTGCACTGACCCTGCCCTTCCAAGGCCACTGACCCCTGGGGACACCACGCAGCCAGGCCAGAGCTCTCCTTTCTGCTGTTCCAGGCACAGTCCACAGTCCAGGAGGAAGATAGGCCTGGCTCCTGCTGGAACCCAGGGTCTCAGTAAGCTCAATTTCACATTGAAGCCACGTTTAGAAAACTGTGTCCTGTATTCCAAGGGACCTCACAGCATTCATTCACTCAGGAAACATTTATAGGAAGCAGCATAGTGTGGTGGTCAGGAGCACAGATGGTGGAACCAGACTGCCTGGGTCCTAATCCCAGCCCTTCCCCCTGCCAGCTGTGCAACTTCCAGCTGTTAGTGAACCTCCCTGTGCCTCAGTTTCTTCCTCTGAAAAACAGGGATTATGATCATACCTATTCCTATGGTGGTTGTAAGGACTAAATGAGTCAATGTAATTTGGCGCCTAGAATGGTGCGTGAAACATCGTCCTATACAAGGGTTATTATTCTAAGGGGCTGAGAACCCCAGCCGAGTCATGGACTTAATTCATACTCTTCTCAGGACCATGTGCACCTTCAAGGAAGGTGTTGGTGTGCCCATCCCCTGCCCTCCACCCTGCCAGCCATCCTGCAGCCTTTGCTTGCTGAACGCAGTCCATCAGCAGGGGACTTCTGCGCCCAGGGAGGCAGCTGTCCTCAGCCCACAGGGATCCCAAACAGCCATGGGGCTGCATCCTGATTCTCCATGAAACAGGGCTGAGGATCCTGGGGCCCCTCCTACTCGCTTCCGGTGGGGAATCTCCCAGCACCCATCACAGCCCCATTGCATTTCCCTCCACACCCCATCACCCTGCAAAGAGGACCGGAACTCCTGCTAAGCCCACAGCTGCCTGAGCAGCCCAAATTCAGACATTGGAGGAGTGGCCACCCGGGACGCTGGGGCTGGTCCCATTCAGGGCTGCCACTGCTGGCTGTGGGACCTGGAAGCATGTACCTGCCCCCTTTGGATCTCAGTTTCTTTATCTGCATCATGAGGGAGTGGATTCATAATTGATCCCCAAGGGCCCATCAGGCTCTGTCCCTGGGACTGACACTCTGGATTTGGCCACATGGGGGCTTCGGGGACTCCACCACAATTAGCACTGTGGCTTCAGAGGTATGTCAGCATGTCCTTGGGGCATCTGTCATTAACAATTATGGAGTCATTATCTGGTAAATAATTCATAACCCGAGAGATGGGATAAGCCGCCAATAAACAATAATCCATTTAGAACGCGGCTTGGCGAGGGCGAGGGCAGCCGCGCCGATCAGCTCCCTCCTCGCCAGCACGGCCCACACTCGGAACCCTGCTCAGCCCGGGCATCACTGAAGCCCTCCCACCCCTCCCCCGACCAAAGGCAGCACCCCCTCCCTTGAGCTGAGGCAGGAATAAGGACGGCGGGTACTGAGTGCTGACCAAGCGCCAAGGGCTGTGCGGAGCCATTCACATGCACCTTCTCATCCAGTCCTCCCAACAGCCCTATTGATGTGGGGACTGTGATGGTCCCCCTTACAGAGGAGTGAACTGAGGTTCAGAGACTAACTCACTTACCCAAGTTCTGACCCAAGATCAGAAAGCTTTGGGTCTGGGGTTCAGGTCCCTGACGTGAGAGCTCTCACTCTCAGCCAGTATGTCCCACTCCCTCCTACCATGAGCTTTATCTGCTCATCGCATGTCTGGCCGCCGTCCTGTGTGACCTATGCCCTCCAGCTAACCTGGGAGCCCTGGAGGCCTGTGCTCCCCTCTAGCCTCCCTCACCTGGGGTGGGGCCTGGGGTGTTCCATAGAGGCTGCAGACCACAGCTTCCCCAGGCAGCTGGCTAGTTCGTGCTGTAGTTAGGCTTATTAGTGGTGTTTGGAGGCCAGACCAAGGGCACCAGGGAGGGGAGCAGGAGGGGGTGTCGTCAGGACACTGTATCCGAACTGCCCATCTACTCACAGGCCTAGCGCACTTCTCCTCACCAGGGGAGACACTGCAGCCCCCTCGCTCGAGCTCCCACTGAGAGCTCCATCCTGGGGCAGGCGCTCTTTGCCCAGATGGCACGAACCTGGCTGTGTGGGTTGGCCTTTAGGACTGGTCAGCTCTGCCGAGAGCTGCTCCTCTCCTGCCCACACTGTCACTCCTCCAGCAAGGCGAACAGCCCACCCTTTGTCTGCAGGACCATTTTAAAGACCTGCCCAGAGGCCCCCAGTCTTGGAAGGGCTCTGGAGGGTCTCTCACTGCAGAGGCTCCATTCTTGGCTTCTCCTGGGCAGAGGCTCATGGGGACATCCTCAGCACCCGCACAACCAGCCTCCCTAAAGCCTGGAGTCACAAACAGTCTCTGTTACACTTCTCAGGCAACCAGTGCCACCCTGAGTTTGGAGCATCAAGGAGCAGGGTGGAGTTGCTGGATGCTAGGCCGCATTATTGTCACATGTCTGGAATGTTGCACAAACCTCTGTGGTCAGGCCGTGTGGTGGAGGAAGCCACAGTGGTTCGTGTGCCTGCTCATTTCTCAATAACTGCGGTCACCAGCCCAGGGAGAGGCCCCTTTCAGCCTTCTGATCTCTCCTACTGCAGACTGCAGGGTGGTCAGGACTGGCAGACACAAAGGCCAGGAGAAGGGATCACCTTGCCTTGTTCTAGAACAGCTTGAAACACCTGGAACCTTCCCATCTCCTTTGAACAGCATTGCCCCATGGGAGGCGCTGGTCCTGTCCTATTTGTCAGGCTCCCACACCGACACACATCCCCTGGCCCCGTCCCAAACTCCTTTGCTTCCAGAAATAGGGAAAGATTCCATCCCCAGGCATCTCAGTGTGGTGCTCAGTGTGGGGCGGAGTCGAGCAGACAAAGAGGGTGGACAAGGGTGGCATAGCCACAGCCCTGGGCAGACTGACGCCACCCCTGTCAACCCCCAGCTTTACTCCAGTCCCATCTCAGCACACGCCTGCCGTGAACTGACTCAGCTGCCTTCATGGGCCTTGGAGAGCTCTTGGCAGAACAGGCTGCACTTTCCATTGTGGGCTTACCAGACCCGAGGGCGCTGACCCTGCGCCTAGGCCCTGGGAAGGGGGTCTCCAGCCCTCTCTCCTCAGAGGCCTGACGGGGCAGGAGCTGTGCCCAGGGCCCAGCCAGAGAAGAGCAGGCAGCTTTCTATTCTGTTTGTTTTCACCTCACCGAGTTCCAGAAAGGACTGAAGGTGACTTAGAAGGATACATGTAAGACAAGGTGAATCAGAAGCAGGAGGGAGATGAGCAAGTGTGCGGGAGGAACTGGCGCAGGGCTGCTGCCCCCCTGAAACCCCAGCTAGAAAGCCCCCGGCAGCGTTGGCTACAGGTGGATCACAGACCTGCCTCCAGGCTCGGCAGAGCTTCCCACCTTGGCCTCCCATTGGACTTGCTGGGGCTTGTGGTGACTAATGTGAGATGATCCACCTCTTGCTTACCCCCAAAAGAGGGGGGGCTCATCCCCTTGTGTTCAGGGCTTTGTTCTGTGGGGCTCGTACATCCTGTCACTCCGGCAGCTCCTGGCTGAGACCCCGCTGTGCCGCTCCAGGGCGGGGGGAACCTCCCGCTGCCAGGCTGGCTTCTACAGCCATCAGGACAGGACTTGCCATGCCTGGTTGAGGATAGATTGACAGGAAACAATACTATCATTTAAGGAAGGGGCAGGGAGCTTCAGCCCTGGCAGTCAAAGGAGTGAGAGAAATCGGCTTTTGTCCCAAGGCAGAGAGCGTGGCATTTCCATGGGCTATAACAGATAGAAAACACGACCTTCCGACAGCCCCCAAGAAAGGATGCTCTATTACGCATGTGTTCACATGTAATTTGTCCTCCTGTTCTCAGTGAGGGCGTGCTGCGGGGCTGCTAAGGGATGTGCTGCGGAGGAGGAGCCGGGGACCTGCCAGGCCATGGTTCTCCTCCTCCTGCAGTAAGCCCCGGGCATGGATCCACCCTGACACTAAAGCCTGCTCCCAGAGATCTCCAGGGAAGGAAATTCCATCAGCTCTCAGAGTCTCCACTCTGGTGGCTCCCGCAGGATTTTCTTCTATCTGACCTAAATCTCCCTTGCTGCAATTTAAGCCCATTTTCCCTCGTTTTGTCGTGAGTGGAAATGGAGAACAGCTAGTCCCCAGCTGCCTCCCTTTAGAAGGCAGGGTGAGTCAGATGTCCTCCGTACCTCCTGCCACGCCGAAGCACTCAGCAGCCTGCCCTGGTGAATCCCTCTCTCTAAAGCCTGGAAGAGAACAGCTTTCACATTAAAGCATGCAATGAGGCTCCTTCCCAGGGGCCTGTGTGGTGGCTGAGCCCCTCCTGCAGGCACCACGCTGAGGTGGCCCCTGAGCACGCCGAGGTGACCAGGGTTTGGCCCCTGCTTGGGGGCGATGGGGGTATGAATGGGTGGGCACCACACAGTGAAAAGTGCAAGGATGGAATCTGGCCAGCGGCGGGGGCAGGGGTGTGGGTTTGGGAGGCTGGGGGAGCTTCCAGCAGGAGGTACCGCCCACCCATTAACTCCTGAAGGAAGGAGGGAGTCAGCTGGGGAAATAGAGGACAGGCTTTCAGATGGACATCAGAAGGACTGTCAATGTCACCCACTCTGGGTCCCATCTTTGGGTTTGCAAAGATAGTTCCCTTAGTGATAGTCTCGTTTACTCCAGTGCTTAATGAAGTTTTCCCAACCTGCCTCAGCTGATGGTGAATCGGGAGTTCCGCATCCTCACACATTCATTCACTTCTTTGTATAACAGGGGGAAGCTGCCAGGGCCAGGGCATATATGCAGCACATCTATCCTGGGGGGCTTTCTGTCGGCCTCTTGATCTCCTGGACCACTAGGTGTCTGTCTTGTTTTTGTGCCTTTTTACTTCTGGGAACAAATAACTCCCACTTGCTTCTGCTAAACCTTAGCTATTTTGTAAGCCATTGAAGGCAGGCAGTTCCTGGAAGAGTTGGGTTCGTGGTTAAAAAAAAAAAAAATTAAATTAAAAATTTGATTGGAAAGCAGTGGATCGCAGCTAAGTTCTGAGTTTAAAAAGCAATGACGCTGAGTGTCCCTGACAGCACTCAGGCAGAGCACAGTGAATGCAAGAGAAGAATTTTTATTTTTCCTAGGCCAGTGGAATTAAAGCCTTCCTCCTCTGTGGGACAAATGGAGAGAAACTGAATCCTTTTTTCCTACGCAGTATCTAACTGCAATACTGAGATGTGAGCAAGGTTGTTGACTTTTTTCCATTGTTTGGTCTAAAGCCCCCTCCAAACTACTTGGCTTCAATACAAAGGGACCAAAAAAAAAAAAATGCATTGATTGAATTTAAATAATGGAATTGCCATTAATATCTTCCATAAAAGATGATTGATTCTGACTTGTATTTATGGGAAGTTGGGGCTTGTTAAAGTAAACAGAGTGACAGTCGTTCAATATTAATGCTGGTTTATGCACCCCCTCTTCAGGGCTGATGAAATGGATGGGCTCCCAGCCTAGACGCCCCCAGGCTGGTGCCTGGGTCAGGGGCCTCTGGAGGGTGGGAGGGCAGTCACTAGCTGTGCCAGCTCAGGAAGCCAGCCTGCCCCATCCCTCCTTTCTTCACGTTAGATCCTAGTGTGAAAATTACTATCCTGTTTGGTCCAGAGGCTGCAGGTACTCCAGCCCCTGGGGAGACCAGTAGCTTTCACCTCTGCTCTGTGGAAGCCCACTACCCCTGATAGGACTGAGGACCCCCTGATGGCCCAGAAAACCTCTCCCTCCCCCTGCACCCCTTGAGAGCCCCCACCTTTCTATGGGCGTGCTCCAAGCCCCTCTGCAGGTGGGTGGGGGGATGAGCGGACTGCAGCCTCCAGCTCTGCTGTCCTCACTGCCCAGAGCTCAGATGGAGGGACCTTTAGTGCAGGGATGTGTGGGCTGGGGCTTTAAGAGCTTCTCCAGTGACTCTACTCCTGCCAAAGGTGGAAGTGAGGCCTGGATCCTCCAGGGAAGTGGTGGCTGGACCCTAAGTGGGCTCGGGCTCTTCTTAGGAAAGAAAGACTGACGATGGAGGATGTCAGTCAGTCACGGTGCTGATAGGTCCTACTGGTGCCAGCGTCCCACCCAGTGGAGCCATCAGCTCTGCTCCTGATCCTGTCACTCTCAGGTAGCTGCCTCTTTCATCCTCGACCAAGCAGTTTGAAACCCTTATCACTGTCTCCCAGCCCTCGAGATGCTATTGATCTCCTGTCCCCGGCTATAAACTGGCACCTCCCAGACCTGTCCCCAGGATCTACACAGCATGTGCCTTTGCCCCTCCCCAGGATGCCCCTCAGGTGCACAAGACCTCGCAGCATCTTTCCTCCAGCTTACTCCCCTTCCGCGCTCCCCACCTCAGGGAATGGCCACAGCATCTTCCCAGTCCCCAAGTCAGAAACGGGGGTGTGCCCCCGCCCTCTCCTCCATCACTCTCCCCTCAGTGCCGCAGGCTCTCAGCTGTGACTCCTAACCTCACTCCCACCATCCTTCCCCTCTGTCTCCACTGCTGTTGATTTGGTTTAGCAGATCCTCCCCAGTTCTAACCCAAAAGCCCTCCCTGCCTCATTCCTCTCCCCACCTCCGTCTTTGCCCGCTTCCATAAAAGCTCAGCCTGCACACTGGCCTCCACAGTGATCTCTCTCGAGTGCACATCACACAGCCCGTCTCCCCAGTCCCTGTAGGATAAAGTCCAGACGTCAGCGTTCGCCTATGCTGAAAGCACCACCCATGACCACACTCTGACTTTACGCCACAGTGCCCTTTCCCTGCTGTTTCCTCCACCTGAAATGCCGTTTCCACCACCCTCTCTGGACTTGCACACCTAGGCCTCCTTCAAGGCAGCATCAGCCATTCTGTCCTTGTGCTCCCGTGACATGCTATTCTTATGTTTAGTGCAGGAAGGGAAATGGACCTTTGAAGGCCCTCTGTATCAGACATTTTTGGGGCTGCCTGCCTTGCCCGCACCCCCTGCTGGAAACATCTGTAATACCCACGACCCCTGCCGCTGATAGCAGGTCATGTGACCCCATCCCGCCAGCCTCAGTTTCCTGGACTAGGCGTGGATTTCTGACTTCAAGGATGCCCTTCCATTGGCTGACTAGCGACGTAGGACTGATTGATTGCTCCTGACTTTAAAAAGTTAGCTAGACCATAGGATCTCTCTCCTCTGGAATGGAAAGTAAGGGAACCAGAGACAATTCCATTTGGGGCAGCGCACTTTAGCCAAATGGTAATACAGGTGCAATACAAGAGCGATTATTCTGGGACTCTGTGCAAAACAAGGTTAAATCTCAAAGGCAATGATTGGGAAGGAAAGGAAAAGGGAGATGATGTCCCAGGAGAAGGAGAACCTTGAGCAAGAGACAGAGCTCATCATGGCTGGTCCCTGAAGCTCTTCTTTTTTCTGCCCGTCTGCTGGCTTCCCCTGAAACCTTACTTACCATGGTCTCACGGTGTTCCTCCTTCACCGTGAGATGGTGTGCTTGGGTGCTCTTTAGTGAAACCAAAAGAACCCTAACTAGAGTTACTACTTCTGAGTGCCTTGCAGTAATCCTGCCAAGTAGAAATTATTATTGCCATTTTTACAGATGAATCAATTGAGGCTCAAAAAACATTAGCTACCATGCTCAAGTTCACAGGGTAAGGAAGCGATAGAGCCGAGATGCTGTCCAGTCTGCCTTGCTTACTGCCAGCGCTCCTTCTTCCGCACTTGCTGCCTCCATGCTGCGTCCCATTGGCTGTGTTCACCGTCCCTCATCTCCCACTCGGAGCTCTAAGCTCCCCAAAGACAGTGGCTGTGTCTCATTCACCATTGTGCCCCCACTACCCACCACAGGCTCTGATCAAGTGTCTGATGGCTATAATTTAATTTCCATGCAGCCTGTGGAAAAAGCATTGGCCTCTGAGCCCAGCAGCCACAATTCAAGTCCTCCCTCTCTCCATTGTGGTTGCAAGACCTTGGGCAGATCACTTTAATGTCTCCCTCACTGGCAACGATGGAAATAGTCTAAGATGTAATGGGCAGTTGGACAAGATGATTTCTGAGGTCCTTCTCAAATCTCACAGCTGTGTAATCTCTGCCCTGCCTACCTCACAGGAATGACGTCAAGGAGAACACTCCGCACGCTTGGCCAGCTGTGTGTCTGCCCCAACATCTTCTTGCAAATAGCGCTGCCCTTTCCTACCCGCCGTGTTGGCTCAGCACAGCTCCCCGGAGGCCCCCTCGCCAGGGCCTTCTCTTTCACCGCTTGCTGTTTAAGAGGGATTTGTGCTGTGGCTAGGCGGGCCACGATTTTCCTGCACCCCTGACAGCAGCTTTATCTAATGAGGATGAGATGCTTACACATATTTTCATTCTTTAAAAAAAAGATTGGCTATTAATTTGTCAGAATTATTCATATTTTACTGATGATATTTTCCATGTATCTAATCAGGGAGCTCATGAATAGAAATGAAACTATTTAAATACAGAGATGGTGTACATTGTAAGATCTTGTTTTCTCAAGCTGTTTCATAATGCAGTGAATACATTTATTTCTTCTAAAAGCAGGTTTTGCAACCATCAAAAAAAAGTTTTTGAAATCTTTGATCCAATATGACTCTATTCAAATATGCTAAATTGATGTGAGTGGTGTATGTGTGTGTGTTTGCACACATGTATGTGTCTGTTTGTGTGGTCCCTTGAAGCACGTACATTGTATTCTGGTCTTCTCCATAGGGACAGGAGACTGTTGCCAGTGAGAAAAGTGGAAAATATATTTGGATCAAATCTTTAGGATGGATGGATGGCAGAGTGAAAGTACAAATTGAAATTGGGCTGAACAATATTTGAGATAATTATTTGTACAACGTAGACTTTTAAGCTGCTCAAAATTCCAGCAGCACTTACCTACATTGAAAGAGGCTTAGAATCATTAAACAAAGCCAGATATTAAATATACTACTGCTATCTCTCGAAACATTAGCGAGTAATGTAAAACACATGGCATCTACTCAATGGAAAATCTGAGAATACAAATTATAATAGTTGTCTTATAAGACCTCTGGGAAGCTTGAACTAAATTGCTTAATTCCATTAATAACAAACTATTACTCTAGCTATTAAAGTAACATAAGGTAATAGAGATCATGTCGAGAGATTGCACTCAGGCTCTTTCTTCACCTAGCACAAATTTATTCAGGGGCATTGATAGATTTTAATTGACTATGGCAACTGAATAGCAACAAAGGAAATTGAATGTCTTTTGAAAAGCTCCACGTTTTGTAGAAGCAAATAGCAACACCAAAATGAGGGTTTGGGGGAGCTGTGGGAGGCGAGAAGGACATTGGGGAGCATCCTCTGCGGAAATGCTTCCCTGTGACCTCAACATAAAGCTTCTTGGGAACAGGCACGCCACAGGCCTGCGCATCTTTTTCAGCTCGTGCAGTCCAAATTGAAATGAAACCAATCCAGGCTGCTGTAAAGGCACGTGCTTTGTCATGAATGTGTACGGGGCATGCTTCCAAGATATACGACTGGAGGAACCTTGGGAGAGACTGCTGAGTCCTCTCCAGAAAGTTGTGAGAACAGGACTTGTTTCAGCCTGAGGGCCTGGCAGTGCTGTGAGCGCCCATCCTTCCCTGGCAGTGTGTGAGTGACCCTCATCCTGGCCTGGCAGTGTGTGAGTGACCCTCATCCTGGCCTGGCAGTGGTGTGAGTGCCCCTCCTCCTGGCCTGGCAGTGGTGTGAGTGGCCCCTCATCCTGGCCTGGCAGTGGTGTGAGTGGCCCCTCATCCTGGCCTGGCAGTGGTGTGAGTGCCCCTCATCCTGGCCTGGCAGTGGTGTGAGTGGCCCCTCATCCTGGCCTGGTGGTGGTGTGAGTGACTCCTCACCATGTCTCTGAAGCTGAAGACCACTACAGTCTCCCTCAGCTCCCATCTAGTCCAGAATGGATTCTGGTGACCTGTCACCACTTTTCTCATCCACTTTTTGGTCCTCTATCCACTCCCCGTGGTCCTTCTGTCTTTTTTTCCACACCCCGTTGCCATCAGGGTGTCTGTCCTGCGTCTCAACAGGCCTTGCGTCATATGAAGTTAGTTTTTGTATTCGTCTACTCAGGCTGCCATAACAAAATACTGCAGACTGGGTGGCTTACACAGAGACACTGTTTCTCGCGGTTCTGAAGGCTGGGATCAGAGTGCCAGCAGAGTCAGGTTCTGGGGAGGGCTCTCCTCCTGGCTTGCAGACAGCCACCTTCTTGCTGTGCCTTCAAATGGCAGAGAGAGAGAAGGGGAAAGAGCCTCCTCTGGTGTCTCTTCTCACAAGGACACTACTCGTATTGGTTCAAGGACCCACCATCAGACCTCATTTAACCTTAATTACTTCCATAAAGGCTCTGTCTCCCAATATAGTCACATTCGGGGTGAGGCCTTCAACATACGAATTTGGGGAGGACACGATTCAGTCCATAGCAGTCTTGAAGTCCTCATTTCGTCTTGTGGCTGGTCTCTCCTCTCTGCCCACCCAAGAACCTGGGGCCTTAGTGCTGCCTCAGCTCCTCTGCTTGAAGGAAAACCCATTTTTAAAGGAAACTCTGCCAGCTGGTGAGGGGCTGCTGCAAGCATGCCCTCGGTGGCATTCTGGGAGGTGGCAGGAAGCCCTGCAGGCAGTGGGAGAGGTGGCAGAGTAGTCTCAGGGCACCCCCCACTCACCCCCGGAGCATGCTCATTGGTGGATTGGATCTGGCTCATTGTATCACCCGGCCCCGGGCACATGATGATGCTGCTGCAGAGGGGTTTGAAGGCCGTGACTCCTGATATCAGTGCTCTCTCCTGGTTTTTGTGTATATCCTGAACATCATCTTCCTTCAACCTGTAGGACGCTCCTTATCTTCGGCCCTGAGTGGCAGCGAGTGTAGCATTCACCTCTGCTGTGTCCACTGGGATCAGGGACATTCTCTCTCCCACTGCCCATTGGTCCCAGCTTCTCCCCAGCACGTCACAGAGGGGCTTTGGAAGGCTGGCCTGCACCACACAGCGCTCCCTCTGTGCCTGCAGCCTCAGCAAGGGTACCAGCCCTTCTGGAGTGCTGTCAGAGCCAGGCTCTGGGGGTGACACCCAGGAACAGGCTCTGGCTCATGGCCGTGGGCGCCTGCCTCGCTGGCGCTGGGAGATTCTAATCCCGCCACGACTGCAGCACACGCATGTGTTTGAAAACCTCCTTGGCAGGCAGGACCTCCTAATTTTTTCCACTCCTTGTGATTAGCGTTGCAGACTAATCCTAGCACCAGACTCAACACCAGCTGTTCTTCCCCCACTGCTTGTTTTTACTTATAAACCAAATCCTGGAGCTGCTGCCGCCTCAGCTGGCCCAGCTCCTCTCTCAGCCCAACCTGTGGTCAGTCACCTACGGCAAGACCTCAGGTGAGTTATCTTCCCACCAGGCCACCTGTGTCCTTCACTCTGCCTGCGTGGCACTGCCCGGGCTCAGAGGGCCAGCAAAGGCCACACTCGATTCTGCAGAGGCCTTCAACTTACCTGCTGAGATGGTTTGATAGCAACAGTTCCCAGAACCAGACTGTTCTTAGAAATTTAATTTTGCATCTGGAGACATCAGACATCCCAGATACCACATACAATTTTTGATGTAATAAGATACATTCAAAATAATACAGGCAATAGGGGCTGGCCCCGTGGCCGAGTGGTTCAGTTCGCGCGCTCCGCTGCAGGCGGCCCAGTGTTTCGTTGGTTCGAATCCTGGGCGCGGACATGGCACTGCTCATCAGACCACGCTGAGGCAGCATCCCACATGCCACAACTAGAAGAACCCACAACGAAGAATACACAACTATGTACCGGGGGGCTTTGGGGAGAAAAAGGAAAAAATAAAATCTTAAAAAAAAAATAATAATAATACAGGCAACGTTTAGATAAGTTCTTTAACTTAACGATAAAATGAACACACATGATCCCACCTCTGAACTTAAGAACTAGAATCTTGCCAGACTACTGAAATTACCTGTTTTCTTGCTCAATTATTTCCAACACTCCTTAAATTTGGAAAGAGGTCTGCAGGAAGAACACTGGCCTTGACACCTCTCTCCTCCTGCCTCTACCTTGCCACCATCTGGAGGATAAGGAGCCTCCTCCAGGGGATCTCCAGATCCTAGCAGCCATGCTGTCTCCATCCTTCAATGGGGGCTGGTCAGGAAGCAAGGCCTCAATGGGCTCCAGAGCAGCAGGAGTGGCCAGAGCCACCCTGTGGAGTCCAGGGAGGGTGACAAGACAGGAGATTGCTCTGCTTTGTGAATTTCTCTGGCATCTCTCCTTCTTCCCGTGACTTGCGTGGCTGTGCTTAGGGGAAGGTTATTTACAGCATGCAGACACAGGGGCTCAGACTTCTGCATCCTTAGATGCCACCAATTTGCATTTCTATGAGAGTTTCTCACATACCTGGAAGGCCCTAAAAACAAATCAGGGAGTGTGGCATATGGGACATTTGCCCTCCAAACGCTCCAGGCTCAAGAAGAATTGTGATTGTCAGAAATATCATATTCCTGTCGAAAGCCCATGAAATCAGCTCTGTAAATTGGGAAACATAAGTCACGGTTATATTTGTTCTGCCACGGTATAAGAATCACGAGTTTCTCATAACGTAGAAACAAAACAAAACAGAACTATGAGCCCTTTTAGAATGACTTAATGTCCAATCATAGCCTTCTCTGCCCAGCCGTGCTGTTACTCTCAGTATGAAATTTCTGACTCCCTTCAGCCCTTACATATTTTGGGCATGTTGGTTTCTCTTTTCTTCCCTGGCAATGGCTCCATGGTTTTGCCTCTCCAGTGGCTACTGTCCACTTGATTATCTCTCCTTCCTCTTTTCTATCCATTACTCCTTCCCTCACTTGGTTCAGAATTTCTGAACCAGAGGACTGCGCAAGGGAGCTGATGGTTTCCCGAAGCAGAGTGGTGCTCAGCACCTCGGGCGCATGTGCACAGGCTCCCTGTATGCTATCCCCACTCTGGAAAATATTTTACCTACACAGACCTGTGAGGGGGACAGTGCGACATTCACTCAGCCAGGATGAGCAAAGGTGGCAGAAATAGACCCAAGCTGCCCTCTGCCCAGACAGATAGGGCCAGGCTGGAAGGTAAAAGGGGGACCTCAGAGAAAGGAAAGAAAGGGCTGCAGGAGTTAGGGAAAGCTTGTTAGCCCCTTCCACTGCATCCTCTGCAATGTAGCCTTGAGATCTACGAGGAAGAGCAAAAATGCCGAGTCGGGGGAGAGAAGAGGTTGGACTGAGGCTGTGTGTGCATGTGACGTGAGATGAGCACTGAGCTGGGGGCGTGGCTGTGGTCAGGAGTCGGGGCCTGGGGCCACTTCCTCGGCACCGAAGTCATGGAAACCAGCCACATGGATGCCGTTCTGAAGACTAAACCTGTGTCACGTGAGCGCTGAGTAGAGAAGCTTCAGGGGGACAAAGATTGGTCTTGGGGTCGACTCAGGATTTCAGGCCAGAATCTTAGGATGCTATACTGGCAGTGCAAGCAAGATCCTGTGAGCTCTCAAACTCAAATACTGGGCATGATAGATTTTTTTTTTTTTTGTAAAAATCATCTCTCGGAAAGCAGGCAAGGATTTCCTGACAATCAGGAAGTCTGGGATTTGGGAAGCAGCAAATCGCCTTTCTCTGAAATCCCCGTGTAGACTCCATTCTTCCATCTCTACCTTGGCCTCATGCCAAGTGGGCTGAGTCTGGGGTGCCAGCAAGGTGCCCTGACACCCAGGTGGATGTGGCAAGTCAGAACAGATGCCCAGCTTGGCGGGAGACTGCCACCTGGGGCCTCACCCTGCTCTGCCAAGCAGGGAGCCCAGGCCTTTGGCGGAGGGAAGCCCCTCTGGCTGGAGGCAGAGCAAACTGGAACAACTTGGACCTGCTGTAGCCAACACCCAGCCACACCACTGCTTTCTTGATGCCTCCATTAGGAAATTCAGAAAGGTCAGGGACTTCTTGAAACAGCACTGTCCACAGCCCAGAACTTTCTGCAGTCATGGAGATACTCTATACGATGCTGTCAAGTGCTGTTGAGCACTTAGAATGCGGTTCACATGACTGGGAAACTGAAGTTTTAATTCTATTCAAGTTAAATTAATTGTAATTGAAATGGCCACATTAGCTAGTAGCCACAGTATTTGCAGCATGACCCAGGAAGGCCCAAAGCAGAGCCTGGATGAGCTGCACATGCCTCCCAAGACTCCAGAAGACCTTACGTTTTGTCCCTTTCTCTGCCTCAGAGTGGCGAGCAAACAGCTCTCAGAGAGAAATTATCCTGAAAATCAGAGTAGGCTGAATGCTTACCCAGTCCCTGGGACCGAGCACATTTCCTTCAGGTCAGAAGATGGCGTCAGGCACAGGAGAAGATCCCGTCGGGTTTTCCCAAAGCCCTTTTCTCTCTTGCTGCATGAAGTTTCCTCTGCTCCGGCTGCCTGAGGAAATGGGTTTGCAAGGCTTTATTATTTTCGGATTTGGGGGCGAATTCACTAAAGCCATAGCTGGGTTCCCACTTTCCATTTGATTTCTGGCTGCCCCAGGCTCACTCCCGCCAGGGTAGTGGGGTTTCCATAGACCAGACAGAGTTCAGAGTCACCCCCATCCCTCCCTTCTTTGGGGTAGTAGGAAAGGGAATCAAGGGTCTGGCTGCTACCACTTAGAGGACATGAGCAGATGGGGCAACTTAATAAACCTTCCCCTGAAAAGGCCTGGCCTCTTTGGGTGTGAGTTAGAAATGCCTAGATAGATATTTATTTTCTTGCTCCAGAACTGTCAGGCCCAAGCCGTGGCTGGGTTTTCCATGGTTTGGTGAAGTGCCCTGGCTCTGGGGTAACTGATGGAGTCATCTGAATCATTCCTGGTTTCAGCAATCTCACTTCTTGGAGCTGGGCAAGGATGCAAAGGAGAAAAGGGGCAGTGGGAGTGAGTCTGAACCGGGGACAAGGAGAAACAGATCTTCAGCCCGTTAGGAAGGTGGAGGCAGCACCTGGTCTGTCCTGGCCCCACCGGCCAGGAGGAGGTAAATCTGGTGGGGGAGGGGAAGGGGCGTGGCAAGTGGATTAAGACTTGGAGATCCAGAATCTTCCAGACCCCTGGTGTGGTCTCTTAGGAAATAATGAAAGGGTGAGCAATCTCGTTGTGTTTATGACAGATCTTTCTCCCTGGACTGCTTAGGATTCTCAAACCTTAATCTTTGAGGCTCATTCTCTAGAAATAGAGCCTTGTCCACTGACTGAGAAGGGTGGGAACAGATGAGTAGGGGGTGTTTGCTTTTCCTAGGGTAGAAGGCTTAATGGTTTATTTAAGTGTATTTGCTTTGGTTTTATCATTGTGAGAGTAGTTAATTTGTATAGGACTCCCCCTAAACCCACAAATATGTATTGGTGCTAACTGTATGGCAGGCCCTGTGCTGTCCCCCAGCAAAGGAACAGTGAATGAGATCACCTCTGCTCTAAAGGAGATACTCTTCTCAGCATGGTATGAGAAGAAGGAGCAAGAGCCGCGGGCAGTGGGCGTGAGGGAAAACGCAGGGCAGTGTGGGCCTGTCAGACACATGTGCAGAAGGCAGCAAGCCCAGGGCGGCTTCATGGAGGAGGGGAAAACTTGAGCTGGGCCTTGAGATGAGTGGCAGACTTCTGATGTCTGGAAAGAGTGCAAGGAGCTCTTCAATATTTGGAACAGAGAGGTGGAGGTGGGAAAAAGAAACAGGTAAGTGATAGGAAGCCGTAGAGAAAATTTTACTATTATAACTTCCAGTTTGGGGGTGTATACTTACTATGTTTAACCTGTATGAATTCGCAACCCACCTCGTCTCATTTCATTAGATCCTGTTTTGTGGTTCTAGCAATCAGGACCAATGTTAGGGAAAAACTCTGTCCTCACTACCTAGAAAGGCCCCTGACCTTCGCCCACCTCCCCCCAGGGAGGAAACAGGCAAGTTTCTGATATCAGTGATGTGATTTGTACATGATGGTCAATCAGCTGTGACTCTGAAGTGTGACTTTTAATGCATTTCCTCTGATTTAAAAATCTGTTTGAAGATTTGAAAGTTGATTTCTAGGTTTATTTAAAAAATGATCTATTTTGAGTTTGAAAATATAATTATTTCCTAGAAAAGAGTTTTAAAACCTGATTACTTTCCCCAACTCCACATCTCCTTGAGGCTATTTAAAAAAAAATCAGATTTCAAGTCATGCACACCGAGTAAGCAGCTTTTTCGAGTTCAGTTGACGAGGTTGCACTTTGACATGCTTTTCAAGATTTGAATATTTTTATAAATCATGATTATGCTACTGTTTAATGAGAACAAAAGTGGAAATAGCATCTGCTTGTCTGCCGCAGAGTGCCTCCCGGCCTGTGTGTGCTGTCTGGAAAAGTTGTGGCCCAGTCTGGAGAGCTGATGAGCGTCTTGATTAGCTGAAATTGCTTCCTGCGGTAGTTTGGGGGCGTCGGTGCTATGATCAACTGGGTCATCGCAGGGATCTGGACGCCGGAGCTGTTCTGAGACTCCAAGTGGCTGGCAGTCCAGACTCATGTCAGAAATCTCCACCTCTTCCCAGAACGGACACATGAACCAGCTTCCCTTCTGGTCCAGGTTGGGATGTTGGAGTCCATTCCTTGCTAGACTGTGAGCTTCTCCAGGGCATGAGTAGGGCCTGATCCAAGTTGAATTCAGCCTAATCGAGATGCACTGTAGAGTCTGCTGGTTATGGGGAAAGATGTGGGACAGGCACAGGCAGGTTCACTGAGGATGGAGAATGGAGACAGCAGGGGAAATAGCACTGCAGTGTGGCCATTCAGGGTAGCTCTGGGTCAAAACACTTAATTTGGGGCCGGCCCGGTGGCACAGCGGTTAAGTACACACATTCCACTTTGGCAGCCCAGGGTTCGCCGGTTCGGATCCCTCGTGCGGACATGGCACCGCTTGGGAAGCCATGCTGTGGCAGGCATCCCACATATAAAGTAGAGGAAGATGGGCACGGATGCTAGCTCATTGCCAGTTCTTCCTCAGCAAAGGAAAGAGGAAGATTGGCAGCAGATGTTAGCTCAGGGCTAATCTTCCTCAAAAAAAAAAAGAGAGAAAAAACCACTTAATTCTGTTATCACTCAGCCCAATCGTTGATGTTCAGGTTGAAGAGCCTGTGTCAGCAGAAGACTTTAAATAAATTGATGGGTTTTGTTTTCTCAGTTTTAGGACATTGCACTATTTTAGTTTTCTTTAGAAATAGTGAAACTAAAAATATTTTTGATTCTTAAACTGTTAACTCTTTTTATCTGGGAAACTCATTGATCCAGAATTCCTTACCTCCACCACCTGAAGCTCCTCTCTAAAGAGGGTGTTTAATGTAAGTTCTAACAGTGAAATGCCTAGATCTTAGGCGTACGGTTCAGTCAGTTATGCACTGACAAATAGAGAGGTCGGTGTAACCCACATCCCTACCAAGAAAACCGACATCTCCATCAGAAAGTTCCTCGTGTCCCTTCTCAGTCAAGCCCCCTACTCCAGAAGCAGCCACTGAACGGTTTGTTTTTAACTCGCATTTCAATTCGATGTTTGAATTTAAAACATCACTTGTGTTTTGACACTGAAAAGGCCTCCGTCCTCTGAGCGAGGTTGCTGCTGGCTCCCAGGCGAACTGAGTGCCCCTATCGTAGCCAGGCCAGCTGGACATTTTTCAGAGTTTGCAGTGCCGCCTAGCTCAGACTTGGAGGTTGTCTCAAATCTCGTCAGCTACACAACTCCACACCTGGAATTTCAGACATTCGCAATACCTCGAGAACAATGGATGGCAAGAAAATTCATTCTGTGCTTTTTCCAGGATCGCTTGCATGCAATTGTGTCTGCCGAGCAGGAGGACTCCAGATTAGAGGGAGCGAGAGAGAGAGGCCTGCTCATCAGCCTGCATAATCAGCATCGAACATATTTCTGCCCCAACAAAGAGAACAGTGTGTTCCTGAGACGCTGCTGTGCGGCTCAGAGCCTCGCTGGTGGGCGGTTCTCCTGGGAGAGAGTTGCATTTTTCAGCCGTTTCCCCCACCTCCACCCCCACCCCTTTATTTTGCCCTCGACTTTCTGGCTCCTGAGGAGGGGGCTGCTCCCATGGGGCCTGGCGGAGGGCAGAGATGGCTCTGGCTTCTGTGCCCCTTCATCCTTCTGACGCCCATGAAATAAAATTCCTGCAAACCCACCCATCTGCCCAGTTGGTTCCCACCTATGTTCAGCTCTTCAGGCCACTGGCCTTAGGTGGTCAGTGGGCATCCAGACCACCATTTTGGCCACTTTACTTGTCTTTTTAGATGCTCTGTGCTTCTTATCCCCAGGATGTTGACAGCCACCCCACGTTCCTTCTGGGCTGTGCTGGGTTCCCAACCTCACTCTGCTCTGTCACTCTTCTGAGAGTCATCAGTGGGCTGTGCTGGCAGAGTGGACAGACCTTCCAGAGAGAGGCAGCCAGGCCGCTGCTACAAGACAAAAGTGAACGACAACCAGCCTGAGGTGCGGTCCCCGCCCCTTCCGGGCCAGGCCTGTCCCCTGTGGCCCTCTGCAGTTGACTCCATTGGTTTGGTCACTAAAACCTTATCAGGACTCAAGTCTGTTTGGGGGGGCCAAGCCTGAAAAAAGTATTTCTTTCTCTCTTTCATTTTTTTTCCTTCTCTTACCTATAATTGTATTTTCCTCTTTAATCATAAGGATTTAAATCAGGAAAAATAACCTGAGAACGGATGTGCTTTGCTTGGATGTCGTGGTTGTGCTTTTCGTAAAATTACCCTAAAGCAGGAGAATTAAAGATGGAAATGATTAAGATGCGTAGCTATGCAGCAGGCGAGGGCAGATCGGAGGCAGATCTGCCACAAGGCTCCCCACGAGGGGACCGCAGGGCACAGACCTCAACTGGGATGAAGCGCTCTGACCTGGTGCTCTCCCCACCTTTGTTGTCACTCTGACTGTTGACAGATCGTTCCCTGGCCTCTTCCTTAGGTGTCCCATTCGAGTGGAGGTTGGACTAAAAGGTCACTTCCAGCACGACCCTCTGTGGCCCCATAATTCCTTTGACATCGCTGGTCACTGATAGGTTTGCCATGGTCACTACCAGTTAGGCTGGTGAAGGTTAGTAGGTTTTAGAGACTCAGACCAGAAAATACAGAGAAGCCGTGGAAGTTAGTGCTGTCCCATCCATGGCTCATGGTTCCTGCAGACTCCTTGTATGTCACCACCACGGCCCGGCAGCCCTCTAGCCAAACTCAGATGGAGCAGCCTTGGTTGTCCACAATGGAGGCAGCAAAGGGGGCTTCGGAGGCCCAAGGCCATGCGGCCCCTTCACCTTGTTTTGTCAGAGCTGCCCTATCCATGCTCTGGCTCCACCCAGACCCCGGGAATAAAATAAGGCTGCAGGTAGGAAGTGAGGGCCCTGACCCCGAGATGCAGCAGCTGCCCACAGAGGAGGATGCAGCAGCAGGCAGGAGACCTCGGAGCACAGCACCGCAGCCTTTAGTCCTCGCACACAGTCCTGCACATACCGCTTTCTTTGTTTAAAAGAAGGGGCCAGCCCATAAGGCCGTAGAAATCATAAAGCACTTCTGTGCCCACACCCTTCCCCCTCCTCTGCTGGGAGCCTCTTCTCCCAGCACGAAGGAGTCCACTGGCCTGGGGACTACTCAGAAAAGCATTCTCTGAGCCAGCCAATGAGGTCCCCAGGAGCAAGGCCCAAACCATATTCTTCTGGATGCTCTCTTAGGGCCTTAGAGCCAGAGGGGCCTCCAGAGACCCCGGGAGCTTCACCAGGGCACAGCTCAGGGCCAGTGATGGGTCTTCTTGAGAACAAATCCAGGTCATAGAGGGAAGAGAATGTCACGTTCCGTATACTCTGTTCAGGGCCAGGCGAATTTATATTGCATTTCAGAAGTGTTTTTCATCCAAAAGAAAAATCTTTGTTAAAAAAATTAATATTTGGTGCTTAAAGTAACAAATGTCAGTTCCCTGGAAAATTCCCTCATTTGGAAGAAGTTCAAGCAGAGAGTGAGTGCTTTGACAGCCCACCAGCCTGGCGTTCCAGAGCAGGGGCCTCTGAGGCCCTGACAGGAGCTGCTAGTGAAGGAAACAGCAGGCGTGGGGATGTCTACACTGGCATTCCCACTGCTCACTCGGGGGTGGTCCTGCTGCAGTCCTTGTCCCAGCCCAGCAGTGAGAGGCCGGTGCCCACAGGCAGGAACTCAATTCTGTGTTCCACCGGGCAGCAAAGGTGAGCCTGGCCGCCGTGCCCTCTGGAGTCACAGGGACAGTTTCTAGGGTTTCCATCTAGGGGGCACCAGGTGGGAGGAGGGGGCTTGGGGCAGAGGCTTCCCTTTAGACATCCCTGAGAGAAGGTCATGACTCCTGTTGCAGCTGGAAGTAGAGGGCAGATGGGCACCAGTCGGGCCAGAAGAAGGGTCTGCACTATGGATTTCATCTGCTTCTAGCACAGGGCGGGGCACAGATCCACTCTGTAGTTCTGGAGCTCCCTGGGGAGCTGCCCTCGGGCTGGTGCGTGCTGGACATAAGGCTGAGCCCAAGGCCCGGCAGCTGGGTCCCCAAGGCTCCCATCCTGTGGTTTGAAGCCCTGGCCAGTAGGTGTGCCCCTCTCCCCTTCCCCCAAAAACCCCAGCCTCCACTGCTGGTCTCTGTGACCTCGTCTCCTCCCAGGCAGCTGACTCAATCCTCCAGGGGCGGGCAACGGGCGCTCTGATCTGCCGACTTCCCCCAAGAGATGGTCATTTCCAGAAGGTCCTTCTGCCTTTAATCTTCCCACAGGGAGCAAACACCCTTAATTGCTCGCCTCCCTTTGGCTAGAATGCTTCGTCTTCTGTTGTGTTGACCTTTTATACACTGTACTTGAAAATTTCTCATGCTTCGAGGTGTAAGTATATTTCTACAATGTCCCTCACTTTCTTTGCAAGCAGAGAAACTGAGGCCCAGGCACTGAGCAGAGAATTGGGATTGAAAGCCCCATGATTCAGTGTCAGAGGACACTAGCTTGTCCTGGCAGGTTGGTCCCTGAGCATTCCCAGACCCCAGTGACTGCTTCCCCCACTGATAGGGCCTCCTGGGGTGTGTGCTGTGTGCTGGGGGGGCTCCCTCTCGGGCGGGTGGGACAAGATTCCCACGAGGGAGGCCGCAGCTGGGGTGATGCTCTTCTCCCTCCACTCAGAACCCGCTCTCCTGGCCAGCCTTCGTCCATGCTTGGTTTCCTCCCTCTGCCCTTGCAGTGGCTGCTTCAGTTGGGTTGTCTGGGTGACTCTTGAGATGCCAGCACACAAGCTTTGGTGCCACCTTGCCTGTCGTACACCCTAAACAGGGTCTCAACACCCCAGCATGGGTCTATTACCCAGGCTCCATCATCCAGGAGGGCCATTCCCCCAAATACCCCTCTAGAACCACCTACAGGCAGATCCAGAGGACAGACAGAAGCTCCTGCTGGACCAACTTGGGGGACCGGAAGGAGCATTTTCAAGGATGGCACATATGCCCTCCTAGACGCCCACTTGTGAGTAAACACACCGTCTGTCGTTCAGCAGAGAGAGGCCAGAGAAGGAGGAGGGAGTTGCGCTGCTCTGTGCCGCTGGGCTGGCTTCATAAACACCTTCCCAGCCTCTCCCTGGAGGGTGGGCTTCAGAGGACCCCTGACCCAGTGGGGGATCAACCTCCCGGCCCTGGAGGTCTCAGAAAAGGACGTCCTGTCTGTCCCTGCCAAGGCCAGGCAGCTCCTGCCAAGCTCATTAGGCCGGCTCCCTGTCCCGGGCAGCCAGGCGCCCTCCAGGGCTGCGCTCACGTAGGAGAAGCGGCTTCTTCGCTCAGCCTCGCGCCAGCCTCTGCGGTGACCAGAAAGCACTTTGTGTGGTGAATCCCTGGACTGCTCTCATCTTCTAAGAAAATGATGAGAAAACAGGCAAACTTCCCCAGGACTGGTGAGCATTGTGCAGAGGGATTCCAGATGGACGTGATTTGGAGTCCTTTCCTGCCTCTGGTGGTTCATTTTCCAACAGGCTGGGCAGCTGGTCTGTTAACAGGCCTTTCATCAGAAGACGGAGCTGCTCATCCTCGAGCAATTGAAGGACGGGGGAGGCTCACACCCAGCCCCATCAGCCACACGTTCAGTGTCGACGCATAGCCCTGCGTGCCTTTGTCCTGACGTTCTGCCTTCCTCACTAAAATAAACACCGATCCTCCAAGTCAACACCAAAAAGACTCTGCATGGGAGACACAGTAGGACTTTTCAACCCTTATCCCCCAGAACCATCTCTCCTGTGGGCGTCTTTAATTAATGTTTGTCGCTCCACCCACTTGTTGAGGACCAGGATGCCAGCTACTCTCTGTGGGTATTCAGGGCCATTGCCTTCTTCTCTGAGGCCGCTGGGATCACTTAGGGCATTTAAGGGTCTTCACCCTGGGCTGTGGGAGAGCAACAAGGAAGGAAAGACGCAGAGTACTACATAGCTGGACCCTCTGGCTCCCAGCACTTGCCTCTCTCCCAGGGACCACCTGCTCCTCCTTTCCTGGTCCAGCCAGGTGGTGGGCACCATCACAGAGCCCAAGAGCTCAAACCAAACAGCCCGACTCCTTGAAGTACCCATGCAAGGCGGAAGCAGGGCTCCTTCAAGACCTGCCTTCTGCATCTGGCCCCAGCCTGCAGTGTAGCCCTGGGCCCTGCAGGGTGGGGCAGAAGTCTCTCTTCCAGAGCTGCACAGGAGCCCCAAAGTGGGATGTGGGGAAGGGAAGATGCTGAATTTATGCCAGGGAAACTTCCACCCTTGAATGCTTAGATTCTTTTTATACAACGCAGAAAAGCTGTGACTGAAGCCGGAATGGGGCCGACCCTGGGGTTCTGAGCAAAGTCATGAAGGTGGCCTCCATGTGTGGGGCTGCACGGGAGCACTCCCGGGCACATGGTCCCAGCTTCCTTGGTATGAGCATCCACACCTGTGAGCAGCATGAGCATCAGGATCCTATAACATAAGGGGCAGGAAAATAGCAAAGACTTGCAGAACAGTTAAGTGAGGAAGAAATAAGCCATGAGGGAGAAGTGCCCACTGCAGCGGCCTGTTTGTATGTTCTGACCCGCCAGATAATAGGATTACACATTCCTTATCTCCACTGCACACTGGCTCGGTGCCAGCCCCAGTCTGAGCTGTGTGACAGCAGGACGTCCGTCCTTCCTCTCCTGCCCTGCATCCTTAACTGTGGGTGCAACAGCAACAACTCACTTTGGGGATCCAATATCACCAGGAACTCAGCCTCTCGACTTTGTAGAGGCTCTGGTTACATTTCCTTAGGTCTAAATTTTTGGTATCTGCTCTCGAGTGCAACCCTACTCATCTCTTTATTCAAGACTCCCAGACTGACGACCCAGGATGTGCATCTCTGTGGGCAGTTGGGAGAGGCCGGCCTCACTCGGGCCTGGTCTTTGGGAATTCACCCAGAGCAGCACAGTTGCTGCTGCAGTGCTGTCTGTTCATCCGTCCGCCAGTCCGTCAGGCCCCTACTCTCAGTCGACACTGAGAGTTCCTATCTAAGCATCCTTCCTACGGCCTGATGCCGAGCACGGGGAGGGAGTGGCAAATGGTAGGCCCCAGGGAGACTGTGTGACCTGGCATCTATTCCGGTCACTGTGGCCATGTAACAAACCACCCCCAGACCGAGAGGTGGGAACAGCCACCTTGTTGTGCTCACAGAGTCTGTGGGTCAGGCCTTCAGACAGGGCACAGCAGGGAGAGTTTGTCTCCACGATATCTAGAACCTCAGCTGGGAACCCTCACAGGCCCGGCATCACCCAGAGGCACCTTCTGTCAGGGCTCATGTGGACACTGGCTACTGACGGGACCTCTGGTGGGGTCGTCCACCAGAACAGCTGTGTGTGTGTCCTCTCCTCGAGGCCTGGGCAGTGCGGTGGCCTCAAGGGGGATGGATTTCTCAGATGGAAGCTCAGAGCTTGGCGCGGGGGCGGGGGGTCCCAGCTAACAGGTGGAAGCTGCATAGCCTTTGATGACAGCCTCAGAAGACACTCCTGCTCCGTTCTGTCGGTTACAAGCAAATCACAAGTCCCCCTGGATTCAAGAGGAGGGAAATTAGACTCACCTCTTGATGTGGGAGGGGTGAGGTTCTAGAAGAGCATGAGATTATAATCTGCCACAGCATCCCTGCTGCAGGGCCCTGCATCCTGCAAATAAAAACCGAAAGCCTTGACTTGGTGCCTCGTGGGTCTGTTCTGAGCAGATGCCGCAGGCCTGACCCCAGTAGGGATTCCCAACCTGGGTTCCTAGGGCCAATGCATGGACTCAGTACACGCAATCGAGTAAATCAGTTGTCAGTGATGATGACTTTTTTGGGGGACATTTAACGTAAAGCACAGTCTAGCACAGTGAAAGGCAGCCACCATGTAACGGTCAAAGCAGAGACTCAATCTAGACTGCTGATTCCAAGGCAGGCTCTGCCGCTTACTCTGTGACCTTGAGCAAGTTACTTAAAGTCTGTGTACCTCTGTTCCCTCATCTATAAAATAGGGATGATAAAAATGGTACCTCTTGCTCTAGTCAGCTCAGGCTGCCGTAACAAAATACCACAGATGGGGTGGCTTAAACAACAGAAATTTATTTTCTCACATTCTGGAAACTGGAAGTCTGAGATCAAGGTGCCAGCCTGGTCAGTTTCCGGTAAGAGCTCTCTTGGCTGCAGATAGCCGCTTCTCACATGCCAGCCTCGCATGGCTGTTTGGTGTCTCTTCTTATAAGGCCGCTAATGCCATCATCTCATCCCATGAGGCTCCACCCTCATGACCTCATCTAAACCTAATCACTTCCCAAAGGCCCCATCTCCAAATGTCGCCACATTCGGGGTGAGGGCGTCAACATGTGAATTTGGAGGGGAACCCAATTCAGTCCATGGCACCTCCTTGTCGGGCTTCCGTGAGGATCAAATGAGTGACTGTTTGGGACATGCCTAGAATGGTGCTTGGCGTATGGTAACCACTATAAAAACAAAATGGAAAGATCGAGAGAAGAGCACAGGGCAGGAAGCAGGGAGACTGTGGCTGGTGGAGTCCCAAGGACTCGGGGTAATTTCTGCCTCTACATTGCAAGGACTCTCATCTTTGATGAGAATGGCAAATTACAGCCACATGGGAAGTGCTGTGTGGGGCGACGGGCGGGCCGCCCACTCTAAGGTCTCGCATTGGACCACAGTGTGCAGATTTTACCTTCCCTCATCTTTGTGTGTGTATGGTTTTTTAAATTCATAACTTATCCTCATCTGTGGATTTGGAAGAGTGGGAGAGAGGAGTCGAAGCTGTCGTTAATTAAATGTTGCCACTCCCTCCTCCTTACGGTCATTTACAGTCAATAAGGGGGAGGAGAAATATCTCTTTAGAAGGCCTTTCAAATGAAAAGAAAAAGTGAACTACTGAATGCAAAAACGTTCTTATCTAAACATCCTTCCTTCGGTTGTGATTTAATATGTTCGCAGTACTATATAGAAATACAAAGCAGCTTGGGAAAAAGTCTCAGCCCTAAGAATCTTATAGTATTAAAACTCGAGTAATCCCACACAAGAGAAAAATACAGCAAAGCCTGAGCTTGGCCCCTGCAAACGGGTGTGCTCCACCCCCTGCGACCCGGGGGGCCGTGGGACGTCCCCCGAGAGCCGCTGTGCAGGCTGCTTTTGACAGCTGAATTTTATTAACTGTTTTTTCATTACTCCTGATGGGCCTGGCAATGAACTCTTATCAGTGTATTGTGGTGAGTACAAGTCAATTAATTTCTTTTAAATAACTTCAACTGAAATCCTATTTGATTTATATTCCAAAAATGATTTCCATTCCATTCCTTCCTGAGATTATGGTCCCGGCTGAGTTAATCACACGGGCTGCAGAGTCACCCATACCCCAGGGAGAAAACAGGATCAAGGAGAGAAGGAAATGAGAAGAAGGTGGAGCTGAGAACATTCTAAAGACCCTTTATTCAGTGTGAGGCCGTGTGCTGGGGACAGGAGAGCTCGCTTAAATCTCACCTGCAGAAAGGCTTATTTCTAGTTGCGGTGGCAAGGGATAAATTGAGGGAGGACACAAGGTGTCCAGGAGATGGAGGAGTCCTTACCAAGAAGCGTGACGGGTGGCCACTGTGGCTACTGAGGTTTGGTGGCAAGACCCCCGCTCGTCTGGCCCGCAGAGTTTACTGTGGTTTCTGGGGCTGGTGTCCCGGGGGCCACTCCCTTAGCTTGGCCCTGGCTGTGAGCACCTGAGCTCTATATGGCCTGCTGTGTGGGGCCACCGCAGGCGTGATGGGTGGGGGTTGACAGTGGGCTGTCACCAGGAGCAGAGCTCCAGTAGGCTTTGCTGCAGGTCTGCTCATGTCCCAAACAGAGGCGGGCACAAGCAGAGGTGCCACCTTCCTGAGGGTCTGCCCACACGACCCCTGTTTGTCACCAGCCAGGCCTTCCAGGTGATAATGCCTAGCCTCTCTGGGAGGTGGGGAGGGCAGTCACACCCTCTTGGAGGAGATGGCGTGAGCTGGGTGGCATCTGGCCCTGGAGAACAGAGCTTAGTGAGTGGCTGGTGACAGTGATGAGAGGTTGGAGCCCCAAGGGTAGAGTGGCTACCGCCCTTGGGAGAAGTGCTGTGGCTGAGTCCCAAGGCCTGGCAGGTGTGGGGCTGGTGAGAGATGCCTTCTCAAGCCATCTTGTGCCCCGACGCCAGGCTGCCATGTGGGGTCTGGCAGATTGCCGGGCAATAGCAGGTCACTGCCCTGGGGCAGGAATATCCAGTGAAGAATTCAGAGCAGTTAAAAAGTTTTGCAAAGATGAGTTTAGACAGAAGATGTATTTGCAAAATGTCTGCTATGGATGCTGTATTCGTTTGCTAGGGCTGCGGTAACAAAGTAGCACTGACTGGGTGGCTTAAACAGTGGAACTTTATTTTCTTACAGGTCTGGAGGCTAGAAGTCTGAGAGCAAGGTGTCAGCAAGATTGGTTTTTTCTGAAGGCTGGGAGGGAAGGCTCTGTTCCAGCCTCGCTCCTTGGCTTGTAGGTGGCTGTCCTCTCCCTGTGCCTTCACGTCATCTTCCCTCCGTCCGTCTGTGTCCAGATCTCCTCTTGTAAAGACACCAGTCACATTGGATTAGGGCCGCCCTAGTGACCTCATTTTAATTTAATTACCTTTGTGAAGACCCTGTTTCCAATGACCGTTACATTCTGAGGTTCTGGGGGTTAGGACTTTAGCATATGAATTTGGGGGGACACAATTCAGCCCATACAGATGCTGTCCTGGGGAGCCAAGTGAGTGGTGTTTCCCAAAGCATAGATATGAGACTGCCAATAATCAGAAGCATCTAGGGCATGTGATGAAAATGTGAATTCTTGGGGCTGGCCAGGTGGCGTAATGGTTAGGTTCACAAGCTCTGCTTCCGTGGGCCAGGGTTTGCAGGTTCAGATCCTGAGTGTAGACTTACACACTACTCATCAAGCTATGCTGTGGCAGCATCCCACATACAAAAAATAGAGGAAGACTGGCACAGATGTTAGCTCAGGACTAATCTTCCTTCCCCCTCCCCCCTCCCCCAAAAAAGTGAATTCCTAAGCCACATGCCAGATCCAATGAATTGAAATCTCTCAGAGTATGGCTTAGGATTTGGCATTTAAGTAAACTAAATGAGGTCCCCAGGTGATTATTGTCCCCTCTGAGGTTCTGCTCTGGGAGGCAGGGCTGGGGGAAGGGGGACATGAGGATGACAGCTCCACCTTCAAGGAGCTCCCTAGTCGAAGAAACACGACCTCCATGAGACAAGTAGAGAAAATATAATGCAGAGTATAATCGAGTGGCCAATTGAACAACATGGAACAAAGTGCTGTGGTAACACGGAGAAGGAGGGGCGTTCCGAGGAAGGAGAGTGTGGGGAAGCAGTCCTGGAGGGCGATGTTTCTCACATCTTCCTCTGCACAGAAGTGGTTCAAGGCCGAGGATTAGAAATATCTAAGGACAGGGATGCTGGAAGATGTGAGGAGCTGTACAAAACCTTATTTCAGTGTTGAGTATCTTTAAGCAGTAGATCACTTTTGTCTTTATCAAAAAGCAAATTTTGGTATTTTCCTGGAATTCCTGTTTGCTGATATCGGTACCTGACACGTTGACACTCAGCAAAGGTCCACTGGCTTCAAGGTCTGGGCAGTTCTGTGTGGTTTGTGGCTGAGGTGGCTTTATCTCTTAGGAGAGATGTGGGGGGCTGTTGGGTGAAGACCCAGTGGTGAACGTCGAACAGGATGGGTTTGGGCGCCGCTGGTGACTTCTGACTCCAGCAGGTGAGTGTTGATGTTGTTTTAAGTGACATTCGTCCTGCCTTTCTTCCTATACGCATATTGATCCTAGCCAACGAAGACTCGACGGGAAACCACACGGAAAGAAATATGTCCGGCCTGTCAGTGGAAAAGAACGTGGCAGGGACCACCATGAGTCCTGCGGGCTCTGCAACTGTGTGCACACTTACTGGCTGGGTGACCTTGGCAAGCTACCCTCCTCTGTGCCTCAGTTTCTTCACCTATAAGATAGGGAGAATGGTAATACCTATGACATAGTTTTGTGGTGAACCTTAAACAGGTTAATTATGAAAGGAATTTAGAATAGTGCCTGGAATATAAGTACGCAATAAATGTTAGTGATCAATGCATTTTTTCCACCCGGATGAGTGATGTTCTGAGAATTTACTTCAAACAAGATATCATGGCCGTTCTCTGGGGACTGGGCAGTCACTAACTAATCCATTTTTCTTATCGTGATCGGTATAGCTCAGTGATTTTTCTGCTCTCTGCCCTGAGCTAAGACTGAAATGAAGCGCTGGCCAGTGCAGGGCTGCAACAACAGGCGGGGCCACAGGCCTTGTGTGTGTGTGTGTCTGCATGCGTGTGTGTGTGTGTGTGTATACACATGTGTGCATACACGTGTGTGCACGCACTCCTTCAAGCCCGAGGGGGCTGCGTGTTGGCTAAAGGGTATCTCTTCCAGCTCCTGGGGACTCCAGGAATGAACAGCCTGCTCAGGCGACTTTTCTGTCCATGCACTGGGAGCTCAGCTTCATGTGAGGCAGTGTCCTTGATACACACTGTTCTCTCTGCCTCAGTTTCCCTTAGAACCAAGTCCCTGTGCACAGGCCACGGGACGTGGCCCAGGTGGCTTGGTGCAGTCCATCGTCACTTACCTCTGGTGGGCTCCACGTGGGATGGTCCCCAGGAGGGGAGAGGGCAACGCACCTGCCCTCGGGAGTACACTTCTCAAAGCTTCTCTCCGTCACACTGTCTTGGAACGAGTTCTTTCCTGGGCCTATTCTTTAAAATCATGGTGAAATGTTGAATTCGAGGAGAGGAGAAAAAGATCAAAGAGACAGAACTCACTGACTCCTATTTGGGGATTAATTCTCTAATCCAATTTTTTTTGCAAACAATCTTACAGAAACCCACTAGAGATAATTAATAAAGGCAGAGCTCCCTGGTTGAAGCAAGGGTGCCCTCCTTCAGGAGCCTCGGAAATTCCCGCACGGAATCCTAGGATGTCTTCGAACCCCGTAGTAAAACTGCTTCAATGTGGCATCCTCCTTGCTTTCTACGCCCGCGTCCCCTGCTGCGGCCTCTGTTCCTGACAGTGTTTGCAGCACCTTCCCTGCGGAGTGGACAGGACAGGGTCCAGGAGAGAAAGGACCACTCTTGCCAGAACTGGCTCGGTTTCCTTTTGGATAGTCACTGCAGACCTCTTGGCTCAAATGTGCTGTTTGAACTTGACTTTTCTGCACTCCCCGGTGTGAGGACCAGCGCTAACTGAGGCCTGAGCCGGGAAGCTGAACAGCTTGATGTGTTAATCCAGACTGTCGCCTGGCCCACTCTGGTTACCAGTCTCCTCCTCCCTCCCACGTCACTCAGGGGACGGGAGGACAGTGGGAGGGATCGGAAGTGCTGGGCATCAGGAAGTGAGTGAGGATGAGCCACTGGGGGTGCAGGGGCTGTGACGGGAGCCTCAAACCCCAAATGGCTGTGTCTTTAGACCTTCACATCAGCCTGCAGCCACCCCAATTTTTCTATTATCATTATTTTAACACCACATTGGCCCTATTTTTAAAATCTGCTGCACTTGAGCAATTTTTTCTGACGTCAGCTGGCTGCCGGCAACTCTGCTTGAAAACAAGAATACCCAAATCTTCTAAGGAGTAATGCTGAATCTGCTTCAAACGCAATAAATCACAAAAACCATTGTTTACGATAAGTGGTATCTGATTGCTGTTAGAACCTGTGTTTATTGCTTTTGTGCGTTATGGTCTCTTGTAATTTGGACAGCCAGAAATTGTATTCCTTTATGCAGCGCGTAGGAAGGCTTTGTAAGGAGGGAGGCATCTGTAATTATGCTGCCAGGGAGTGGGGCTGGGAAGCCTCTGAGGAGCCGGAAATGCAATGGGCTGGTTTTCATCGGAGGTGCCAGGCCCTCGGGCTTCCCACTCTTCCGGTTCTTGGAACCCTCCAGGCTCCTTGAGAGACCTGGACAGGGCAGGACAAATGGGGGGGCCTTGGAACCATGTTGCTCCAGACCAGAGAGCCCTTAAGTGGCCTCCAGGAGCAGAGCGTGGCATGGACGACGGGTGGCTGCAGCCCCACAGGAAGCTGGACAGATGGTTTTCCCTGGAAGTTGCCTTAGACGCCCCCGCAGTTTCTTCCCTCAGTCTCGCCCATCCTGACAAGTGCCTTCAGCCTTGTTGGGGAAGGCTGACAGCAGGGGTCCAAGGACAGCCCAGGGCAGAGTTCCTGGTGCCTCTATCTGCAAAGTTGGAGAAGCAGCTACTTGTCCACAGAACCTGGATGTGACACATAAGGTGCACAGCCGTCGTCAGTCAGTGAATCCTTGATGTCACTTTATTCCTTTGAGGCACTGTTGTTGGAAAGAAGGGCCAAGTCTGGGGCATGGTGAGCTCTTATCCTCTTGATCCAAACATCTGGACTGGCTCCCTGACCTGGAAGGCTGCATCCTGCCGGCTTCTCCTGGGTAGAACCCCCCCAATCTTCACGTTCCTCCCCTCCCATCAAGGTTGTCCCTGGACTCGGTCCTCTGCCAGTTTTCTCAGTCTCAATAGAATTCTCCACCATCTCCCCAGTTTTTTAAGCCTAAAGACTGGGATTCGTCCTAGACGCCTCTCGTTCTCTGCCCCGAGCACTAGCTCAGCACACAGAGGGCGCTTATTAAGGAACACAACAGCCGTCAGCTGCCAGTCTTACCAGAACGGCCTCCTGACTATTTCTCCATGTCGTCCACCTTCTCCATCCCTACCATCACTGCCCCAGGGAGGCCCTGTCTGTTCTCAACAGGACCGCCTGCCAGACCCCTGGCACTCTGGGACCTGGGTGGCGTTTGGGGCCATGTCTTGGCCTCTGCCACCTCAGCTTCATCCCCCACCCCCTTGGCCTGTTTTGCTCCAAACACCCTTAGCCCCTCTCAGTTCCGAGCACACCGTGCAGCTTCCTGCCTCTGTTCTCATTGCTATGGCTGTTTTCTCTCCCTGCAGTGTCATTCTCGTCCTTCAGTGGGCTTCCCCCCTTGGAGACCGCTCAGGCACCGTGTCCTCTGGGAAGCCTTTGCCAACCACGCCTATGGGCCTTGGGGGCCCCAGCTCTGCTCCCACAGCTCTGTGTGTTTTTCTCTGTGATAACTCTTATCACAATTATAATAAGCTATGCATGTGTCCCCCTTAAAGGCAGGAACACTGTGTTATCTGTCTTAACGTCCCCAGTGCCCAGCACGATGCCTGGCCCTTAGGTGTTACGTAAACACAGATCGACATCGAACTAGCGCTAAAACTCAAAGAACCCGTGGAGGCAGAGTTCATTTAAGCTCCGAGTTGTACGTGATTGCTTGTTAGCAATTGCACACGATTGTGTGTCAGAGCAAGTTCATAGATGGCTCCCCAACGAAACCACACTTCTGCACCCTCAGGGCGAGGTCCTCGCACAGCCCATGCGTCAGGCTGCAGTCCATTCCATCTGCCCTGAGAGCCTGACCTCTCACCCAGGACAAGGACTCAGGCTGAGGACTTCCAGACCCAACGGTCTCCGAGCACAGAGCAGATGTTCCTCAGTGGAAGCTCCGTGAGCGAGCGACGAGCGCGGGAGAAGCCTGACCTCGCAGGCAGTTGATACTCATCCCCCGCAAAGGATGGGCCTGGTCAAGCATGCTTTATTGAAGAGGGAAATGATCAGTTGTGATTCTCAGGCTGTGAGTTCTGGTCTGTTTGCCCAAGCCCTGCCTTAATAGACATCGAGCTGGACGACAGGGTCTCCTGTGCCCTCTAGTGCTTAGAAGGGCTCCCTGAGCCCCCTGGACTTGAGCTTCAGGGTGGCGTATGGATCCCTCCTGCCCTGCCCAGCCTGGCCATCAGAGCAGTCGAGGACGAGGGGAGAGAAGCCAAGGCAGGGCTCCACTTCCAGAAGACTCTTGCTTCTGGGGCCGTGGGCACCTACTGGGCTGACTGGGAGCATCAGGTCAGAGGGCACTTTGCATGGAGCCCAGCAATTGCTCTTTCAAGGCCAACTGTCACAGTTTCCAGATTTGTCGATTCCAAAAAGCTTCCCTTCAATTTACATGCACACACACACACGCACGCACGAGAATGCTAAACTGGCCAAACTCACTGCCAGCACCAAGAAGCAGAGTGGGCCATTTCCCTTCTTTTTCTCCTCCCGCCCACCCTGCAGAACCCCTGGGGGGCAACACACATAATTTGGGCTTTTGTGTCACAGTTCAGCAAGCTAGATTATGATATCGGCCTCTGTGGTCTAGCCAGGCAGCCCCATGACCACTGACAGCTTTGTCTCTACAGAGAAGTACAATCTGAGTTACAAACAGCTGACTTCCTGGCAGACTTTTTGGAATTTGAGCTACTCACGAGCAAGGGCCTGGGAAGTGGACCCTTGGGCCAGTTGGCCAATCAGGAAATATGCCTGATCTGGGCCCTAGGGAGGCCAAGGAGGAATTCGTGCGCAGAGTCCTGCTTCCAAAGCCCTCACAGTCTGTTCTGGGGTGGAGCAGTGGTGCCCTGGGAGCAGAACCAAGTCTGCTCCAGCCGTGTGTGTCCACACTGATAGCTCTAAGGATGGCGGCCCCTGGGGCTGAAGGGAAGGGGAGGCAGAGTGGGCTGGGGCGGACTGGTGGCTGGTGTGCCTCTGCCTGTCACAGAGAGAGCGCAGGGCTGGCCCCTTCATCAGCTGCCTCATGGAGCTGAGGCCACAGGGTCCACAGGGAGGATGCGCGCAGAGCAATGTCCCAGGTGTGCCTCCCATGCCCCGTGTCCAAGGACGAGCCCAAATAACGTCCTTTCTTGGTTGCTCTGTTCTGGCCCAGGGACCTGCCATCTATGGACTTGTTTTTTCTCTAAACTCAGAAATATAAGCAATTTGACAGACATTTTTAAATAGAACCCAAATAATATAAAATTTGAAATTATCGGCCTTTCCAAATTCTTCTGCCGTATTTTCAGCCTGCAGACACAGAATGGATACAAGACGCTCATGGTTTCCATGTCTTTCCTAATGGGATTCCTCTCTGTGTCTCCGCATGCCGAGAGTCCACACCGGGGCCTGGACGGCTGCTCCAGGAGCCCTGTTTCCAGGACTGAGTTTGCTCACCAGCTCCCACCTGCCCTGAGGAAAGCACTTCAGTGCCACGTCTTCTTGCCTCCAATAGACTTGGCCTTCCATTCCTTGGGCTCTGCGAGGTTAATGGTATGGAAGAGTAAAATAGGTGTTTCTGTTTCCCTCAAACTGTTTGGGTTCAAATCTTAACTCCATCAGCTACTACATGGGCAAGTTGTTTTCCAGTTTTCTCATCTATTAAATAGGCATGAAAGAATACATGTCTCAGAGAGTTATAGTGAGGATTACATGAGACAATATGTGGCTCCTAATAAATGCTCAATAAAGGGTAGGATAGAAGCAGTAATTACAGTAAAACAACTATTATTATTATTATTACTGGAAAGCGGACAGCTTCCGTGGGCTGGAGCTCACTTCTCTGCATACCTGTAGCTTTCAGGAGCATCCTATTCGGTGGTCAGGCTCAGTCTTCAGGCCAAAAACTCCCTTCGCCCAGCCACTCAGTGGGCATCTAGAATGGAGGAGACGTGAGAGGTGGCCCAGGACACCTTTTCCCACATCACCCTGACCCTTTAAGAAGTGCTCAGGGGGTTTCACTGACATGTTTTTCTTACTTAGAAGTAAAGATGAAAGAGTCGGGGTCCACTCAGTTGACTCGTGAGAGAGTAACATGGTCTTCTGGGGAGGGGTGAGCCTCCAGGCAGGGATCAGGGATGGTTGTCAGAGCAGGAGGCACTTCCCTTCCTCCTGGAGGCACTCTGCACCCTCAGGCCCCGCTTCCCTCTGTCTGCCGAGCCCCGCTCTCCTGACTTGGGCGTGAGCTTCCACTCTTTGGCCTGGAAAGCCAACCCCGGAAGTCCTGCCCAGGCCCAGGTAAACCTGTCTCCCCCAGGAAGCCTCCATGTGTCTTCTGCATTCTGGTGCGGGCCGCCCTGGCCCAGTCCCCAGTACAGCTCCTCCTGGGGTGCCGTGTCCCACGCCTTAGCGCCCTCTGGCCTGTACCCATGCCTGGGACATCTCTTAGCGGCCCCCCCCCCCCCCAGGCACTGTCTGTACTCAGCTTTCACTCCCCACTGGGCCTTTCCCAGAGCCGCCCACCCGACCCATGTCCCCAGGCTGTCACCTGCCCTCCACAGTCGCTTCCATCTCTGACCCACTCCACAGCTGTTCTCCCCACTTCATCTAACCCCATATCATGAATCCAGCGACTGTTCTCTGAAAGAGTTCCTCTGGATGCTATATGGAGCTGAAACTCCCAGACCAGCCAGCCAAAGTGTCCCATCCCCTTTGAGCCTCTGGGCAGTACTTTCTTTTTATTAGTATTGACTCCCCTGGGGCACAGGGAAAGGGCCTGGTCTGTAAGCCTATTGAGTGCCGCTGCTGCCAGGCAGCATGCAGAGAAGAGCTGGTCTCCCGGAGTCCTGCACACGGTGCCCTGAGATCCTCAGGGCCCCTGGCCCCCACTCTCCTCCTCCCCCCACTCCTCCTCCCAGGCATTCTCACTTGCTAGCTCAGCCCCAGAATATGCCTTCTACAGTATCTGTTAACTCCCTGCTGGCCAGTGTGCCATGGCCTTTGGACAGCTGCTGCGGCACCCAGCCAGCCCAGGCCAGCCCCACGGCAGGACGGGGCTTGGGCCCTTCCCGGGGGCTGTCAGCAGAGGGGCTGTCTGCTTAAACTACCTGTGAGCATTGCCCGCCCGGGAGAGAAGCCAGGTAAGGGAAACGCAGGGAGAGCAGGATGGGGCTGCAGGCCTTCTGTCTCATTGAAGGGATCAGTGGCCGCTCCAGGGGAGGTGAAGCCCTCGGTCAAACTGAGTCCATCTCAGGGAGGGCCAGATCCCCTGGAAATGGGGTACTAGGGGGTGTGCGTTGCATTAATTTTGTTGGGCTTGGCCTCTGTCATTTCATGAGACCCAGCGCAAGTACCTGCACCTCCCAGGACCTCAGTTTTCTAATCTGTGCAATGGGAGGGCCAGAGGGAGAGGAGCCTGAAAGAGCCTTTCCGTCTGGACTTCTGTGGTTCATTGACTACTTAAAACAAAGCCTTGGAGGAGGGCCATGGGGAGACGGAGAACAAAGCTCGCCTTGTTCGCTCCTGTTGGAATCCAAGGAATGGACTCACTGGGATTTCCTGCTGGCTTGCTGGAGGCCAAGGCCAGGCCACTGCCCTGGCTCCTGTTCCCTGTGTCCTGAGGCTGTGAGACCACTGTACCGCACTGGGGAGGGTGGATGCCAGTGATGAAACACACATCTTTTCACTCAGTGGACTATTTATATACCCTAACTCTTTAAAGAGAAACAAGCCTCTGTATTATAGCATATAAAAGTTTTCCCATGCTTTTAGGTCATTTTTTCATATATTTTTTCTTAGGACAACACAAATCCTCGTTATAGATATTTCTGTATTTTAGGAAAAGGGACCACACTCGTAGTAATGAGATCCCCGAATAAAGTTCACTCATTTTCATCTCTCTTTGCTCCCAGAATGTTATTGCTGGAAATGTTACATTATCATAAACCAGAGTTCAGGCTGCATAGAGGGTTTTAACAATGGTCCTTTTTCTCTGGATACGAATTCTGATTAATGCCCGCGTTTTACAAAGACCTCTCTCCCTCACTCTGCTGTTTTCTTTGTGGGTACGTTTCTTTGCTGGATACACAGTCTAGGTGATGAGAATTAGGAGGGTTTATGGTGGAGGGTTCCTGGGCCTCCTGTCCCTCTTCCCTGCTGGCCATCCGGGGTAAGGAACATGGGCAGAGGTATGTGTAGGGGATAATGTGGGAGGAGGCTGATGCAAGGGTCTCCCCGAGAGGACCCTCCTTTTGGCAATCCAGAAGGACCCCTGGAGAAAGCTCTGGGCCCGAGCCCTCCTGGCTGGGCCCTACTTGCAGGATGAAGAGAAGGGGGCTCCCACACAGCACCCTTGGAGGCGAGCTTCCTGTGTTGGAAGTTTCCAGGTGGACTTCCTTCCCCTCAACCATGTCGCAAACTGCTGCCAGGACGGATGCTCAGACTTCACAAGGAGGTTTCAGGGTCAAAGGCCTCCTCCGTGTACTGCAGCTGTAGCTGCAGCCTGCCCTATAGGCCCATTTAATGGCATCAGGGCCAACTGGGTGGTTGTGAGTGGCGAGCTGCTCCGCCCCGCTCAGGCCCACCAGCTGCCCCTCCACCTCCACCCTGGCATCTGCAAATATCTCCCCATGGACTTTGTACAATGCCCCTCCCTCACTTCCTCCCCATGTGGTGTAGGGGTTAAGAAACTGGCTTTGGAGTCAGATAAATCCATATTTGAGTCCCACTTACGAGCTGTGTAGCCCTGGGAAAGTGTCTTCACTCCTGTATAAGACCCTTCGTCTGTAAAATGGAGTTTTATACTAACTACAGGCAAGTTGGGGGGATGGCATTAGATCCAGTGCCTGGTACCCATAGGTGTTCTGTAGGTGGTGACGGAGCTGTGCCTGCCTCATTCCCACCCACGTTTCCTCTAGCTTCTCCTCTGAGTCTTCTCTCTGTCTCTTTTACCCCCAGTAAAGCCCTAACTTTCTTTTATTTTAACTGTGTTGGGGAAATCCTTCCGAAGGGATTGCTCGCCCATGCCTCTCTTGCACAGTGGGTTGGATGCAATGGAACATTCTCTGCATGACACAGGCACTGTCCACTAAGCACTTTACGGGCAGCCTCCTCCCCATAGCTGGGAAGTACTTGTGTCCCCATTTCCTGGAGGAAAGAGAGGCTCAGAGTTCAAGCCAGTTGCTCAAGGACATACAGATGATAAATATCAGAGCCAGGACACAAAGCTCTGTTGAATTCCAAAGCCTGCACTCTTTCCCAGTCTGCAGCCTTCAGAGCATCGTTTATTATGCAGTGATACGTTAACACTCAGGGACTCATGGAGGTAGGACCTTTGGCCCTGAACTAAATGACCAAAGGTTGCTGTGCTTGCTGAGGTTGTGCTCCTGCTTTTCACAGTTTTTCTGCATCTCCCCTCATTCTCATCCAGTCAACTTACTACCTTATTCTTGCCTGAAGCAACAGCACCTCCTTCTCCTGCTGTGGACCTGCTCATTAGAATTGTGTGCAAAGGAAGCGTTAGTGGGCTACAAGAAAGAATGCTGGACTTTCCTTTGAACAAGGAGCTTCTGCACTACGATGCCGAAGCCATCTGTCGACTTGCTTGTTTAAGGCCCTGTTTGATTGCTTTATGACTTATGTCTGTGTTTGGGATAAAGGAGGGATGGCTCTTTCTTATTTCTGGGCAGAGTGGAAACCTTTTACCTTTCTGAAATCTGATCAAAAAATGCCTCTTTGCAAGGTTGGATAGTTGTCCAAGTTGGGTGGCAAGGTGAGTCAGGCCTTCCAGGTTCTCTTCCCACAGAACAGGCTGGTTGCCCCAACAGGGACCGACATTCCTGGAGTGTGTGAGAGGAGAAACCCACGGCCCAGGCCCTGGGGAAGGGGTTTGGTCTCCTCCAACCCAAGCCCTAAGTCCGGACGCCCGGCTTATATTCCTAACTCCAGCGTCAGCTCTCTCTAGATGGCGCCAAGTCATGTACCACCTATAGGGGCCAGGCTGCACATCTGTAAAATGGGTGCATGGCAGTCACTGCACAGAGTCTACACAGAGTGAACTCTGGCCCCAGAGGCAGCAAGGCCATGTGGACATGAGGACTTGTTGTACAGGCTTGACTGTTGTTGCTCTCGTCACAGTCTCCAAAGAGCTGACCCTGGCAGGCGTTAGAGCTGTCTGTGTGGAGCCGTGTGCATTAGAACCCCTGCCCCTGCCTGTCAGCTGTGGTCACAGGCATTTGGAGGGGCGGGGAGGGTTTCCAAAGCCTGGGGCGGGAGTGAGAGGGCGGAGGCCTTCTGAACTGCCTGGCATTTGAACTTCCATGGGTTTCTTTTGCAGCCTCAATTTGCGTTTTATTCAGCAAACTCAGAAGTGGGAAAGCCTGCTGCCTGGATGCCAGTGGGCAGCGGCACAGTGCGTCTGGGGCGGGCCAGGGGCAAAGTGCCTGCGTTCTGTGGGGAGAGCAAAGAGGGTGCATGGGTATTCTCTAGAGCGAGTTTGCCAATCCCTCTTATGATCCTTCCTCCGTTCTAAAGCAAAGGACATAAATGCTAACTATGGTTCTTGCCTGTGCTGATAAGGAAAACCAGTGAATGCAGGAGTCTCATTAAGAAAATCCTAAAATTTTGGTCTTATCACTGCTGCAACATAATACAGTAAGGATGTTAATTCCAACCTCCCTCGGCTCCCCCCCGCCCCAAAATCCCTTCAGTGAAGGCTGGCAGAATGAACCACGCTCCTGCTCCAGCCTGGAGTCCCTTCTGATTCGGATTTGTCCCCTCTCCTTGGCACTATAGAGTGAATCTCCAGTGCGAGAGGATGGGGTTTTGCCCCCGCACACTTCCAGCTGCCTCTGCGGTTATCTAGTTCCACAAACGTGGTCTGAATCCCTACTGTGTGCAGGCTCTGGTTGTCAGAGCTGTGAAATGTCAGAGTCTAGCTGAGTTCATCTTCTTGCAAGAGCCAATGAGCTGAGGAGGGAGCTCTGATTTATAGGCCAAGCTGCCAGCCGACCTTGTCCCCAGCAAAGACTCGTTTCAACAGGCTTCTCGTCCAAGTGATTATCTGCTGTTTGTACTGCTCACTCTTGGCAACGATCCTACAATTCCTGTTAGCAAAGAGGAAACAGGCACCTTGAAGTAAGTACTTCTCTCGTAAAGAGATGATTCGTGGAGGAAGGTTCGTGTCTCTCTCGGGAGCTTGCCTGGCCACCCTCAGCCCTGCTCTTTAACGACAATGAACTTCTTTACTAGCCTGCTCTGCTCTTCCAAACCCCTTCCCCGTGTGGGTTTCTTTTTCTCCCCATGATACCTCCGTGGGGTAGGTAGATTGACTTGAGAATTCCCATTTCTCAGGGAAGGAAGCTGATGCCAGAGAACTGAGAGGACTTGCTCAGAGCTCTGCTAGGGAGTGGCAGAGCCCGCCCAAACCAGCGCCTGGCTCCTCGTCTGCATCTCTTTCCACTACACCAAACCCCAAGCTGGCAGGAGGGCAGAAGAGACTGCAGCGAACAGGTGCCCACCGGGCCTGCCTGGGCTCCGCGCAGAAGCTCGCGCTCAGAGGGGCTGAGGAAGGCGGGCCGGGAGATGCTGCCACCCGGGACTGAGAGGTGCGGAGGGGAGAAGCAGGGCCACGGCTGCCGAGTCACCGTGATGGATGTTCGCGGCTGACGGGTGGGTGGCTCTCACATGCACTTGTGCCAGGGTGGCCGCGCTTGCTGGCAGGCCAGCGGGCCAGGCATCGCATTTCAGCAACATGACCCCAGCACAGTGCGAGTGAGGGGAAACGTGCCGGCTGGGTGTGTGTGGTCTTCAACCCGGAGAGGGGCCGGGGGCCAGTGGAGGGACTGGGGGGTGTCGGGAATCTCCACTCCTATCTGTTCCACTTCTTGGCTGGCCTTGCCAGCTTCTTCAGAATAAGCAACGCTGTGTGTCCCCCCAAGACCCAGAAAGAAAACTGTGTTTAAAAGTCAGAGCTTCTGAAGGACTTCGCAGTGAGAGGAGCGCACTTGGCATGAAAACATTCCAGGAAAACAGAAGCTCCCAGTTTCCCTGCCTCAGCAAAAGAATTGGAAAGGCGTTTTCCAAGTGGGGAGACAGGCGATTCCTATTTTCTCGGGATCGTACGTGAAAGTAATTCTGCTCCCTGAAATGGTTTACTCGAACCCTCTCACACCTGGGTTCCCCACTGGGTGACTTAGCAATCTCCAAAATGCGCTGACATTCTGGCCAGTAAGAGTACGCACTGTTACTTCTAATGAGTGGATTTGTTTTTGAAAGGTTCCCCTGAGCCAGTGGAGCACCCAGGTGCAGCCACAGTGCTGGTCCTGGGGAAAGGAGGCCGCACGCACGACGTCAGGGTGCCAGGGCTAAGTATTCCAGTCTTCCCGTCTAGACACAGAGGAGGGAGGAGGAAACCAGAGGAGACTGGGGCTCCGAGAACTGGGCCTGTGCCTGAAAAAGAAGAACTCTCCCTTTGTTCCGCATTCCGCTGCCCACTGCTTGTCCCCGAGCCTGGCCTTGCGGGAAGGCAGAGGAGACCTCTGGGGCTTGGCCTGGAGAATTCCTTATTTCTTTTCTTGCTTCCTCCTACGCCATGTGGCTCCAGATTATGACATTTCTGCTCAATGCTGTCAGTGCCTTGGTTTGTGGAGAATGTCTGTGTACCCAGGTCCCTTGGCCAAGAAGGAATGGTGCCTGGAGCCTGCTGGCATCTGCTCATGCCCTGTCTCCCTTCCCCTCCCACATGACCAGCAGACAAGGAACAGTTTCTTCCCCCAGGCAGCCAGGCAGAACTAAGCAAGAGGCAAGGCAGGCCAGGCCCAGGACCCCAGTCCCAAGCTGGCGTGTCTGGCTGAGGCTCAGCTTCAGGAAGAGGAAGGTACAGACCAGCTGTGACTTGCTTCACTCCTCTGAAACATAGTGATCAAATAGCCACGAGCCTCGGCCCCTGCCCCTACCCAAAGGGGAGCCTGCAGAGAGCCAGGGCCCACTGGCTATTTTTAGAAGGCTATCAGGTGCACAGGACACCCAGTTGCTTTTTTCCACCTGTTTGCGGTCACTATAGGGATCCTGTGTCTCTGCCACAGGCCCTGCCCGTTGTGCTATAAGAGTCACTCTGTGGCCGGGGCAGCCACTGAGCTCCCTCCCGATGTAACCCAGCCACCTCTCTGGCCCTGCCTGGCCATGGCAGTGAGTCACTGAGATCCTTGGGCCCATGGTCATTTTGTCCTTGGAAGCATGGATGTTGGACACTAATGCTTGCCCTTCTCTGTTTCCTTAATGAGTTTTCAAAGGTCAGAAAGTAAAGTCGGGTCAGGAAGAATCTTGAATTGGGAGACCACCATGAGGAGTGGTGATTCATTGAGCAGAAGGTCCCAGAGTCTTTGTTCTGCCAGGAAAGTGCACAGCGTATACAGTCATCCAGGGGCGTGCCCGTGTGCACCATGGAGCTCATCGCCAACAGGTGCAGGGGCCTGTGGGCCTTCAGAGGAAGCTTCATAGAGGAGGTGGTGCGTGAGCTCAGCCTTGAAGGACGGGCAGGGTTTGACTAAGGAATGCGGGAGAGGAGGCGTCACAGGCAGAGGGAATCTTGTAAGCTGGCAGCAGGATAGCCTGAGGTGTGCCTAGGAACCTCGAGGAGACAGTGAAGCAGGCTCAGAGGGCTCGGCAGGGACAGTGAGAAAAAAGTCTGGAGAGAGTGTGAGGTGTCAGCAGGTGTGAAAAGCCTTGAATGCCAGGTGTTTGGACATGGTCTGGTGGATCAGAGGCACTGAGGGTCAGAGCAAGGAGAGGCAGAGGAGCGTGGCAGTGTGGTGGCCAGCTCTGCTCCCTGCTGCCACGATGGCATGGGGTCTTCAGGCACAGAGCAGCAGCAGTAGATTTGGGGCAGCATCTTCGTGGCCCCACCCTCCACACTTGTTCACAAATCCCCAGGATGTGGCAAGCTGGGGCTGGCTCCCGGAGCCCATTGTTGCCATCTCCTCCCAGCTCCATGTTCAGTGACATCCTGTTGGTAGCTCGAAATCAAAGTGGGAGTAGTCATACAACAGAGACTGGCAAACACTACAAATCAGGGTCTAGCTGGGTTTTGTGTGTTGTTTCGTCCCCCAGCGCCACCAGAGCTGGCTGTTAAACATTTACCAGCACAGCACTGGGTGATGGCAGGCCCCCAAAGGGACTAAGAGTGGGATCAGCAGTGGCCACACTGGTCAAGTGCGTTTGTGGACACGTGTCATGCCCTCTTCCCTGTTGAGGAGGCTGGAGGTGGGGTGGGGATGGGGCCTCCGCCAGGAGAGTTGAGCAGTCTCGGCCATTTGTTGGCGAGTTCTGAAACCAAATTCCTTAACATGGACCACAAGACCTCTGACGCTCCTCACACAGAGGAAACACGTGTTTCCTACCTTTCTGCCTCCTCGCCTGAGCAGGCTCTGCTCCGGCCACACTGAACCCCTTTCAGCTCCCTGAATGCAACCTGCTTCTCCTCCTCCTTGGCGTGTGCCGTCCCTCCCTCGGGGTCCCCCACAGCTCACCCATCGTGGGGTTTCACTTGGCCCCGGCCGGTCTTGGGCTGCAGAATCCCAGGTCCCGGGCCTGGCACTTAGAGTGTCCTCAGTAGATGCCCACCTGTCTGTAGCTCTCCTCCTGCCTGCTGCCAGAGCATGAGAGTGGGGATGGGGAGGGACTGCCTTTTCCGAGTGGGCCGAAGAGCTTGTGCGCAGAGGCAGCATCTCAGCAAGCTTGCTTTCTTAACCATGGGTCTGGTCAGTCTTGACGACATGTTGAAAGCAGCAGGATTTGTTCGATGCTTTAGAGTCCCAAAGCACTTCTCCTCCCAACACCTTTGTGAGATGAGTAGCACTCCCATAGAGATGTAGAGATGGGGAAACTGAGGGCCAACGGGTAGACCCCAGACCTTGACCCTGATCCGGAGGCTTCGGATCCTTCCTCCCAAGTGAGCTCAGACATCAGGAGCTGCCCAGCCTCCTCTAGATCAGGGTCCCAGGCCTGACTCCAGAGACAGGTCTGCAAACCCCATCACCGCCATCTCTCAAGGACTTGCCTCTTAAAAATGGGCATTAGTGGTGGCGATGAACACACTGTTGCAGTCATTGCTCTTTTGGGAAAAGAAAAACCTGGCTTCTTAGAGTTGTTGTATTTTTCTGTAAAGAGGAAATTAATTTTAATCTTTCTTTTTGGTTTAAAATGTTGTTCTTTGCTTTTTCCGCCCTACAATTGAAAAGGAAACATTTGTCTGTTGAGAAAAGAAATGATAATTATAGACTAAAAATTGTTTCTATTCTGATTTGAAAAAGTGACCAAAAAATTCCATCACACAGATGGGGCCCTGCTCACGGAGGGTGTTTAACAATGAAGCCCCAGGCCGGTTTGGGGCTCAGAAGGACATTCGAGGTGGATGTGGGCTCCAGTATCGTCAGGGTGAGGGGCTTTTTCGAAGGCTGGTCTCCATTTCTGATGCTAGTTAGTAGTCCCTGTGGGGTCTGGACACACTGCACCCTCCACGTGGTTCGCCAGTGGGAGGAAGGAGATGTGACTGCACAGTTTACCTGTGAATTGCGTGGCCCGTTAGGTGAGCTCTGTGGATGAGACCTTGGGCTCCTTTGCCCCTGAGCTCGAGAGCCACCTAGCTTCATTCCCTTAGTCGCGAATTTTGCTTTTCAGCCTCACAGAATTACAATTGCTACAAGTCCTTCGATCAATAAAACAGGAAACTGATTAGACTGTGAAATTAAACTAATAATGTCATGCTATTAACCCTCAATCAATGGGGAAAGAGCTCAAAATGAAGGCTATTTCCTAAATCCATATTACCCTTTGGATACATGTATTTACTTTTTGGACGAACTCCTAGGAGCACACACGTGCCTCGGAACCCTTTCTTTCCCGAAAACACAGCGCGATTCGCACTGCGGTGCTGGCTGCATGCGTGCTGTGGGAGACAGGTCGGGGAGAGCCGAGTCCACAAAGGGGCTAGGGTAGGGCAGCCCCTGGGCCTTGGGTGGCTGAGGGGGGTGGCCCTCAGAGCTTCTGCTGCATGTGTGATCCCATGGGCCCCTACGCACCCTCAGCTGCCCCTTGAGACTAGAAACTCCTCTTTGGGGTTAATGCCAGGCCACCCCCTGACCAGATCTGAGGCTCAAGTACGTAGCACTGGTTGGAGAGCTCCTTTTAAAAATCTCACATGAATTCTGCCTGCACACCACCACCACGCACACTGCAGTGTGGGGTCTACTGCACCCTTTGTGTGTTCAGCACTCTGGGAAACAGCAGAGGTCCTTCCCATTCTCCTCCCCTCTCCCCGACCTCGGCCCCCATTGTCCACCGCCACCCCAAGCATAGGCTCAGTACAGACCTGGCAGATGGGAGGCAGTGCACATACTTGGGAATGAGGGGCAGACATTGGGGCTGTTTTCTGATATATCCTGATCACTTTCAAGGACCGGTTTGGGGGATGGAATATTGGTCTTGTCTAGAAACACAGTCTCCAACCTGGACGAGCCTCCACCTGCAAGGCTGTCTCCAGGGGCTCCTGGAGACTGGGCTGAGCCTCCCGGCCCCTGAACTGACCTTCTGGCCTGTCAGTCAGGACGGCCTCCTGAGACAACCTGGGCAGCCAGCAGCGCAGACTGGGCTCCGGTCACAATATGGCAAAGGCTCACTTGCCACAGTGTTGAGGACCAATGTCAGGTGTGGACAAGTCCTGAGAAGCCACGGCTTGTCACTCACCAAAGAGGTGTGGGCCAAGCTGGGCCTCAAACACGAGCTCCAAGACAGCTTCAACTACAGCACTTTAGTCCCTCCAGCTCTTTCCGTTTGCTCCTCACTGTATAATCTAGCCCTGCAGAGCGGAGGGGGCAGTTGTTATTACCCCCATCTAAGGGATGAGGGTAACTGAGGCTGGATGACTGAGGCATGTGTGGGGTCACACAGCTAAAGAAGAGAGGAGCCCGGCTCTAGAACCCTGGTCCAGAGCTCTTTGGTTGCCCGAGTTCTCTCCACGGGGCTGTACTGGAATGAGCGAAGTCTTTGTCCTTCCCTGGCCTTGCCACTGAGGAGGAGGAGCTAGCATGCCCTTCCCATTGGCGGGACCTGTCCTCAGCCAGGACCTGTCAGTTCCATCACAGTGGAATGTTGCCAAGGATCAGACCCCTCTCTAAAAGTGGTGATGGTATTTAATAACTAATTACTCTAATGATCCTGCAGAAATGCTGGAGACCTGTTTTAGGAGAGATGTCAATTAGAGCCATCTGCACGGTGAATAAAGGAGCCCTACCCCAGCTGTACTGTTGAAACATGTTAGCGTTTTCCTACCAGCGGCCATATGGTACTTAACGAAAGTGAATTGTTCACACTGCACAACCCGCGCCTCCTGATGAATACCAGCATTTTGTTTTGGAAAATAGTTCTTCAATCGTGTGGAATATTTTTCAATGCAGTAAGTAGCAAGTTGGAAGCCGGCAAGCCCTTGAATGCAAAAAGACTTGCATCACCTCAAGATGCTCTTCCCTCCATCCCAGCCCATCCCCCACCCCCGCCGGCTGCCGAGCGCAGCCCCACCCCAGCTCCCACATCCCACCTGTGCCTGGTCCTCAGCATCTGTTTCTGAATCTGCTCAGGAGAGCCGAGGCCACACAGGGTTCTTGCCCCACCCCACCTTAGCATTTTTACTTATGTGACATTAGAAGCAGGAAGTCTGAAGCTGGGTAGAGTGGGAGCACTGAGCTCCGTCTGTCTTTGTGCGAGACATTGGGCAGAAGCCCCCCAAGAGCTGAAAAGCAGTACAGGATGTTTAATTGGGGCTGTCTTCAAGGAAGGGTTAACTTTCCATTTGCGGTCTGTTCTTTTTAAGACGTGCAAAGCTTGGGTCAACATTGGTTGCTCAGTGAGGTGGAGACGGACTGTTTCTGGGGCTGAGCAGAAGCTTGCCTGAAAACCCTCTCGTCTATGTCACCCACACAGACAAGGCCGCCAGACAGCAGTGACAAAAAGTCATTGCCACCTGGTGGCCACTCCCTGACTTGTGGCCACTCCCTGACCTGTGCCCAGACATCTGGGGCTGGGGTGCAGCCACCCTGCGGGTTCTGTTAACTGAACACAGGCTTGTTTCAGAAACAGACCAGGGTGCGATGAGGCCTCTATCGTGCCGGGAGGAGAGCTGATAATTGTGCTTTGTTACTTTACTCCCGCCACCTACCCACAGCCAGGTCGTGTTGGTCAAGGGGACCCTTCACCCCCTCCTGGGCCTCTGTGGCCTCTGTCGGCTGCAGGCCCTGCTGTCAGGGCCCCAGAAGGAAGCTGTTTTATTGCAGTCTGCTCTGGGACCAACAGAGTTTCACTTGCTGGCGATGTCTATTCTGGAACTTTCCCTAGAACCAAAAGTCACTTATTAAAGCTTAATAAGAGGCAAGATTGACTGCAGTTAGTAATACAGAAGATCTGTTGCAAGTCCTGATACCCGAGATGTTCTTCACAAAACCCTGGTCCCATAAATCTCACTTATTTCCAATTCGGCAGCAACTGATCCCAAGTTACAATAATGATCCTGAGTTCAGCCGAACACGTTCTTAAAGGAAATCCTTCTGGGTGAAAAATAGCAGAAATGAGCTCACATCTGTCCCTGAGCAGCAGACTGCACCATTTCCTTTCCACACCTCCACCCTGGGTATTTTCTCGTTCTCACTGGCACCTGGGAGCGTAACAGATGTGTGTCTGAAAGAACTGAGTCACGGTAGCTTCCAGGTGGCCACCTCTGCAATGACCAAGGCCCAGAACAGCATCTATCACCCTTGACCATGAAAGGTGCCCAGAGCATCTCAAATAAGTCACCAACCTTTCCATTAGGCCAATTCCAGAACCACCTTCAGACCAGAACCCACTCTGCTGCCCTTCCTCTTACTCTGTTTGGGGAATGCCTGGCAGTTACCCTAAAGGGTTAACCTTCCTCATTTGGGAGAGCAGGGGTGGGAGGAGGCTGGGGCCAGTTTGACATATGCTGCCTGGTCTGAACATAAATGCTGTGCTCAGACATTGAATTTGATGAATTGCATTATAAAATTTAAAAACAAATTTAAAACTCTATTAACTCCCTGTAATGGCCTCCTCCTGGAGTACACAGACAGCAGCAGCTCACTGGCAAGGAGAAAAAATACTCTCGTGTGCTGTGTGCTTCGCTTGCAGCAGGAGACGGGTGGGAGCTGGCAAAGGGTGCAGGGCCCACACTCCCTCTGCACCGTCCACTGCTTCCTGCTCCTGGGTCAAGAGCAGGGCCCTGGCAGCAGGCCATCACAGGAGGCGCATCTCCAAGGTTAAACTTTGTCTGGCTCCTGTGTTAAAATTTAAATTCCACTTTCTCTTGAGGCTAAAACACTGACTGAATGATGGGAGGGATGAGCTTACAAGGTGTGGCTGAGGTCTGGGGGGCGGGCAGCGCATCCACACTGGAGGCTGTGGTTTGTGGGTCAGCACGTGGGTGCCAGGCAGGAGGAGGTGTGTCCCAGCGTCACCCACTCCACCCTTTGCACGGGGAGAAGACTCAGGGCTCGGGGATGCTCGCTTTCACTGCAGGCCTCTGCGAGTGGAACAGTGTTCCACGGGAAAGGGGGTGTTGGCCTGGTTCCAGTTGACCAACTGGAGAGAGATGAACTTTTGTTGAGAAAGGAGACAGCCAAGCAGCTGTGTGTGCACGTGGGCAGAGAGGAGGAGCTCGGCCAGCAGTGAGAAGTCCTGGGGGCCCAGGGGAGGGCTCCCTCCATGTCTCTGCCACTCAGAGACACCAAGCTGAGGAGTATGAGTGGCTGCGTGGCCCGATCTCTGGGGAGCTCAAGCGGTTTTCTACCAACCAGTAGCTTTTATGTTTGAGAGGCAGCTCTCAGTCCTTCCTCGCATATAAAGTGATTTGGCGCTATTTGGGGAGGAAAAGGGGTGGTGTGCACATATGGCAGGTCTGGGTGTCCAACGGCAGTGGAGGAATTGCATATATATGGCGAGTGTGTGAGAGAGTCAGGGGGAGTGTGTGTGGGCGCGTGTGCAGATCTGTGGATAAAAGTAAGCTGTGCCTGGTGACGTAGCTGCACGCTGGCCATTCCTGGGGCTGCGGGTTTAATGTGGACTCTGGATCCAGGGATGTCTGCCTTTCTAGGAGTGCCCTTCAATGCAATGGGGAAATGAGACTCACTTAAGGGGCTCGAGAGCTCCTGACCCTCCCTCCCTCCCTCTGGAGCCACTGTTCCACCCACTTTGGGGAGGAGGCCAGGATGGGCTGGGCTGGGCTGGGGTGCTGAGGAGACTAGAAGCTCCTGGCCCAACAGCTCCCATGGCATTTGGTGTCAGAGAATACGTGAGTCTTTCCTGGCAATTTAGCAGCTGATGCAACACAAAGAGCTCCGGGTCACGGACGCACCTTCCCTGTAGCCCCTGGGAGCCTTGATCCTGGCCAGCAGAGAAAAGCCAGGTAGACCCAGGAGCTCCCAGGAAGCTCCTCCCCTGGCAGCTCTGGATGGGGCAGGGCATTTGGGGTAAAGGGAAGGGAGATGACATCTGTAATAGCTTGAGGACCCCCTGTCTCTCTAGGGACTAACAGGTTAAACAAGAATCAGGGGCAGGTACAGTAACGAAGAGAACAGAATTTCCTCGTGCCAGCACACTCTGGAAGATCCACTCCTGGACAGTCGTCCTGAGCTTCCGATCCTTGTAAGCCTGCTTTGGGCCATTTTGTGTAAATCAGACTGCTTTTAGAAAAAATAATGCTACGAATTAGCCCCCATTATTTTCAATAAATGAGATTTTTCCTATGGCGTTAGAAAAAAACACAGAGAGAGACACGTGCATAATGCAGAGTTTACACAGCTCTTTCTGTGAATGTAATGTCGCTCCTGCCATTTTCATTGAAATCTGAACCAAGTGAGGAACCACCGAGAGTTGAAAGGCCCCGGTCTTAAGAACGCCATTCAGAGCACATTGGTGCCTCTCCTGCTTCCGCTCTGTGCAGCAGGCCGATGATTCAGTCTCGGTATATTTCTGCCCACATACATTTCTTCCCAAAGCACAGTAAACAGCAGAAGAACACGAGCTTCGGAAGCACCCAGACTTTGGGTTGAGTCCACGTGCAGTGCTTTGTGAACCTGGGGAGTCACTTGGCCACACACTCCCTAGAATGATTTACCTCGTAGGGTGCTCATCATCATTATTATTTTATATTTGTGAGAATCATGAAGATGAAGCACCTAGCCTCATTCTTATTACATGATAGGCATTCAGTAAATGACAGCTTTTCCTATGTCTCAGTGCCTTCGTTGACACAGTGTCCTCCCAGCCTGGCCTTTTCTTCTCTTTCTTGCCTCCTGTTGAAACCCCGCTCATCCTTTAAAGGGCCAGCTTGCACACCCCTGCCTCCAGAAAGCCTTCCTTGCTGGCCTGAGCCCGAATGATGTCTGCCTCTGCAGTACCACAAGATGCCAACTTGTGTTCCAGCCCAGATGCCATTCCCCTTTCCATTCTGCCCAGTGTCTCCCCAGCTGCACTGAGCTTCTTGCGTGTAGGGACCATTCTTGCCCCTCACTTGCCACAGCAGCGCCCAGCCCCATGCCTGGCACAGAGGGTGCCCCAGACATGCTTGCAGAGTGAATGGTTTTGAATTGTTGAGTGAAACTGAGGTCCCACAGTCTGTTTGGGGCTCCAGTAGTTCAAAACTTCCCTTGCCAGACTACTGTGGGTGTCTACTCAACTGCAAAATTAGAAAGAAAAAAAGAAGTGCCTTTTGTGGTGACTCAGAGCTGAAGACACCTTGGGTTTCACAGCCTAGAATCCCCAACAGGCTTTTTCGAAGTCCCTTAACCCTGTTGAAGCTGCAGCAATATCGACTGGCTCTAAAAGAAGTTGCTAAAATGCAGTCTGGCGCAAAGGAACTTTCTAGGCTAATGGAAATGGTCTCTATCTCAATTGGAGTGGTGGTTGTATGGATGTAAACATTTGTCAGAACTTGTCAAACTGCACACTTAAGATCTGAGCAGTTACTCTGGAAATTATACCTCCATAAAATTATTTAATTAAAAAAAACACAGCCCGATCAGACAGGCCAGGTGGAAGGGCTTGTTCTGGTCCGTGAGTCTCCTTGCACTGTGGGTGAGGGGACTTTGAGAAGTGTGGCCAAAGCCAGCAGGTCACAGGATGGCTCTGGGAGGAAGGGGACAGAGCATCCTCTGCATTTGTGGAGTTTAATCCTTTCGGTCCCAAGCTCAGCCTCAGTGCACAGGTACCTCCCCATCCGCTCCCCTGAGACCTCACCCTAGTCTGCTGCTAAAGAACTGCTGAGCACTGGCTGCCTGGCTCATCCACGAGCAAGCGTCTACCTCTTATCAGAGGGGACGGGGTTAACATTAATGTAAACCCCAAGGCCCCTCCAACAGATATTTGCACACCCATGTTCATAGCAGTGTTATTCACCATAGCCAAAAGCAACCCAGGTATCCATCGATGGCTGAATGGATAAACATAATGGTGTATACATACAGTGGAATGTTATTCTGCCTTAGACAGGAAGGCACTACTACATTCCTGGACATATGCTACAACACAGGTGAACCTTGAAGACATCTGCTAAATGAAATAAGCCAGACACGAAAGTACCAATATTGTAGGATTCCACTTATGAAGTACCTAGAGTAACCAAGTTCATAGAGACAAAAAGCAGAAGGATGGGTACCAGGGGCTGGGGGGAGAGAGGGGCGGGGAGTTAGTGTTTCCAGAGTACAGAGTCTCAGCTGGAGAAGATGAAAAAGTTCTGGAGATGGAGAGTGGTGATAGTTACACACATTGTGAATGTACTTAATGCCATCAAAGTGTGCACTGAAAATGGTTTAAATGGTCAATTTTATATTCTGTAAATTATACTGCAAAAAAAATTTTTTTTAAAGAGAAAGGACGAAAAAAATCCAAGGCCTCAGCCTGCTTTCTGGCCCCCATGAATTTTGACATCTCGTATTTCAGAGGCAATGCTTGGCTGAGGATTTGATTTCTGTACTGAAAATAAAGGTGTGGAAAACACAGGCCACCCTTCCCCCCACCACACCCCTTCAAATCAGAGTGCAGCCCTTCAGAGTGACAGGTGTCCTTCCTGAACGCCAGGGTCCTTTGGTCAAGACAGACACAGTCACACCACTGGTTTAACTTGATTTTCTCCTGTTGACTCTCACAGGCAACGTGCGGCCTCAACCTGACAGCCAAGGGGCGAATTTTCCTTTATCACTCCAGAAATTCCCAGCATCATAATTGGGGTGACCCCGTCCTTGAGACCCAAGGGGCCCCAAGCCTCAGAAATTAGAACACACTCAGTAAAAGGGGCCTGGCTGTCAGGGCGGGTTGGTTCTTGGCCTGTAATTCGGAGTGACACCCAGCACTTGTCACGGCAGGGAGCCAGGCCCCCAGACAGGAACATGGCTGAGGGCTCAAGGAGGCCAACTCTCCCACCTCTGCCTCAGGAGCCAGATTGGATTTGTCCCTTGAATGTCATCACGCTGCATCCATCACCACCTCAAACTCACGCTAACACTTTGCACACTTAGGGGAGAGAATGTCTTAGCACAGCAGCTTTCTGCAAGGGGCCGCCGACCTTTGTGTTTGCAAAACAAAGCCAGAATGTCGAGTCCTGATCTCTCTGCATAAAGGTCTGCTGCATTCAGGCCTTGAGGGGAACAAAGAGAATCTGTGGGAAATGCCTGAGCCCACGCAGTGGAAAGAAACTGTATACTGTTTACCCGAGGTCCATATCAATAAATACACACCACACATTGTAAACGAGGACAGGGCCATTCTAAACAGACTTCTAGTTTCTCCTCCCACCTAATGAAGTGTGAGAAACAAAACACTCCACACACACACAGCCATCTTTCTCCAGGGGTGGTGGAAAGGACTATTCTGGACTTGCCTGGCATCCCCCATTGTCCGTAAAGTCCCTGTTCTCTGTGGAGCCTGGGCCAGTGTACATTGCTCTCGCCCCACACCAGCCCACCTCTGGGTGTCACTTGCCTGCAACCTGGCTTTTTGTCTCTGCTTCCACATTTGTTCTGAGTTTCCCCTTGGCACCGTCCGTGGCCCTTGGGTGGCTGCCTGCCTCCCTCCCAGTGGGCAGCCTGTGGTCTCACTGGATACTGTGGGCTCGGGGAGAAGAATCTGCTTTCTCCACTTTGCTTCCTCCATTGAGCTACTGTGAAGGGAAGGGCGTTAAAGGCCTTTAGGAAGGAAGAGTAACTTCTCAGTTGGGTTTGAGCTGTAGATTCCTGTAGTGGGCAGAAGCAGGCACTCCATGACTCTGTATATGTAATACAGTTAAACACTCGTGTGCTCACGCACACGCACACACACACCCACCAGCAGATCAAGAGGAGGCATCCTGTTTAACCACTCACGGCCAATATTATGTCAGTTGCATTAGTGCTTGGAATGCAGAGTTGTTTTAACTATAAAACGTAACAGGATTCATCTGTTGACAGAATTTAGAGCACAGAACTACAGGGACTGAAGAAAGCAGGAGGCCCCATCTGGGTATTTGGGAAGGGATGGTCCATCAGCTCTTTGCTGAGATTCTGGGCATTTGGGGCTTGGTCATCTCCAAGAAGATGGAGCTGGAGAGGCAGGTCTCAGGCCAGCCCAGTCCCTCCATATGCACCGAATCGGCGGCAGAAGGGTTCAAGTCTAATGATACGCACTTGGTTCAATATGTTGGGATGCTGGAGAGCATGGAATGTGTCCAGAGGATGTCAGAATTCATGCTGTAGGCTTCATGAGAGTAGGATCCACTTCTGAAATTCATGATGATTTATCCCTGTGGAAAAAGGAGGCTCTGGGCTGTACAAGCGAGTGGCTCTCTTGGCACCAAGAGCACCTACAGACCTCCCGTCGAGGGTTAGAACAGCTGCATCATTGAGCCCATTGAGCAAGACCCGAATTAGCATTCAGGAAAAGAGAGGCCAGAAAGGAGAAAGGACTTATCCAAATTCACACCACCAATAAGTGGCAGAACGTGGACTGGAACCCAGGTTTCTCCCAACTCCCAGCACAGGAGTTCTTCAACCTCCTAAGCAGAGTATGAGCTGGGTACGGCAGTGCTTCTCAGTGTGTGCTCAGTTCACCTGAGGATTTGTTACAATGCAGGTTCTGATTCTGTAGGCTGGGGTGGGGCCTGGGATTCTGGATTTCTAACAAGCTTTCAAGTGATGCTGGCGCTGCTGGTCCTAGGAGATGCCTGAAGTCAGCTTCACTGGCAAGGAGGCCAGATGGTTTTGGTGCAAAGCTGGAATTCCTAATTCTCCATCATATCCGCTTGGCTTCATTCTTGTTCTGTTTTGTTTTTACCAAGATGTCTAAAAGTTTTTGGCTTAGACCCCCAACAAGGAGGTTATCTGTCACTGTTTGTTAGCTCCCTGCTACCCAGATCCCGGATGCTCCCTGGCATTCAGGAAGCTGGAATCAGGCCTGAAAAGTGCATTCCAGACACTGGGAGGGGCGTGCCTGTGGCCTTGTCAGAGTGAGTGTGAGACATGATCTCTGGTTGTGGGGAAGGACACTTTGTGGGTATGATATGTCACTCTGAGTTGCCTGGGCTGCAGCTTGACTAACTCTGGTGTACAGTGTCTCTCCTCCACAAGTGTGACGATGTGACAATGTGTGCCTCTGATCTCTTTCAGAATAAGAGGTCCTCGGTGGCAAGATTGTCAAGGCCTCTACTTTTTCCACCAATTCTGTCTTATCTGGAAATCTCTCCTCTTCAGAGCCTAGACTGAGAAAAGACCAGAAAGCAGCTCCGAGGAGCTGACAAAACAAATAGACATCACCAAGTGTGTGTACCCCAGATCTTTTTTCTTTCTTCATCATCAGTCCCTCGGGCTTTAATTCAGAATTGTTCTTTAAAAAAAAAAATACAAATTGACTATAAGATTGATTACCTGGATCCTAAATTAAGCAAATTTTGCAAACTCCTTGCAAGAAGTGGAGAGGGGCTGGAAAGATAACAGAAGCAAGAAACGTTTGCTAGAAACTATTACAGGTGAGGCAACTGGAAAACTCTAGAATTGGATGTGCACGCTTAGGAGACCCTGCAGCCTGGGGCCAGTCAGGGCGGGGACACCGGGTCCTACAGGGCTCCTTCGGTCTAAGCTTCATGCTGTGTAACAGCCTGATGTCTCTGTTATGCTAAATTCTGCTAAGCATAGTGGGAAGTACGAAGTGTATTTCAGGTGATTTTGTCTTTCAAATGGCGAAAATGTTTTGTTCTTGTTTAAGATTGGACATTTAGAGGAATCAATTTTGGTTATCTCAAAAATACGTCTGCATGTGAGAAAAATGAGACTGTCACTCATAATCCCAGCCGACTTGAATGATGCTGTGCTGTCCTTATGCGACCTCCTTCTGGTTACTTGATGTGTCTCTTTTCCTTATTGTCTCTTTTTCCAACCTCTTATGGGAGTGTTCTCTACAATTCTAGCCTTGCTATACGTTTTACCGTTTTGTAGTTTGACCAATTACTCCCTAACCCCATGACTCCAAAAACTTGTGTCTCCAGCCTCCAACGTCCTATGAAACCACCTTCATCCTGATGTCCTCCAACCTCAGAGTCCACAGATCCAAAAACAAAATCCTCCACTCCCCTTGCAAGCCTGTGTCCCCTTCTGCCTCCCTCCCTGCGGAGAATGATCTCCCAGTACCCTAGCTCCGTGACTGGCTCCCGGGTCTACTCCCTTGTAACTTCTCATTTCTGGCTCATCCCTGTCTCCTCTGCCACAGCTCCGACCCTCATCAAGCCTCCGCTGGGCTCTCTGCATCAGTGCCCCTAAAGATCTCCTTGTTTCCAGTTGTCCATCTGGCCCTGTTGCTCAGAAATTCTCCCTCTTCCTCCCACCTTCTCCCCAGGAGCCTTGGTCTGCACCTGCGCCCAATGCAGTAGCCACTAGCCAGATGTACCATTTAAATTAAATAAAATTAAAAATTCATTTCCTCCATTTTATTAGCCAATTTTCAAGTACTCAAAGCCACATGTGGCCAGTGGCTACTCTAGCACAGATTATAGAACAATCCATCATTGCAAAAATTTCTGTTGGGCAGTGCTGGTCCACACTGCTCTTTCATCTTGAACATCTTTCTTTCCTTCTCCCTCTCTCTGAATCCTCCCTGTTTCCCAGAGTCACAAAGAAGTTTCCTTACCTCGCAAACCTCCTCCTCTTAAGCAGCGCAGAACTGCTTCCGATGGTGTATTAGAACCTATTAGAACTCTTCTGATTGCAGCAGACAGGCACCCAACTCAAGCTAATTTAAGCAAAAATGAGTATGTGTTAGCTCTTCAAACTGAAAGGTTCAGCAACAGCTTCTGCCACAACTAGACCCCGGGGTTCACAGGATGTCAGAACTCTTGTCTGGCTCTCATCTCTGCTTCTCTCTGTGGCTGGCTTCATCCTCTGTTCTGCAGGTTGCTTTCTCCCCATGACCAGGAACAGTTCCAGCTTACAACATCCATCCTGTTCATGATCCCGAGGGAAAAGAGACCCTTGTTTTCTGAGTTCATAGATCAGATCTAAGGGATTTGGGTCTGTTTGCGCCATGAACCTTGAATCAGTCTTTGTGACCAGGGGAAGGGAACACACTGATTTGCGTGGCCTGGTCATGTGCTCACCCCAGTGGTGGGTCAGCACACCCGAACCATACCTACTGGCTGCACGTGGGAAAGAACAATTCTGTTATCAGAGGAAGGGGGAATGGATATCAGACAGACAACACAGATCTCACTACTGAATTCTGCTCAGAACTTTTCTCACCTTTTTCATTTGATAGCAAGCTTCCGCGTGCCTGGCAAAGGACCTGAACAGATGCTCAACAAATAGTTGATGCATTAATGGGTGGATAAATAAGTCAGTGGGTGGATGAGTAGAGGGATGAATGGGTGTACAGAAGGATGGGTATGATGGGCCTTGCTAACACCGTGGGGTGCTGTGGGGAAGACAAGAGGAGAGAACCAGGCCCCAGAATCAAGGAGCTCGCACTCACGCTCAGCAGAAGCGCCACTTGCTGTCCGATGGTCTAAATCCCCTTGAGCATTGGCCCAGCCCTGCCAGACTGTGGACTCCTGAGGGCAGCCCTCCCCTCGCAGCCGCTGGCACAGTGCTGAGTGCCGGCCAGGGCTGGCTGGTGGGCTGTCAGTCTGGCAGCACCTCTGTGCGTCTCTTTTTCAGAGGGACAGGAGGGCAGGCTGACCAGCCAAGTGGAGTTATTCCGGGTGTCTGAGGCATAACTCTCCCCGGATTCATGGTCCCAGACACAGCAAGTTCACCATTCTTACTCAAGCCCCTCTCAATTGAAAACATGTTTTTTAAAAAAAAGTCCAAGCCAAAAAATCCACATAATTGGTGCTCCCAGCAGACAGCCGCAGAGCTGGTGCCTTCTACTTGTGCAAGAGGATGTGTGGGTTTTGGCCCAAAGTGCAGCTCCCGGGAAACAGTAGGTGTGTCTTCCTTCCAGAAGCTCTTGTTTCTGGCAGTGGCCGCGGTGGCTGGGCTGCTGGAACTGTCTAGTAAACTGAAGAATTAATCCTGGGAAGTAATTAGCACTCCTGGAATGGTGGGCGGGGGCTGTGTGTTGTTGTCGTCAGTGTCGTCATCCGGAGGCCATGGGAAGCAGCGTTAACGAGCCTGAAGGGATCCTCAGGAAACCAGGGGGTGTGGTGTTTTGTTTTGTTCTGTTTTCATTTCCATCCTTTTAATCTCTTGTTTAAAATAGGCTCTTAGAATCTGGCAATCATATTTCCTCCCCGGTAAGTTAGTCCTTTTCCATCTTTCTTCTACCGCATCTTTTTCTGGGCACACGTTCATCAAGTAACAAAAATCTGCTAGGCGTCCAGAGGACCTATTTGAGCCTCAGTAGAACAGCCTGTCTGGAAGCTTGCTCACCCAGGGGCGCTCCTGCAGACCAGAGGGGCCGTCTGCAGAGGGTTCAGCCCGCTGGCTGTCACTAGGTCCGTCGGGGGAGGTGCTGACCCCTCTGCAGATCTGATCTCTGTACTGTTTCCGTATGGCACTGCCCTCTGGTGGGGCGGCCACTCTCAGGGTTTGGCTGTTTGGGGACTTGCTCAGTCTCCCGCTTTCTGGACTTGACCTTTTCTACAAAGCTCATGCCGTCCACAGGGCTTGTTGGGCCTTTACAGAAAAACAGTCCCCGGCAAGCCAGCATCCAGCCCCTGTGCTTCCTGCAGTCTCTCACCAGGGTGGAGGCAGGGTTGGGACCATCTGCCTGGATCCTCAGGGATTCAGCCTCGGGTTTGGGGTTGAACCTGGAAGATGGGCTCAGAACAGCTCCCTAAGCCTCCCACCTGGGACACCTGAGAGGAGGAACCAGGTCTAGTTAACACTCACACAGCTCCTGCTTGACGGGATCCAGTCACTCAGTGACCTCGGGCAAGTCATTTCCGACTCTCTGGGTCTCTGTTTCCTCCTCTGTGAAGTTAAGAACATTAGTCAGGGCAGGCCAGCTGTTGAAACAAACAACCCCCAAAATCGTGGTGGCTTCATCCAGTAGAAGCTTATTTCTTTCTGGGGTCACAGTGCAGGAATGAGCTCTGCTCTGTGACCCAACAGGAACCGAGGCTCGTTCCATGGTGTCTCTGACATCTGGGCCTCGTCCTCCCCTGCAGTGAACCAGGAAAGAGAAAGAGTAAAGAAGGTGGCCCTGCTCATAGCCATGCAGGCCTGGGGGATGCAAATCACTTACACACACATTTTGCACACACTGGCGAGAACTAGTCACACGGCCCCAGCTAGAATCAAGCAGGGCTGGGGAGCGTTGTCCCTCTGTGGTCCCCAAGAGAGAGGGACACAGATGTGGGGAGCACCAGTGGCCTCTGCCGCAGAGACAGGAATAAAGTGGCCCTCCCCAGGCTGCCCGTGAGGGTTGAATGTAAAATGCTGCATTCTCCAAGCACAGTGCCTGGCCCGTGGACAGTAGATATTGTCATTTTTCTTCTCCTTCTCCTACCACTTATTCCCTTGAGGTTTATACAAATAGCAGACCAAGGCAGGAAATTAAATGGATGTCCCTCCCCAATGAAGCTGCTTGTCTCCCTGTTTCCTGGTGGTGTAACACGTCCTTAGACCTTCCCGATGGGGAAGGAGCAGCAGAGTTGAAGGCAGGCCGTCCCCAGCAGCCGGCTGCCTCGGTTCAGGGATGGCTGGAGCTCCAAAGCTATTTGGTATTTCCACTGCCCAAAGGCCTCCTCGGGAGAAGTTGTGTTTTAATAAATGGCTGTCTGAGTAATTTTTTCGAAGGAATCGTGCTGTGGCTGCGTCTGCTCCTGGGGAGGCTGGCTGTGCCCTCTGAGTGCTCCTGGGCTGGTACCTTGGGAGCAGGATGCTTGGGTCTGTAGGAGCCCACCCCACACTCGTGATGTCGTGCCCCAGCAGACTCTCCAGCGCTCTGTGGGGGTACTGGACAGAGAGAGAAGGGTGGGAACCTGGCTGTGCCACATGTGGGTCTTGAGTACAGTTCCGAGGGAGGTGTTTTGTCCGACTAGCCTGAACTCTACCTTCCCTGTGGCCACGGACAGAAGGAAGCACTTTAAGACTGCGGGCAGATTCATTCCTTTCACATACATTGCCCCCATCAAGTATGGGCAGCCTGGCAGGTGGGCAGCATAGAGGGGGCAGCAGGAGTCCTCGATCTAGGATCTCTCCGTCTGTGGGGGAGAAGACAGCACAGGAACCACACTGACGTGGGCCTGCAGCATTCATTCATTCATTCATTCATTCTTTATGTATTTACTGAGCGCCTACTCAGGGCCAGGCACTGTCTGAGCCAAGATACAGCAGCGAACAGAACTGGCAGTGGGAGAGCATGGTGGCAGAGAGCCGCACTGCCTGGGTTTGAATCCTGGTTCTGCCGCTTCCTAGCTGGGTGACTTTGGGCAAGTCGTTTCACTTTTCTGTGCCTCAGTTTCCTCATCTGGAAAATGGAGAAAGCCATCGTAATAGCTGATTTTTACGTAGATTAAATGAATCTTTATTTATAAAGTGCTACCTTCCTAGAACTTAGATTCCAGTGTGGGGGAGATAGAGAAATCTAAGTAAATTATGTAATCTAAAAGGAGGCAATAAGAACTACCAACAAATAAAGAGTGAGCTTGCCATTTTAAAATAGGATGGTCAGAGAAAGTCTCACTAAGAAGGTAACATTTAAGAAGAGATCTGAAGGAAATGAGAGCACTAACCATGTGGGTAACTGGGGTAGAGTGGGGAGGCAGAGGGAGCAACACGTGCAAAGGTCCTGAGGTAGGAGGGGGCCTAAGGTGCTGGAATTGCTGCAAGGAGGTCAGTGTGCTAGAGCAGAGTTGTTGAGGGGGAGATAAAGCAAGAGAGGGGAGTGGGCCCCAGGGCCTCATGAAGCTTGTGACGGTTTGGCTTTTTCTCAGGGTGAGATGGGAGCCATTGCAGGGACTTGAGCAGAAGAGTGGGTGATCTGACTTGCGTTTTATCAGAGTCACTCTGACTACTGCATCGAGAATACACTGAATGAGGGCAAGAAGGAAGGAGGGAGACGAGTTAGGAGGCTCCAGCAGAGACTCAGGTGAGAGATGACAGAGGCTCAGACCCTGGTGGACAGGATGGAGACGAGGAGGAGTGGCTGAAGTCAGGAGGTAACTCACAGCTGTCAGTCAAGGGGGCTGGACCTGTAAGAAGTGTTATGAGTTTGAGGCAAGGATCTGCGGGGCTCGGGGCTCAGAGAGTGTGAGTCCTGCTGTGAGGCCCGGATGGGATGTGGAAGGAGCATAGCCACAAAGCCAGATGCAAGAGCCTTCCTCCTGGCACCACCATGTCCTCCCTTTGTGGCCTTGAGCAAGCACCTCACCTCTGAGCCTCAGTTTCCCCCTCGATATAATGGAGGCAGTGCTATGACTCACACAGCTTACATGACTTTCAGAGTGACAGGCATCCTGCAGGTGCTCAATAAATGCTCCTTGCCTCTCCTCACTGTCTCCTTGCAGCTGGGTGAGGAAGGCTCAGCACAACAGAGAGAGGTCCCCAGGTCATGGGGCTGATGCGAGCCAAAGCTCAGCAGTGTGGAGCATGGTGCGGCCATCACCTCGTGCCCATGCAAGCAAAGGGGGCGTTGGCCTCTCTGCCTCTGACTTCAGGACCAGTCCCCCGGCACTTCCTAGAGGTGGGGGGCCCTGGAGGCTGCGATGAGCATGCCCTGCATGCTGCTCCTGGGGGCAGGTCGTTTCCTCAGCGGCCAGGGAGTGGGTGCCAGGCCAGTCCTCTTCGCTGGCGTGAGTGATACTGAGCTCCTTTTATTCTGGCCCCAGAAGTCCATCCTGATGGTATCAGGCTAGTATCTGACACCAGAGTCCCCCAGCCTCAGGGAGGGCTTCCCTCCCTCCCTCCCCACCCAAGCCCAGACACCTGCAGCCTCTTTTGTTGCACCCCAGACAGAGGGTGTCAGCTCTGCTGTGGGTGCCTGCTGCAGACCAGCCCTCTGTGAATGGACTGCTTGTGCCTGCAGCCTGAGGTGGGCTGAGTCAAGCACAGATGGTCGTCTCACTCCCTCTCCTGGGGCTGCTGCAGCTGAGATCCAGCCTGCAGACAGCTCTCCAGCACCCATTCAGTGGCCCTGACCCTGTCATCCCCAATTGTCCTCAGGGTGCCCACTCCCTTGCCCTCAGTAGTCCCTGGAACTGAGCTCTGTGCAGCTGGTGTCTTTGTGACTGTGGCTATGTGACTGTGTGAAATGTGAGTGTAGGCAAAGAATGTGACTATTAGGTGTAAGTAGAGTTTCTACCCAGGCAACTGATGGGGAGTGGTTAGTGCTGTGTGTTTCAGAGCTTAGTATGGGATCCCGCAAAGCAAGGGCTAGAAGGGAACGGGGCCAAAGGGTAAGGCAGCAGAATAATGTGACGTCATCAGGAAGGCTTCCTGGAGGAGGTGAGAACTAAGCTGGAGAAGGGTTGAATCACCTACAGCAGGATGCTAAATTAGACTGTTCCTGTTATCTTGGAGTCTTGGATGAGGCCCAAGGCTGACCATGAGAGGTGTTCAGTACTCCCACATTAAAAAGAGGAGCTAGGTAGCCCCAGGAACCTCTCCCTCCCTCCCCCAGGCCATAAGTTAGGAAAGTCTTGTGATGACTACAGGGAATGCCATTCCTGAGAAAAGAGCTGTCCTAGGAAGGAGTGCTGAGGCTTTTTCCTCCCCTCCTGGGAAGGTGCCCCCACCCACCATCAACTCAATCCAACCTTCCGTGGGACCTGGTGCCATCCTGAGACTGACTCTCAGAAGGATGTGACCTGTGTTCCCTGGAGCTTGGGTCACTGAGACTCTGCCTGACTCTGCAGGACCAGAAATGACCTTGACCGTGGTCGGTCGAGGTTATGTCATGATCATGCTTCCAGAGTGGACACTGCACAAGGGAGCCAGATTTGAGGCATCTTGGAAGAGCCCAGCCGAGAGGACAGCCTGCCAGGGCGTGAGCCATCAGAGCTCTGCGGGGAGCACCCTCGGCACAGCCAGACATTCCGGCAGCTCTGAGGAAGAGCCCACAACAGTGCCCACAGGCAGAGGAGCCAGTCCCGAGTCTGCGCCTCTCAGAGGCCGCAGCCGAAGTTGTGCAGTGCTCCGCTCACACCTTGCCCTTGTCCTCTCGGCCACTCTGGGAAAGCCAGAAGCAGCAGTTAGTGAGTGGGAAGGACGCAGGGACCTGGAGAGTGTCACCATGCCTCCCGCCCCATTGCAGGATTCTGAGCCCGGTCAGTGGGAACTGGGGCGAGGGAGGAGCTTTGAATCAGATGGGAGATCAAAGTTCCAGGGAAAGATTGGACGCGGCTACAGGGAAGCCAAGGACGAGACTGTTTTTAGAGCTGACTTTCCCAATTACTAGCTGTGTGGCCACATGGGTTGCTTAAACTAGTAAGTTACTTAAACTTCTTCGTGCTTTGGTTTAATAAAAGTACCACCCTCATAGGGTTTGTTCTGAGGATTAAAAGAGCTGATGCAAGGACAGCCCTCACATGATGCCAGACACACGTTAAACGCTCAGGGAGGGTCACTTCTTGATGGTGGAAGTAGTAGCAGTGGCAGTAATAATGATAGAAGTGGTACTCAAAAGAGGCAAAAAAAAAGAAAAAAAACGCTGTTTTAGGTCTGACAGAGTAGGTTTGAAGGGAAGAAGTGGGAGAAAGAAATCTGTTTGCTGCTGATATCCCACTGAGTTCAGCCTGTTTAACAAACCCGTTACACGACTCCCATTTTGTAGGATCTATCATGAGAAGGGAGCAGTGCTGGGTGCCAGAGGAAGCCAGAGCAGCTATTCCTGCTGTCTGGGTGGTCCGGGAAGGCTTCCAGGAAGCGGTGGCACAGAGTAAGGCCTGTGCGATGCAGAGGTGGAGATACTTCACCGGAGAAGAAAGAGGTCTGAGGACCTTTGTGCTGGTTACGTCCTTCTGGCTCACACCCCGCCCTCCAGAGAGTTGAGCTCAGTAAAGATCAGTGGAGCTCCTGCCCACTGCCCCGCCTGGGGTAGGCCCCAGGACCATGAGATGAGAAGGAGGCAAGATCTGCCTTCAGGAGGCTGCCAGCTTCGTGGGATAGAAAGACAAAAATCAGAGACTGTCAAGCGAATGTCGTGGATGCTGGGATGGAGGGATTCAGGGATGCTGCAGGGTTCAGAGGAGGAGAACTCCGCCCGGCCCAGGTACTCTGTAAACACGCACACGCACACATGCACACCCTTCCTTCCCTGTCTTGCCCAAAACCATTTCCCCTCCTGGGCACATGATAGGGTTGCATTTCCCCTCTCACATAAAGTTAGATGTGGCCATGGGGCTTGCTGTGGACAGTGACATGAGAGCGGGAAGAATGCATGTCCCTTCCAAGAAAAAGCTTTAAGAGCCAGTGTGTGATTCCCCAAACCCGCTTTCCCTTTGCCACAGTGGCCAGCAGAGCCCAGCTGAGGCTCGCTCTCTCGGCATGGGGCTTGGGGAGGGATGACCTGGAGCAGGGCGCCCGCTGACCAGCGGTGAGCATGTGGCATGAATGAAAAGCACATGCTGCAGTTTAAGCCCCTGAGATTGGGGCTGTTTATCATCGTAGCATAACTCACCAGTCCAGGTTAATGCCACCATAATTTTTTAAGTGGCCCAGATAGAAAACCGACCCGAGAGAATCTTCTCCGGGCCATAGGGCCCTTCCTTTGCCGGAGCCCCTGGCCCTGGGAATGGCCAGTCTGAAATCTGGTTCTGTCTCTGCCCTAATGCTCTGTGCCTCCGTTACCACTATTGTCAAAGCGAGTGGCTGACCCAAAACTTCTGTGAAAGTCCAGCACGGTGGGGATGGGGCAGTCTTCAGGGACCTGGGAGTTCCAACAGCCGGCGGGTTCAGTAGCTTTGCTGTCTTGGGCCCTGAAGGTCACAGTGATGGTCAAACCCAGAGTTAGGCACAGGACAAACCCAAGACACGGGGGACCCCAGAGGGAACAAGGTAGTCCTTGCTGCTAGTGGGCATGGGGCCAGCGGTCCCAGGCTGCCTGACGGGGGTGGGAGCAGCAGCCTGGAAGCCAAGTAACCCTGCTTGGTTAATCTAAAAATAAACAGAAAGGCAACAAAAATCTATGTTTCAATTACTGCACACAAGCTGTTCAAACAGCCAGCCCTGCACTGGAGACGTGAACTCGTCGACAGGGCTGCCTCGTTTGCATGCTTGGGTGGTGATAAAACACGCAGGCTCGCAACAGGCTGCCCTCTGGTCTGGGTGGTTTTGTGTTTTGGGTTTTTTTAATTAAATTAAATTAAAAACATGGGCACAAAATAAAGACAGTGAAAATCGGAAGGAGGTACATCAAGTTGGGGCCGCAGCTCCCAAAAGGAAAGCTGTGTAGGCTCCGAGGACTGAGCCAAGCCTGGCCTCAGTAGAGAGGTCAACAGGAGAGTGACTCAAACAAGGGGTCAGTGGCCAGGACCAGGGGACAACAGTCTCTCCCAAGTGGCCCAAATCACTCCTCTCCTCCCCTGCTCATCCCGGAGGAAGCCCCAATGAGCAGTGTGGGCCTTGGGTCCCCAAAGCCAAAGCAAAGGCCTTTTTGGTGGCCCCTCTGCTGGGGAGAGGTGTGTTACAGGCCACGTCTGGGTGAGCTCACAGGTCAATGCACAGCAGACAAAGCTGGGGCTTCCATCCTTGGCCACGCGGCGTGTACGTCATCACCCACGTGCCCACTCTCACAGTATCCTAGATAAGTACCGTCAGTTCTCTGAAAGGAGTGCTGCCCCCTGAAGCTGAGCTGCCCGGGCTCCAGGGCCACCCTGACCTACCCTGCCTGCTCCAGCCTCGCTGGCCGCTCCCTCCCCGGAGCCCTGGCCTGCTCATGCTTTCCTCTTTTCTCACGGTGCCCTCTCCTCCTGAGCAGTCCCGCTTTCCCTGAAGGCAGGAGTCTGCTTTCAGGATCTCGCACAGAGCCGGGCATAAGGGGGAAAGAGGTAGTCAGTGAATTCGATGTGATTCAACGAGGAAAGGGCAGAACATACCTCGGGGTCTGCTTAGGAGGGAAAAGGGGACACGGAGTCCTGACTCGTGGAAGTGTAACCCCAGAAGAGGGAGTCGGCTTCTTCAGGTTTTCCCGGGGAAGGATTCCAGATAAACAGGAACCCTCCAGGTCCCACCAGAGATGGAGACAAGAAAGCAGCGTGCTGGCATCAATGCTGGTGGAGGTTCCACAAATCCTGCGTGCTGAAGCGGCTGTCGGTTCCGCATTCGCTCTGGACGGGGATTTTAATGTCCCCAGCCCTCGGAGCAATTCTGCAGCCATCAGCCCAGACACTACTTACTCGGTGAAATAAAAGAGCGGTTGAGTCTCTCCCAAGGAAGATAATATCCTGTCACGGGCACTATGATCTGCGGGCCATGTGACGGCAGTTCCCTAATGTTTCCAAATAGACTTTTGAATAGACTCTTGTCTAGAAGAAAGCAAATTGCAAGAGGATTTTTGGCAGCCAAATAGAGAGCCCACATCCGTCTTTCTTCTTTGCAACTCTTGCTGCTGGGTCTGGCTCCAGGCACCGAGTAGGATTCATTCATCAGCTTGGGTCACTGATGAACACCATTTGCTCTGAAGAGAGATCTCATTGAATTAGTCAATTCTGCAAGATTCGGAATAATCAGGCATGCCCAAGAGGCGGTTTGCAAGGGAGCAGGAGCCCGCTTGGAGAAGTGAGCTCACTGCAAAGTCTGGCTCCCAATACTGCAATCGTGTGTTTGCAGGACCGTAGGAAAGCAGGTTCCGGATTTCAGTGTTTCCATTCTCCGCTGAGCCACCAAGAACAAGAAGTCAGAGGGAGCAAAGATGGTCGCTCGTAATGATAACTCTGGTTAATTCTCCTCTAAGCGATCAAACCATACCCGCCCGCCATAGCTGCCTCATTGATCCTGGTGTTTACGAGCCCCTAATTTACACACGCCTCCCCTCTTCCCTCAGTTTATGCTGATGTTATGTTGCCAACTGTCATTTCCAATATCTTTTTTATTTTTCATTATCACCATTATAATGATTTACACCAGTCGCAATAGCACAAATGCCTCGTCAATTAGTCCCATGAGAAAAGTCTCTGAATCATGTGTGCCTTCGTGAAAAAAAATCACCACATCAAAACCCACAGCCAGAGTTTCTCAAAGCAAAGGTGCACATGGGAAGCAAATGGGAGGCTTGTTCTTTTAATATGGTTCATCTAAAACGGGCGCTGGATACCACCTTCCCAAGGCAGGGAGATTGCTTTTTGAGTGAGAAATTGTGCCCGGAAAAGGAATCAGTGGCATTTTTCCCGAAACCTATCATCAGAAAAGCATTTTGAAACATTTGTCTTTTTAGGTCATGTATTAAGCCCTGTAATTATGGAATATGGCTTTTCCCCAAAATGTTCTCTGCCCCCCAGGGCCATCCAAGGACCACGGTGCAGGGGTGAGCACTGCCTGAGCATCAGGATGCCTCAGTCCTAGGGCCGACTCTCATCTTGCTAATGGGGGGAAGTTAGGCTGGTGTGTCTCGGGCTCCAAGCTGCATGGGAGTCCCCCCACCCCCAGGGATCTTGTGAAAGGGGCAGGTTCTGTCTCCGTAGGTCTGGGGCTGGGCCTGAGAATCTGCATTTCTAACAAGGCTTCGCGTGATGCAGATGCTCCAGAGCCAGGGCTGCACTTCAGATAGGAGGCGCTTCGGCCACTATCCCAGCCCTCATCCTCATCCTCTTCTCTTCATTTTCCTCACTTGTAACAGCAAATGTCAACACATCCTGCCTGCACCATTGGGATGTTGTGAGAAGCAAATGATGTGGTGGCTTTCAAAGAACTTTGTGAAGGGTCGGACTGTGACCCTAGGAGGCCATACAGTTGCTGCTGTGACCACTGCTGGACCTTTACTGCAGGGGCTCCCTCCCTGCACTCCCAGGAGGCCAGTCCATCCACTGCTCTGGGGTCTGCTGGGTTGTGTCTCCCCCAAAGCTTCGGATGGGCCAAGACCTGGGAAATACACGCAGGTTCAGCTGGCGCTGGAGAAAGCAGATTCCCTGTCTTCTTTTAAAAATAAAGATGGCACGCTAAAGCCCTCTGTTACAGATTGATTCCACCTGGGGAATGGAAGCAGCGAGCAAAGGTCACTGCTCTGGCTTCCAATCAGAGTTGTCACATCCCTGCTTCCCCTCTTCCCACAGACTGGAGGGCCTGGTGCAGACTGCTTGGTTGGGTCCAGACCCTGGCGCTGCAGCAGGTATTCGTGGAACCCACCAGCAGCTAAGCAGCAGGGCTGGGGTGAGCCACTGCAGCCTGGCACCTGGGCTGAGCAGTCTCCATACTTGCCCTGCTGAGTGAGTGACCAGTGATGGCTGGGAGGGAGGGTGTTCACACAAGGACGGTGGGCCCTCGTGTGGCTGGGCCAGGTGAGGTGGAAGGGAAAGGCCCTTTAGAGCAGAGATGATATGTGACAACAATGACTGTTCAGCTCACTAGGTCGTGGTGTTTTAAGGAAGGGAACTAACAATAAGTTCACATCTTAGGTCACTCAACTCACAGAGGAAACAGGGAAAGTCTGGCGTTAGTCTGTAATGTTCCAGAGCTTCCTTGGCTTCTGAGCTGATTGATCCAGAGCATTTGAAAAGAGACCTTGGGCCGGGCTGGCACCTACACGTGGCCCCTACTACCCGCACATTTCATATCTGCTGGGAGGTGCAGAGCACCCGCCCCTCCTGAGGAATACCTCATCCTTAGGAGGAGGGCCAGGACTGGGGTAAGGTGAATGAGGCAAAATCCAAGGATGCCTCACTTTCAGGGCTGTGCAAGTGCTGGATGACCCCGAGGGGGCAGCCTCCTTGCATTTTTCCCTCTAGGCAGCTCTCTTGCTTCCGGAGTCCCCACCCTACCGTGTGTTCCAAGCTGGAAAAGGCTCGCCACTTTGATCTGGGAGCATTTCCTAAGCCCTGCCCCAGTGTCCAGTCAGCCACGGAGGAAAGAGCAGGAGAGAGGGGTCCTGTCTGCAGGATCGCACCCTTGCAGGAGCAGCACTCACGTTGGGGGTGGAAGGCGCCAGTCCAGCGCTGGCTCACAGGCCTGCCTCTGTGAGCTCCAAGTAGGGAAGGCTAGTCAGAGAAGGAAGGCCTCCTGCAGGAGGGGGCTGGAGCAGGTCTGCCCCCCAGCCTCAGCCAGAAGCAAGTCTTCTGAGTTAGCAGGGGCTCGGCAGGGATGGGGGTCAATGGGAGCTGGAGCAGCCCAGGAAGCCCCAGGCATTTCCAAGGGCCTCCCCTGTTCCTGCTGCATTTGCACCAAGTCATGGCCAAGCTGGCTTCTCCAGAAGTGCTCAGAGAATTCCTTTGTTGCATTTGCCAAGATGGTGTTCTGGCTGCTGTTTATTATTTTGCTCCAGAAGAAAGGATAAAAGATGCAGAGAGGGAAACGAAAATAAGAAAGATGGGCCCAGACTGTTCCAACCGACTTGGCAGCACGTCTCCCCCAAATGAGGCCATCACACATTTTCCTATCAGGGCTGGTCGGGGCCACAGCTCATTCCTCAGCTCCCCGTCTGCAGGCAGCGTGGCTCCCCCACCTTCCCATGGATTAATCACGCCTGCAGGGCCCTCACAGCCAGCACCCACTCCTCCATGTGCCTTAATGATAAGAAGGAGGGAAGGCTCGTTAGCCACCTGTGATCCTAGGTACAGCGTGTGCACACGAGGCAAGTCAATATGTGTGGGCGGCAACCGGCCTCCATAGTGCACCGAGCATGTCCCCAGACACAGAGCCGCCGTCCTGCTGTGTGTGGGGTGTGCACAGCATGCTGGGACGTGAGCGTGGGACTCTCAGAGGCCAGTGCCGAGGGCTCCTGGACAGTGGCCCCCCGTGCCCCAGCCCCACGTGGACAACACAAATGACTGTGACAGGAGAAACTCAATTATTCGCACTCATGAATTATTCACATTGAGGCGAATCTGTGCGGCAGGGCTGCTGATCTGGTATCCAGCGAGTGTCCAGGAGACCCGATTTACAGAGACACGGCCCGCACACCGGGGCTGAGCCTGGTGTCAGCTGGTTCCTCTCCTCCAGGCCTTTCATAAGCCTGAGGCTGGGCCCCACAGAACCCTGAGCTACAGGGAGAAGCCCATCTGACAAGGCAGGCCCTGGGGTTCCTGCTGTGAGATCCCTGGGTCGTGGGGGTTGGACTGAGGATGGCCTTCCTCCCCTTCACTTCAGCGGCCCTTGGGGACAGAGCACCCTTCATGGTCTGGTCCACCTGGCACAGGGGGTCTCAGGGAGTCCTTGGCTGTGTGTTTCAGACACGAGACCACAGGCAGCTTCATAGCTGACAGTCTCCTTTGTCCTCATCCCAGAGACCTGCCCGTTCCTATTGGCCTGTCCTTCTCTGCCCGGCGACTCTAGGATCTGATCATCACCCAGTGACGGGGCCCTTCACTGTGTGCAGAGGGCTCGCGGGATTCATCCTTTGATCCTCTCATGGTCCTGGGGCAGGTAGGACCTGCCTGTCCATCCCTGCTTTCCAGAGGAGTAATCAGCCCAAAGTTCCCAGAGCTAGTAAGGGGTGGTGCTGGGGTTCAAACTCAGCCCTCTTGACTCCCTACCAGCTCTCTGTCCACTGCCCAGGGGCTCGGGTCTGAGCCCTGGAGTGGTCGTTGAGAGCAGAGGGGACAGGCCCTTCCCTTAGACTCTGGCAGCCAGCCCATCAAACAGGGCAGGGAGTGTGGGCCACTATGCAGAGAGGCCCCAAAACCCAGCAACTCAGTGGCAGCTTGAGCAACGGGGCCAGAGAGGTACCTGAACACCTGGGCCTGCCGGGGTTTCTGGATCTGACCAGAGCATTGAGCAGGAAAGGGTCCAGGTCTGGGGGCGTTTTCAGAGCCTGAACTGGGCCTTACACCAGGCACTGACTGGGATGGAGCCCATGTTCCTGGCAGGGAAGGATGCAGAGATTACTCAATAGAACCAGACTATTTCTCATATGCCTCCAAAGTAGAGGATATAAGTATTTTCATTCACATTAACTTCTAGCATTATAGATATAACCTAACCCATTATAGAAAATGTAGAAACGAAACGAGCCGCACCTAACACTTTGGGTCAGATTCCAGACAGGGTCTAAGCAGGGGACTGCTCCTTCTGAGAGGCTGTAGCAACTCTGAGGACAGGAAGTCAGGGTGCAGAACGGAGGCCCCAGCATGTCTCCTATCTGGGCATCAGGAGCGGAGAGAATGGAGAGAGGCCGGGAGGGCAGGGTCCTAGGGACGGGCCCGAGGGTGAAGGTTGGGAAGTCAGGGGCTGAGGCACTTTTGTCATTCAATTTGTATCTAGTTAGCAACCCAGCTGTCTCCTCCAAGGAAACCAGAAGAGCCTGGGGGCCAGGTGGTCCCTCCTTCATTCCTGCTGGCCCTCTGCTCTAGGGATGCTGGCCAGATGGCGGACTGGGCCCCAGTGGCCAGCAGGCAGGGAAGCCGACTTCCAATCACTCCTGCTGAGAGAGGAACCCAAGGGGAAAGCTCATGTGTAGAGGCCCCGGGACAGGCCCCACCCAGGGGAGCACACTTGCTGGTGAGCAGGTGAGCATCATGGGAGCCTGCACCTCGTCCTCAGGAGTGAGGGAAGCAGCAGCAGTTTACCCTTCTCTGTCTCCCAGAGAGGAGCCCTGGAAAGAAAGACCTATCCACGGGGAAACGGGGTTGCCATGAGGATACTCAGGGTGGCCTCTACAATGCTTCTGAGGGCCCATCTCACATGAGGCTGAGTTGGGCTTGATGGTTGTGATTTTCCCCCAGAGCTGGTCAGTGTGGCATTGCTTCATTTCTGGGATGCCGGGGGACTCGATCCTTAGGTTTGTGGGTGTGCACTGAGGCACCGGCATGTGTGGCTCTCAACGGGGAGGCTGGGGGGCAGGGCAGGCAGCAGGACCAATGGCTGCACCTTCACAGAAGCACTTTGGCTCACCAGGAGCATCCAGAGTGGTGTGTTCACCCCCATTCTTCACGTTTGCTCTGCCTCTGTAAGGAGCTCTTCCCACTGCTCCCAGGGAAGGAGAGCTGTGTGCAAAGAGGAGGGAACCAGGAAGCAGAAGGCGGGACCGGCTTCCTTAGTGGTGTGCTGGGCCCGGTCTCCAGCCTCTCTGCATCTGGGCCTGGCTCTGAAAGTGGAAACCCAGATGTCTGCACATGGGGCCATCGTGTGAGGTCTGGAGGCGCATGCATTTTATGAACTGGGAGGTTCTGTGCAAGTGTGAGACTGCAGGCAAGCAAAAATGGGGTTCTGCCCTCCCCAGGGAAGGGCCCAACCCCCTTCCGTCCTCTCTGCCAGCCACATCCCTGGCATGGTGCAAAGCACAGCCCTTGTGGTGGAGAAACAGCTTTGCCACACAGCATCCCAGAGGCCAGAGCCAAGTTTCACACATAAAACGCCCGCCGCTGGGAGACTTTTCAGATTTAACCCGGGCCCTGCACCAAAACGTCTCTTCCCCGGGCCTTGGCGTGACCTGCCTCCACCCACGATTGTAAGATTTTCTAGACCCTAGGGTGTTTTCTTCACACATGTGCATGTGATTTAAAAAGTGCTGGCAACACGCTAACCCCACCCAGGTGCAAGCCCTGGTTTCCCCATAAACAGTCCCCCACATTCAGAGGGACGGCTGCGGCCCACATGCCCTCCCTCCCTCCCTCGTGGTGAGGGCCGCTTGCCAGTCTCCGTCAGTTCACAGGCAGTCTGCCAGGAGAAGGTGCCACCTTGATGAGGAAGCATTCTTATGTGTTTTTTCTGTAATTGTTTGACCCGTCTCCTCTGAGACACCTCATTCATTTGTGGCCTCCTCCCGCCCCCACGAGCACTTCTTGCTGCCTCCCCCACAGCCACCCCGGGCACACATGTGGGCACGCCGGAGCTTCCTGACACACTGGCTCCAGCCCAGCAGGAAAGACTTAAGTTGCCACCTCTGGAGCTGGCACTCCGCCGTCTCACCCAGGGTAAACTGTGCGACACATTTCTTTCATTGTGTTTGAAAGGGGGAGTTAAATTGAGGGACGAAGTCTAACCCAAACTTGGCACACAAGTAGTTGACCTTTGTTTTGAATACGCTTAATGATGCTGAAACCAGATTGTGGGGCCTCCAGCTGCCTGAGTCTGCAGCTCCTCTCCAGCGTTTTAAGGAGACCTGAAGAGATGAGCAGCGGGGCGGGGATGGTGGGACGTGCTGGCTGCTGGGGCGCCATTTCTTCCGGACCGGGACTGTGAGTAAGATGGAGGCACAGTGTGGTCCAGCAGGTGGTCCCCAAGGCAGCGAGCTGAGAGGTTTTATTGGCATCAGAGGTTTCTCTGGGGCTAAGGAGGCCCCTTGACCTGATGCCAAGCACGCTCTGCCACCACTGGCACTCTCAGGAGTGCATGGTTGCTGGTCACCTGGACACCGCCCTCCTCATCTCCATCCTCACCAGCTGGAAGGAGCTGATTTCCTCAACACGATGTGAGGTTGCATTGTTCTCTAGGAATGTAGCGGCTGATGTAGTGTATCAGTCAGGCTAGGCTGGACTTAGGTAACAAATAAATGCCAACCTCAGCGCCCGAACATGATAAAGATGTATATCCTGGTGATGCCAAGTCCAAGGCTGCTGGAACAACCTTCTTCCATCGGATAGCTGCCCCAGCTCGGAGATGCGGCCTCCAGGGTTGCCACAGCAGGTGAAGGGAATGTCATATAAGACGTTTTTTAAAGGGCCAGTTCTGAAAATGGTCTTCATCACCTCCCCAGTGATTCTATCTGCCTCCCCACTCATTCTATCTGCCTCCCCACTCATCCTATCGGCCTAAATTCAGATGCATGATCCCAACCTGACTGCAAGGGAGATGGTAGAGGTCTTTCTGGGTGGTCAGAGAGAGGGTGCAGTGTGGCAAACTTGTAACATCATCTCTGCCGCACTTAGGATCCAATCCAAGGAAGCAGTGACCCCTGCGGCCCTGATAATTAGCAAAATCTCTGCCTTGGCAGGTGAATCCTGGGAGACAAGAGTCTAAGCTTCAGGGTCCAGCTGACCCTGGACATACAGAGACTCTCTTTCAGAGCTGGCCTTGGAAGCTCCAGGTCTGACTTACTGGGAAGGGAGGGCATTTCTTGACTCCAGTGCCTCCATGGAATTTCCGGTTGGAAGACTAAGGTTTTTGTGTCTGAGGTTCTCCCTTCACACAAATGTGTTTGTCCCTTCTGGAAACATTCAGAAATTAAGAAGAAGTAAACATTTATTTATTCATTCAGCAAACGTGTACTAAACACCCTTCTGTGGCGGACACTGTGCTAGGTGCTGGGGTTACGCAGACATCTAGCCCAGAGCCTGTTCTCAAGGTAGCAAGTATACAGCAGCCATTGATGCTGGGGTGGTGGTGGGTCCCAGGTGTTAAGAGGGACAGAGGAGGTGTCTCGCCAAACCTGGAGGGGGTGAACCAATGCGACCTCTGAGAGGAGTCAGTGCCTGAACTAGGACATAACAGACACACAGAACGTAGCCGGGGTGAGGTGTGGGAAGCCATTCCCAAGAAGGGAGCAGCATGGGCTTGGACTCCAAGCTGAGAGAGGGCGTGATGCCTTCAGAAACTCTAAGGCATTTGGAATGGCCGGGCATCGCCTCTGGGTGGAAAGAGTGAATAGTGATGCTAGAAAAGTGCCAGGCCAGATCCTCGAGGGTCTTCTGGGACGCCCTAAGGAGTCTGGACCGTATTCTGAAGGATAGGATTTACAGCAGGAGAGTAAATTATCGTAAAGATCAGATTTGTGCTTCAAAACAGTCGTGAGGGCAGTAGGTGGAGAATGGATAAGAAAGGCAAGATCGGGGGCCAGAACACCAGCTGAGGTCGTCTACGTGGGAGATGATGAATTGGAGCGGTGGACATGCAGATGGAGAGGGAGGAAGATCTGAGAAACAACTGGGGCTTAGAATCAAAGACCTTGCTGTCGAATGTGGGCATAGAGATGGGGAGACGGGGGTGGCTTTCCCTGAGAGAGGGAGTTCCTGAGAATGAGTGGGCAAAAGGACAGTGTGGTAACAGGCAAATGGTCTTTAGGTGCCTGTGGAACAGCAAGTACAGGTCCTGCAGGCAGGAGGATGGGGGACTGCGGTGCTTAGGAGAAGTAGGGAGCTGGAAATGCAGCCTTGGGGGTCACCAGTAAAGAGGTGATGGCTGAATGAGATCATCCAGGGAGAGTGTGTAGGGTGAGAAAAGAAGAGGGAGGAACTTGGTCCCTCAAGGAAGAGCCAAGAAAGAGGAGCCTGCAAAGAAGACTAAGAAGGAGTAGCAGAAAGGGAGGCGAAAAACTAGGACGCTGTCACAGAAACCACAGAGAAGAGGTTTCCAGAAAGGGAAAGAGAGACCAACCACGCCAAATGTGAGGGAAGTCAAGAAAGACGAGGGTGTAAATGTCCCATTGGATTGAACAAGCAGATCATTCTTGACTCGGTGAGAACGGCTCCCAAGGAGTGGCTGGAGGGAAAGCCACACGGGACCAGGTCGAAGCATGAGCAGAAGGAGGAAGTGACGAGAGCTAAGTTTAGACAGCTCTCTCAAGAACCTCGGTGGGATGTTTGTGAGGGATGATCAAAGGGGGAATTTATTTTTATTTTTTTATTTTGTAGTATTAAATAGATTAAAAAAAATAATTTTTGTGGCATTGTGTAAGCTCTGAAGCATAACGGTGAAATAAATAGTGGACCCACCATCCAACTGAACTTACGGTCAGCTCTGCTTCAGGTGGGCCTGCAGGCTTGGCCCAGGCTGCAGGTCGGGCTCAGGTCTGCTCCATAGGCCTAGCAGAGGGGACAGTGCTGCGGGAGGTTGGCCAGAGGAAGGCCAACCCCACAAGTAGGATATGGGAAACACGTTGCTGGGGTTGGGCCCAGGCTCTGGCTCTCTGGCATTAGAAACTGGAAACCCGGTGCGCATGTGCAAAAACCAGGTAGGGTCGGACTTGATAGAAATTTTAAAACTAAAATGGCTTATCCATCCACTAGCCAGCAATTTCAGAGCCCCCACAGGGCCTGAGCTAGACTAGTGGGCTAGGAAAATGAGCCAGGAGCCATCCCTGCCCTCCAGGAGCTCACACCTCGGACGGGAAGTGGTTGGAGAATGGAAAAGGGTCAAAGACAACCAAGGCATGCCTGAGCTGTGGCCAGGGCTGGGGATGTGATGTGCGGGGCAGATCTCTACCCTAACCCGCCTGTCTGTGCCCTGGGACTGCCATCCACTCTCCCCACTGCCTCGGCCTCGGCCTCACTGTGGCCTCTCCAACTGAGACAACCTCTCCTGTATCTTTACATCCTTTCTGACTGAGGGTGACATGGGGCCCAGCTGGGCGGGGAGCCAGACAAGTCATCGTAATGGTGAGCAAAATGCAATTGTTGATGATGCAGAAGGCCCTTCAGAGCATTGTGGTGTGACTAGGTCTCCATGACAACACTGAGGGCCTCATGTTCGGATATTCAGGAAAGTCGAGTGGGAGGTGGTCTGGTTAACGGAGGCCAGGGAACATGGGGGTCTCTGGTGGCAGCAGTTGAATCATGGATCCATGAAGGACACTCCTAACTTCTGGAAGCTCAACACCTTTTCAGACTTGAGTCCTACATTGAGCTATGGTCTGAGGGCTGGAGATCCTGGCCGCTTTCTCACTTTCTGGTTCTCTGACCCGGAAGGAATCACTTATTCTCAATAAGCTCCCTGGACCATAAATTGGGGATGACCCATGCCCTCCCAACTCACGGGCTATTGTAAGGATCAAATGAGACTTCTGTAAAGTGCCTTGTCCACCATAAAGTGAATGTACAGATGTGGCTGCTATCACCCCATCATAGGGTTGAGGAGAACGTGGCCTGTGGAGTCCACAAGATCTTGTTTTCACAGTGGGGCTGGTGGGATAAAATGTCAACCATAATTAAAATGTGCACATCCGTGTCATTAGGGCAGTGGATGCTGCAGGACAAAAAACATTAATTTAAACCAACTGGGTTCAAATCCTGTCTACTACACTTTTGCCACGTGATCCTGGACAAATCAGTTACTCCTCGTCTGTGACGTGGGGCTAATGAGCCATGCTTTGGGGGCTTGCTGTGAATGTGAAATGAGCTATCGTTTGAAAGCCCTTTACTGCACACAGAGAAGGTGCTTAATAGATGCTGACGGTTGTTGCTGCCCTCCTCCCATCCTAGCAGGGCTGCTGTTTGTCTAAATCGCCCTCCTCTCCTCTCTGTGCCAGCAGGTCCGGCCTCTGTTTCCCTGTGAGGAGCAGCCGCGGCCCACCGAGATGTCCCGGCACCACAGCCGCTTTGAAAGAGATTACCGGGTGGGCTGGGACCGCCGCGAGTGGAGTGCCAACGGGACGCATGGGACCACCAGCATCTGCAGTGCCACCGCCGGGGCTGGAGGCGGCACAGCCAGCAGCCTCAGCGCCCGGCCCGGCCTCCTGCCACTGCCTGTGGTGCCCTCCCGGCTGCCCACGCCCGCCACGGCCCCCGTTCCCTGCACTACCGGCAGCGGCGAGGCCATCACCAGCCTCGTGGCCAGCTCTGCCTCCGCCGTCACCACCAAGGTAAGACCTAGCATCCTCTCCAAGCAGAAGCCGGGCAGAGGGGGCTTCCCCTGCAGGCCAGGCGAGCTCTGCAGGCTTACAGTCTATGTGCAGAATGCTGCATTCTCTGGAGTCGTGGCGCCCCTGGAGCTGGTCTGGGCAAGTGTTTGAGTTAAAGTTAACATGGTTTTATTTTCCATAAAGTCTCTGTGACTAACATGAAGGAAGACAAGCAGGTGCTGAGGCCACTCATCGTCCTCTGCTGTGTTGATTAAATGCTATTTAATGGTTGGAATAACAGTGAGAGTCCCAGTTGGCCACACAGGTTCCCTAAATAGGTGAATTTAGACCATGCAAGCTCCCCCTGGGGCACCAGTGATTTGGGTTTGCAGGAAGATGCTGACCAGCAATAAGTCGGTCATAAATAAATGGTCATGAGGGTTCTGCTTATTAAGCATGTGCTGAGAGTTCCCACATCCAGTGTCCCCTCCAAGCCTCAGACAACCCTGTGAGATCAGTACTTTGTCATCCCCACCTTAGAGTTGAGGGTGCTGAGAGAGCTGACCCGGGGTTGGACCATCCTTGGGGACCTAGGCCTGGCACCCAGCAGTCACCCCGGAGCGTTAGCTCCCCCTCAATCCCTCCCTTCTGGAGGGAGCGGCTCCAGCCTCCTGAACCACAGCAGAGACCAGCCTGCGTTGCCAAGATGCGGAAATGAAAATGTCCCCAGGCTCTTTCCTGGCTCCTGCCTGAGTTGGTGCCCCTCATTCTGCTCAGAGCCCCATGGGCAGCCGGAGCCCTCGAGGGCCGTGGCTGGGCCGGTGGCAGGAAGCCTATTCTGCGCCATCCTGGCCCCTTCGCTGGTCAGGGGCTCTGCAGACGCCGTCGCCGCTGCCAGCCGTTCCAAGCCGCCTCCCCGAGCCTCGCGGGGCGGCGGGGCGCGCGCGGCTGGCCTTTTCTTTCCTGCTTTCATAAAAGTTGCCGGAGAAGTTCAAGGCGGGGAGCCCCGGCCCAGGCCATTGTGAGGTGGCTGTGGCGTTGGAAAGCTGCACTCCAGGTGTGCCACGCCTTTGTCTCCGTGATTTTCAAAACCCCCTTTCAGCCCTGCTTCCCGTTAATGACGGAGCGCTGCCGGGCGGCCCACGAGGCCGAGACAATGGAGCGATTGGAGGCCAGCTCGGAGCCCACTGACATCTTGCTGCAGTGCCTTATTGATTTCATTTTCCTGTTATGAAAACACCGCCCCACTGAGGTGGGGAGGGAAGGAATGCTGGACGGGGGAGGGGAGACCGCGGATTATTCTGGCATGACACCCCCAGACCAGCCACACACATTCCTCCCTTGGGCGCCAGCCCCCAGGACTGCTCTGATGCAGTGACCTCTGCCCAGTGGAGCCGGCAGGCTGCCCCGCTGGCCACATCTGGCAGGAACTTGGCAAGCCCAGCTGTTGGCCATCTGGAGAATGGCAGCTTCTGGAGCTGACTGCTGGGGGCTCCAGGTGGGAGACAGAAACTGGACCTGGGAGCCCACCTGATGGTTTCCTCCCCCTCGGTGATAGAAGCCTTTTTAGGGAGGCTGTTGGGCTGTGCCTCTGGGCAGGGGTTTGGGCTCTGCCAGGCGGGGACTGCCAGAGGAGACTGGGAGGTGAGGGCTCCTCCTTGGGGCTGCCCTGCCCGCACAGCTCCTGCTTTGCTCCCAGGAAGCTCCATATTCACCATCCCTTACTAGCCAGGCCCCAAACCACAGTACATGGGAGGGAAGGAACCCAGGCTCAGACGGAAAACAACAGCTGGGCAAGGACTGCGCTGGGTGGCTGGGAGGCAGAGGGGCCGCCGAAAGTTCATGCCTATGAGGACAGTCAGCTCCTTGGCACAGCTCCCCTCTGTAACCATCTCCAGTCCAGTTTCATACCTGCAGGGGCTTGTCCAAGAAAACACAGGTGCCTGATTACACCCTGGAATCTTCAGCGTGCTTGGGACAACGGGGTGTGGCGAGGGGCGGGGGGAGGGGGGGACGGACATGCAGCTGCAGCAGCTTCTGCCCAGGAGTCTGTCACTGAATTTGGGCCGTGGTGCCTTTCTACCGTCTTGGCCTAGTGGCTGCCCCCTAGACACCTATCCCGCAGCCTGTCTGTCTAACCCCATGCCAGTACCACATCAGTTGACAGGCAGGCCCGAACTGAGGCTTCTGTGGTTTCCCCGGTCAACAAGCTGTGTCTTTACTGAGCAGCCAAGGGCTGGCTCAGGCCCTCAGGGAGCTCACAGCCCGGGATATAACAAATCTGTGGCCTGGACAGAGTGACCCAATGACCCAAGAATGTGTCTCTCATTGAGGTTATTGGCAGAGGCAGCTTAGTGGAGCAGATAAAGACAGACATGGAACCAGACTGCCTGGATTTGAATTCCTCTCTCTCTCTTGCTTCCTGAGCAATCCTGGACAAGTTACCTAATCTCTCTGGGCCTCACTTCTGTAAAATGGGAAAAGGTGGTAGTAACTGCCTGCCAGCATTGTTGTGAGGATTGTGTGAGTTAAAACACATGGCAAGTGCTGAAAGCAGAGCTGAACCTGGCACACGGTAGGTCCTATATAGGTGCTATATAGGTCCTCACCACTGTCACCGTCACCCAGGTGAGGTCTATGGGACAAGGCCATGCCCCTGTAAGGAAAAGTGATCGTTTCTAGCCTCAACAAGAGAAAAAGATCAGTCTTCAGATAAAAAACAAGAGCAGGGGGGAAAAGGAAATTGTGTTTCTGAGTGGTTGGGGCTCAAGTTGGCCTTGTGACATGGAGGCACGACATGACATGGCAGCAAGAGGGGCCGGAGGGAAGAGGGCATCTAGTGGACCCAAAACGGAAACTGAGTCAGCACCACCTACTAAGCAGATGGTTGAGGGAAGGGATTACACAGCTTTCTGCAGCCATGGGGCCCTTGCCTCCTGGGAAAGCCCAAGTGTGGACAGAGCCAAGCCCCGACCCCGCCGGGAGGTGGGCAGGAGGGAGCTACATAGAGGCCAGGAACAGAGCTGTGTGTTCTTGCCTCCCCAGAGTGTGGTAAAGGCTGCTTGGACGTATTGGCCTGGCTTCCTCGGTGAAGGGTCTAGGCCATGTGTGGGCCAGGGCCTCCCCTGAGGACTCAGGTAAAGGTCCCCAAGAAGGTGGCTCTTGGGAACAAGTGTCAACACTGTCAGACCTTAGCATCCCCCTGGGCTGGGCATGGAGCAGGGTGAGTGTCACATGCTCTGGGGGCTGTGGGCAGCCACAGGCCTCCCACGCCATCACCACCAACATAGAGACGGCCGGCCCCTCCACCTCGCCTCCCCCTGCCCTGGTCACCAGCTCCTTCGCTGTTCTGGGGCTGCTTCTGCCAAGCCATGGGGGACAGTCCCAGCTCTCCGGGGCAGAAAAAGCTGGCTGTGCTCCCAGCGGCTGGTTCACAAGGTGACGACAATTATTTCTGTCACTGCTGCCTTCAGGCCCGAGTTGATTTTTCTGTTTCTTCATTTTCCTGTGGCCTGAGGATTTCTTGCAGGTTTTTGATGAAAGGCCAAGTGGACAAGCACAGATTCCTGGGCCACTGAGGTGCGAGGAGGACCTGGCCAGATCACACACACCCACACACACACACACCCACACACACACACACCCACACACACACACACACACACGTTGTGAGACCAATCATCTGCTTCCTTGGGGCCTGGATCAGCTCTCGAACCTCTGGGACAAAAGTCCCCAGAGCTCATGAAGAGCAGTGACCACGCCTGCAGCCCCCATTTTGCAGGTCAGAAGGGTGCGGCCCGGAGGACACCACACTGCTGAGGTCACCTGGAGAGTGAGAAACAGAGCCGGACCTGGGCTGGAAACTTTCCCGGCCAGCTGCCTGGCATGGTGTCTTCAGCAGGGTAACCATTATTGCAGCGCTGGGACGGGAGCTTCTCCCATCCTCTCACCCACCTACCCGAGAGCAAACACCGAATTTCAATGGGCATATTTCCCTCTTGTGTCGTAGGTGGGAAAACTTAGGCCAAAGATTCTGTTGACTCTCCATTGAACAGCTGGTGAGAGCGTCAAGCTCTCAAAGAAGAAATGGGTGGGTTTGAATCCCACCTCTGCCACTTAGGAGCTGCGTAGGTCTCTGAGCCTCAGTTTCTTTGTCTATCAAATGGGAATAACTATAGTATCTTCCTCCTGGAGACGTTGTGAGGGTTGTTTAAATTAATATGTAAGGAAAGCCTTTAAAGAGTCCCTTCCACTTGTTAAAGACTCAATAAAAGTTAAATTTAAAAAGTTAAATCTGAGATTGGGTCGGGCCAAGTACCATACATTTGGGGAGAAACCAGTCCTCCTGGAGGTTGGTGCTGGTGGGCTGAGGGGAGGCTCCCGGGACGGTCCCCTCCCCTGATGGATGTGGCACAAAGCGAAGCTGAGAGCCAGGACGGTGCCCCATTCCTGGCCCACACTGGCACTCCGGGCTCCAGGCAGTCAAGGCCCCGGGAGGGTGGTTGAGAAGCAGAAGCGTGACCGGGTGGCCAGGCCTGTTTGTGAGATGGAAGGAGGCACCGCTGCCCCAGAGTTGCTGCTGCATGAAATTTAAATTATTCTCAGCAAACCTGCTTGACAGATGAAACAGAAAAGGGACGGCTTCATAAAATGCAATTTTGTTCTTGAAAGAATGGACTTTGCAGAATCCTCGCTGATGTCTGTGAAATGTATTGGGGGCTTTTTCTCCTTGTGGTCCGGAGCAGTCAGGCTGAAACATTCCCATCGTTCCTCGGAACTAAGCCCTCGAAAATAAGTCTGGGCTGGGGAGAGAGAAGCTTAGCTGGTGTCAGAGGCCCAGGGAAAATGGAAAGGGGCCGTGAAATCTGCAGGCTCCATTTTCAGAGCACCAAACACCCAGATTTTTGACATTTGTGAGCAATTTGGGCTTTCAGGGTGGATATTTCCCATCAGAGAGATGACCCCAGAGACGACGTCTTCCTCACACCCCCTGAGTTCTCTAGAGAAATGCTTCCCTTTGGGGAGATGATCGGGGATTTCTGTGGGGAATCACGTGAATGACTGCAAGGCCCCGCGTGGTGGGCTCCTCCTCTCACGTGGGTCTAGGGCTCCGTGAATGGATGAAGGATGCTTTCGCACAGTTAGAGACTGAGAAGCAGACCTCCCTTTCCTCTTAAATTCACAATGAAAATCAAAGGCTGCTGAGTGGGCTCGGTTGGCAGAATCGCTCAAGCCCCTTTTGTGGTGAATTTCCAGACTGTGCATGATTTTATCCAGAAGACAGTTTCTGGCTCCATGAATGAGAATTTGTGATTTCCTTCATGATAAATTATGCCGCACTGATCATGCATTGTGAGGCAACTTGTGAGTGTTCGTACTAAGCTAATGGGTTTTGTCTGCACTTGAAGTTGCAGCCACAGTTCGGATTGTATCTTCATTGACTTAAAACCCAGCTGTCATTCATGAAGTTTGTACAAAGTTGAAAGATGTCATGATTTCCAAAGCACCCATTTCAAAGCCAAAAGTTTGGGGAGGATAGGCCTGAGTGCCTCAAACTTAACTTTCTGATTAAGGAGGCAAAAAGAGGGGAGAAGATTGTGTATTTTCCCATGTTTGTAAGGGATGAGACATTGTCTAGATTCCAAAGGAAAGTTGTCAGAAGATATCGTTGACTGGAGCCAGATGTGTGTATAAGTTAGATTTACTGCATAACAATCATCCCAAAACTTAGTGAACTTAAAACCGTCGCAGTTCTGTGGGTTGTCTGTCACTTCTGGTCTGGGCTGGCTCGGCTGATCTCTGCTGGGCTCTCTTATTTGTCTGTGGTCAGCTGCGTGTTGGCTAGTGGCTCGTGACTGGTGGCTGTTCTGGGATGGCCTCACTCACACATCTGTGCTAGCGAGCTGTCGGCCAGGGCGTCTCAGTTCTCTGTGTGCCCTGTCATCCTCCACTAGGCCAGCTCAGGCTCATTCACATGGTGATCTCAGGCTTCCAAAAACAGCAAGAGAGCAAGGCTTTGCACACAAGTATGTTTCTAACTTCTGTTTGAGGCATATTTGCAAAAATCTTATTAGCCAAAGCAGTCACGTGGCCAAGCCACATTCAAAGAGTGGGCAAACAGACACTGCCTCTTGCTGGAAGGGGCTACAACACCACATTACAAAGGGGCAGGCATGGAAGGGCAGGAAATATTTATTTGTGTCATTTTTGCAACACAGTCATACATCATGTAGCAATGTTTCTGTCAACAATAGACTGCATACATGATGGTGCTCCCATAAGATTAGTATCATATAGCCTAGGTGTGTAGTAGGCTATACCATCTAGGTATGTGTAAGTATATTCTATGATGCTCGCACAATGATGAAATCACCTAACACAGCATTTCTCAGATATCCCCGTCATTAAGCAACGCATGACTGTATAGCCCCATGTTTCCAGCACACTTCCTTAAACACAGTTACTCTCCCTCTAGCTTCCGGCCAAGGCTCACAGGCCTCAGGTAGAAAGGATAGGATCAATCCATTACTCCCCTCTACATGGCCTGGTGTAGGGAATCAATATGGAGCACACATGACCTAGACACACCTGGGTTACACCCATCCCATCCATGCCAAGAGTTCCCTAGTGAGGTCTGAAGGAAGGCACCCAGCAAGGATTGCATTGCCAGGGAGAAGGCGGTGCAGCTGGCCCCCAGGGAACCTCACGTGGGACACGTACCTTGAAAATCCACCCATGGCCAGGATTTGGACCTCAGTCGTGAAGGCTCCAACACTTGATCATGTCAGTGCCCCAGAACTGGTAGGGTTGGGACACTGCTTTTCCCAGGACAGTCACAAGGACAGATGCTAACCTACTGATTCAGAATTTAAAAATCCATCGCAAGGAGACCACCTTCATGGATTTTTGTTTGTTTGTTTTTTGAGGAAGATTAGCCCTGAGCTAACATCTGTGCCCATCTTCCTCTACTTTATATGTGGGACGCCTGTCACAGCATGGCTTGATAAGCGGTGCATAGGTCCACATCCAGGATCCGAACCAGTGAACCCCAGGCCAGGCCCTGAAGTGGAGCACGCAAACTTAAGAGCTACGCCACTGAGCCAGCCCCAACCTTCGTGGATTTTGACCAGTGGATTTCTCCCTTTGAAATCCACATACGACAACGAATTCTGACCAGAAGACTTTCTGATGTGCCTGAAATTTCCTCTTCCTGAAATCAGGAAGGGAGCCAGTTATGTGATGCAAATGCTCAGTAGGCCCGCACCGGACAGCCTGATGGCTGTTTCTCCCTGATAGGCTGAATCCCATGCAGTTCCCAAAAAGCCCTTGGAAGGGCCTCTTCTTAAATTAAATTAGGTTTTCTGCAAACAGCATCACTCGAGATGAACATAAATCTACTTCTTATTCACTTTTAATGGTTTTCCCTGTTTCACTTAATTACTCGTGTTGCAATTAAACAATTTTTTTCATTGCAAAAGGACAGTATTTTAGCTACATTATGGGTTAAGTAGGCTTTGGAGAACTAACCTGGGAATCTCATCACCATTTATAACTGTTTTTTATAGAGAAAGTATGTTCCAAAATCTAAACAGCCAGATTACAAATGAACTTTCAGAACCCAACCCATTTGTTAACTGGGAACTGTCTGTAATGCTAAAAATAACTCAGGGAAATAAACATAAAAAGGAGCGCTTAATGCCCCTCTGTATCATTTGTTCACCATCAGCATTTACCAATTTAGTTTAATTTCAGGGAAGAGAATTTCTTCCAAACCTAGACTGACCCTGTGCCCGTTTTACTCACTTTCATGGCACAGGCAACCAAATTGGCTTGAGTCCTCCTAAAGCATACTGTCCCCAAGAAGAGTCTGTGGGGTCCCTGCAGAGCTCGGCTGATGTAACCTCGCAGATTATCAATCAGTTTCAAGGCTCCATTCGCTGCCCTAAAATGAAGGCTTTGGAGAACTCTATGCGCTGCTCCAGCTGCAGTCGCAACTAGTTGTGGCATATTCATTTGCGTTGCGAATTTGCCTCTCCAGAACCCGTAGGCAAGAAACCTCATTTTCCTCTGGTAAATAAAGGGCCCTGAGAACACAGCAGAGCATCAGTCTGCACGCGGAGACTGCTGCTGCCCGCCTCTCATGTTGATGGGGTGGGAGTCCTGCCTTCCAGCCTCCCCTCTCCTGCTTCACGGAGGAGATGGGTGAATGCTTTGGACCCTCTGGCACCATGAAAGGAGTCCTTGGAGCTGGGGATGGAGCAGGGTGCCTGCCGCCATCACAGAAGGCCAGTCATCAGTATCTCCCTCCCGTGACTTAAACTGCTGGCTGCCACAGTCCCTTACAGGAAAGACTCTTCTGTCCCCACACAGGGCCCTTGCTCGCTAGACCTGCTCCCAATGCCCAGGCTACTGGGCGAAGCTTGCTGTTGTTCCCGGCTCCCCTAACCGCTCCCCACCACATCCCCACCAGCTCCTGGGCTGCAGAAAGTAGCAGTCCCTGCCTTCCCCAGAGGAACTGTGGGTGATGGAGGGGGTCACTCACATTCCACATCCTTTGGTTTCATTCAGCCCTAGAGATGGGGAATCAAAGCCCGCCATACTCCCCTTGGCTAAGAGGTCGAGGAAGACGGGAGGTGGGGGGGATTTGGAAGGATCCCAGTCACTCATCCTTTCAGATTTGACTTCTTTATTTTGAAAATGTGAATTTGAATGACTGAGAGTCACCTGGGGCAGAAAGGGCAAACCCACGAGCCCAGCTTCATGGATGGCCAGGTCCGTCAGGAGCATCCTAGGTCGGTTCTGCCTTGAGGTTACCCTGGGGAAGCTTCTCTGGCAGGACAGAGACCCTCTGAGCACAGGCTAGCCTCTCTCCAGATTAAAAGAAACCCAACGCAGCACCAGACTGGCAGTGAACATGATCCAGATTCTTGACCTACTACTTAAAGAATTCCTTTTTCAGGTTAGAAGAGACCCTAAAGCTGGTGGGTTCAGGGGGAGGTGGAATGGCCACGCCTGCAGGGGAGTCAGGCAGCTCTCTCTTTGGGGGTGCAGAAGCTGGAGAACCACACCGGGCCTGACAAAGTTCCCTTCGAGGTCTGCAGAGGGTGTTGCTGGCCGTCTATTCAACGTCCATTTTCCCTCCCTCTTCCTTCCTAACAGAATCTCAGTTCTGTTCAGGGATCACAAGCTTTGGGGAAAGCGAACCCTAACCCTCATTGGGATTATGATAATGCTAAACCAAGCATGATAATCCCCTCCCCTTCACCCATCATTGCTTTAGGAAGGGTCCTATGACCCAATTCTGGCCACTGGAACATGAGGGTAATCCTATCTGGGGGCTCTTGGGAAAGGCTTTTTTTCCTTTTAAGAAAGAATCACAAGAAAAAAGTAATCTTTCTTCCTCTGGACATTGTCATGTCTGGATGTGATGGCTTGAACTGCTATAACCATCATGCTACAAGCCTGAGGATGAAGCTAAGACATGAGGAATAGGGGGAAAAAAAACAAGAGAATTCCAGAAATAAGGCAGCAGAGCCCTAATGCTGTGTCCCTTCCTGCCTCTGGGCTTCTTGTTCCGTGAGCTAATACATTCCCTGGTTGTGTAAAAAGATAAATAAACAAAACACAACTGTCTCGATTGCATGGATGGCTCTCTAGCAACAGCATGGATGCCTTCCTCCATCTCCCAGACCTCACCTGGCAGACTGGTTTGCTAAACACAGCTGCTGTGACCTTTGTGAGTATCTTCTACCTGTTATTCATTCATTTCAGCACTCGCTGCTGTGTACAGGGCTTGTGCTATCTGTTGCTTCCCTAAATGCCAACACCGGAGCATAGCTTACTGACATCACACTCCTGTGGGGCCTTGTTTCTGTCTGAGACAAATCCACCCACACACTGGGTGCCTGAGCCATGGAGTCACTGGGGAGCCTCACCCCTACCACCCACTTCAGCCACAATTCCCCAAACATAAGAGGAGTTTTCAGGCCCCAGGGCCTTTGCACTTGCCATTCGCGCCTGCTAGAATCTTCATTCCCTGTGTTTCCCAGACAGAAATACTCCTGTTCATCCTACAACTGACAGCTTAAATGTGACTGCCTCTTTGATGGAAAAACAATCATGATTATTTCTCTTGTTCCCATAACACTTTTGTTTACATCCCTATATAATATCTATAATATCTGTAATATATGGTACTTATCTATTTATTCATTTGCCTCCTTACTAGGCAGTGAACTCCATAGGGATACGATCCATGGGTGCCCAGCATTTGAGGTTCTCAATAAGTGTTAGGGGATGGAATGAAAGAATTTATGCATAGGAATATTTATTCATTTATTTAGCCCCTCTTGTACAGATAGGGAGGATGAATGCCTTTGACATCATCTCTACCTACATAGTGGATCAGCCTTTAAAAAAATGAGTAATTTCGGTGGCTGCACATGGGGAGGATGACGAAGACAGGACCCACGTGGTGAGCTGGAGCAGAGCTTCCATGGGCTTGCTGATGGGCCCTGTGTCGAGATAATGAAGCCAGGATGGCAGTGTGGATTTCACACGTCGAGGCCCTCGTCTTAGGGCCTGCGCTCCTCCCCTCTCTCCCAAAGCATTTGGACTCACGGGATCACAGTCTTTCCTCTCAAATATTAGTATTTCCTCGGGATTTTTCTCCTGTTTGCCTGTAATTCTTGCTGCCTTTTGCATTTGGTTATTTTGTTTCAGGCACTCATGTAGTAATTACTTTGTTCCAGGCACTGTTCTAAGCACCCTCCCAACATTAACTTTTAAAATCCTCATCATAGCCCTCTGAGGTCATTATTATTACCACCCCCTTAGAGATGAGAAAGAGAGGGTGACTCGCCCACGATCGCTCAGCAGGACGGGAGTCATCTCTAGGCCGTCTAGCTCCAGGGCCAAGCATGTAGCTCTGAATAGGCCCCACCCAGTGAAATTTGTTGAATGAGTAACTGGGCTGGACACCTTTCCGTTAACATCTTTCCCCAATGCTAGTGGCATCTCCTAAAGAGAGAGCTGCAGGCTCCCCACTGAAGCAGTTTTGCTCATTGGTGGTTTGAAACAGCCACGATGTCAGGACCAAAGTGTGTAGAGGATTCCGTGGTCCAGCCCCACATTTCCTAGATGCCCCACTGCATTTCTGTCCGTGTTCTTTCTGATCTGGCAACCTTTTTTCTTTAACAGCCAAACCATATGGTTAGTGTAGACTCTGCTCAGATGCCGGATCTTGGGGACCATTGAGGCTTTGAGGCCACAGCCTCTCTCTCTTTCTCAGGGTTTCTTGTTTTGGTCCAAGATGTAGTGCGTGGATGGTGTCTACTTTAGTGGCTGCTTGCAGACTGCTTTGGTTTGCTCCATTCCAGAGGGGCAGTCTAGGCCATCAAAACTGCCCCCAGGTATTGCCAGGGTGGGCTTGGAGCAATGCCCAAGCTCAAGGGAGCGGCTCCCTCCTGTTGGTCTCAGTCGTTCTGGTGGATTTAAACCTGGGCTGGGGAGTGGAGATGCCACAGAATCATGGGCTGGCCGTTGACATCGGACAGGATAGGAGCAGCCATGACTCACCACTGCCTTCTCTGTAAGCTCAGCTCTGCTCTGGGGGAACAGGGAGAAGAAAGAAAGGTTGCTGTGTGTTATGGATTTGTCTTCAGCCCCCTCCTACTAGGGAGCAGTCCTCCCCAGAATGTGGGGAAAGGCCGCATTTGAGGAGGCTGCCGCGGGTGGGAGCGAAGCCCGAGGTTCAGCTCAGGAGATGGGGTTCAAGGCCCGTGTCCTCACTTCACCGGCTGAGCAACCTCAACACAAGACACTTAAGCTCTCTGAGACTCGGTTTCCTGACCTGTAACCCGGTACCACAAGGCCTACTTCAGTGGGTTGTTGTGAGGTCTACATGAAATAGCAAGGCAAAAGCCCTTTATGAAAATAAATGCCCTAATTCATAGACACAGAAAGTGGATGCAAGGTTACCAGGGGCTGGAGTAGAGGGGTGGGGGATGGGGAGTTATTGTTTAATGGGTACAGTTTTTGTTTGGGGTGAAGAAAATGTTTTGAAAGTAGACAATGGTGATGGTTGTGCGACATTGTGAATGTAATGAAGGCCACTGAACTGTACATTTAAAAACGGTGAAAATAGCAGATTTTGTGTCATATATATTTTACCACAATAAAAAAGAAATAAACGCCCCTTCATCGGAAGAGAGAGGGGAAATATCTGTGTAAATTCGGGGAGAGCTGACGTACCAAATAATTTCCTTTCTTAAGAGAAATGGGGGTGCCAATCACAGTGGCCAGAATGGAAGCCAGTCAAATGACAGCCCTTAATGCAGACCCACGTGGGCTTGATTGAAATGTGGGGAAGAACTGAGGAATGGGCGGGAGGGCGGCCCAGCCCCCAGGAGGGACGTGGAGGTAATGGTGAAGTTGATGTCACTGAGGAGTGCCCCCCGTGACTGACAAGGGAGCCTGCCTGACTGTCTGAGGAGGAGGCCAGCTCTCCCACTCGCTCCTCTCCCACCCGTAAGGCTCTGGGGTGCTGGGCAGCGAGGTTGCTGCCAATGAGTGGGAAGTCCTAGCCCTTGAGAAGGAGGGTCCTGGGGGATGCTAGAGCCATCGCTGGGCATGTTTGTGCTCATTTTCTCTAGCACCCCCTAGAGCTGGGGCTGTGAGTGAAGGCTCAGCTGTGCTGTGTTCAGCAGGGACTATAAACCTCACCAGCAGCAAGTGTACTTTCCAAGTTAGCATCGTGGAGCCCTGGCACAAGTGTGCACTTCAACCCTGTGCACTCAGAAGCCATCCGAGGAAGCATCTAAGGACAGCCAGCCAGCCAGTACCCTAGATGTGTCCTTGAGGTGGCCACTACCGCCATCGTCATCATCACCGTTGCTAATGTTCATTGAGTGCTCACTCTGAGCCAGCCAGGGTTCCAAGTGTGTTTGCCGTGTTAACCCACTGAATCCCACGACGACTGCGTGAGGCAAGGCTGTGATCCTCCTCATTATCTAACCTCGGGGAGTTACACAATGTCCAGGCTTATGCCACCAGCACAGGGCCGTCCAGCTTACTACCTCCTCATGATGCTGCTATAGTGTGGAGATTACACTCGCTGTGTAATGTGGGGCGGGAACAGCCCATGCTCTGAAGGTGACTGTGATCCTGAGAAGAGAGCCATGGAGGAGGAAAGACTCGTGCCACCGCAGCTCACCCGACTGAGCTCCAGGCCTTGTCCACCCACTGCCCAGCGCGGGAGCCTCCACCCCAGCCAGGAGCGGACAGACTCCACCCTGCCATCGCCTCGTACGTCAGGAATATGCTGAGGGTGTGATTTTTTTCTCCCACAATATTAGGCTGAGGAGAGGATATTGGGCAAATATATTGTATCCATAATTCATATTAATGGGAATTCAATAGTGGCAACTTGTCATCTGCTGAGATTAGAAGGGAATATTGTGAATATCGTGTTATAAAGGCATTAAGAAGGCGTTATGAATTAGATTCCATTGCATCACATCGTGTTCCTTGTAAATAATTGAGGAAGAAACTGGTGCTCGGAATTTGGGATTACCCATTTTTGAGATCCCAGCAAATCCCTCACCACGCTGATGGGGCCCCATTGATCTGACAGCTCGCACGGCTACAGGGAAAGCCTGCACCGGGCAGATCCAGAGGCTCCCTAAGATGAGCGTTGCACTTCCCAAAAGACTGTCCCTCCCAGCAGAAATTAGTAACTGCCGCATCCAGCGCTGGACTCTGGGTTTTTCTAGCAAAATCTTCCCAAGTCCAGGTATCCCATGGCCCTTGCCTCTAGTCCCTGGAAAGCTGGCTTCACAGCCGGGGCCCAGGTGGGCTCTGGTGGCATCACTGAGTCAGCAGCAGCCTTCCCACCACTACTCACGCCTGCCTCGGGCTCCCTCGTGGCTAAGACCTGAGCGCCTACACAATTGGTGGTTAGGCAGCCGGTCGAGCAGCAGCAGCTTCAGCGCTGATGGAACACACCCTGGCCGGCTGCCACCCAGCTCCAGTGGGCTTCTTGGTGCTACTCTGCCATCCTGCAGGATCCATCACTTGCTGGCTGTGCCTCCCCTTAGCCTAGACCCCTGATGTCTGGGCACGGCCCTGTGAAAGATAAACAGGGCTTCCTGGCTGGGGCCAGGGTCTATCTTTTGTTATCAAAGCCAAGAGCTTGGCTCAGGGCAGAGGAGTGGCTGCCCCCAAGGAAAATCTTCGAGGAGAGTGGGGAGGAAGCACCGAGCCTTTGTCCATGTGCAGAGCTGGGCAGAGCAGGTGGACGCTCATCCTGTGTCTCTGGCCTTGACCGTTCAGAAGCCCCTCTGTAGCCGACCCCGTCTAGGGACTCCGGGGGCGGAAGAAATTCCTGTGACCATCGTCAACTTTGTAGGCAGTTCTGAAGCAGCTGGTCATTGGTAAATGAATGAGTCCCCTTTGTCATTAGAGGTGTTGATTCAGGATTTCAAATTTGACCTCTGTTGGATGGCATGCCTGGGGGTGACCAGAGAGCGGAGGAGGGGCTGGGGATTGAGAGGCAGTGAGGGCCAAAAGATGTGTTACATGGAAGGTGAAATGATCAGTTGGTTAGCCAACCACATTAATCAGTCCTAGCTGGGATGCCCGATATACAAGCACACCAGATTTATAAGTACTTAACCCACCTCTTTGCCAGCACAGTGATGGGATTAGGACCCCAGACTCCAGATTCTGACTGCCAGAGTTCAAATCGTGACTTTTCTACTTTCCAGCTGTGTGACTTTTAGCAAGTTACTTACCCTCTCAGAGACTGTCTTCCTCTTCTATAAAATGGGATAATAATACCATCTATTTCTTTGGGTTGTGGCAGGAGATTAAATGAGTTAATATTGCAAGCGTCTGGTGTCTAATACACACTTTGATCAGTTATAATTATTACCAGGGCCTTCACTGTGTGGGCTTCACCTCTCTATTTCTTTGTCCCTCTAGAATGTGGGGCCTTGAGACAAAGGCCCCGTCTTCTTAGGTTTTGCATTGCTAGCACCTCACACTTGCCTGCTCTGTGCTCAGTAAATGGTGCGTCGAATTGTCTAATTGAGTTGTGGGTAGAAGAAGGTGAAGTCGTGGAAATTCACTTGCTTTACCAGAAAAGATAGCTGTGCACTTTTGAAAATCGTATTCCACTTTTCCATGGTTCTATGTTCTGTTTTCAGAGAAGCTCTGTGACTGTTTCTTGTTCTTCGTGTGGCATCTCAGTGATCGTAGTCAACAGCCCACAAATAAATTAAATCCGTGTTTGAAATGCACGGAGCTCCTCCCTGATTCAGGGGATCCCGAAGTCAGGCATTTTGAAAGCAATTACTGTGCTTCCACGGAATGAAAAACCATCTCCTGTATTTGATGATCTCCAGTCTCGACCCCGTGCCCTGAACAGTCCTGGGCTCCAACCATGTTCTGTTGGCTGGTGGTTGTGGTGATTAGCTGTGTTTTTGTTGTTGCTGTTGTTCCTTTGTTTTGTTTTTTAAACCATTTATGGCGGTCCTGTCACACCAAGAGCTTTACATGTTTCGTCTCGGTTCCTACAACACCCCCATGTGGTAAGTCTACAATGATGCGCGTTTTACACAGGAGGAAACTGAGCTTGGGAAAGCCTGGAGACCTTGCTCAGCGCTCCAGCTCTGAGAAGTGGGACTGGAACTCAGATCTTCCTTCCTTCAAAGCCCAGGCCTCCAACTCCCAATTCTTTTCCCTGGATGTCTGCCCTTAGATCTCTGCCAGGAGCTTCAGATATAAAATGGCCAGAATTAAACTCCACGTCCTCAGCCCCAAACCTCCTCCTCCGCCTGGCCTGGCTCAGGGCCGGGTCCACCCAGCTGTGTAAGCGGCCAGGACTCTCCCCTCTCCATCCCCATCCTCGCCGTCAGGTCCACCTGTGCATGCTGCTCAAGTCCATCCATTTCCCTCCATTTCCGCTTCCATCTAGAGGACAGAGATATCTTCCCCACCCATGCCCCTGCCTCCAGTCCACCCACTCCCTCCCAGCCATTCTCCCCACCACTGCAGAGCTGTTCTTGTCACATCTCTCCTTTAAAAAGAAAAAAAGGTGCAGTTATTCCAAATTTCTCTTGAAGATAAAGCAACTCAAGGCCATTGGTGATCCCACCTCCGCTCACCTCACCAAGCCTCCTTCTCACCTCTGCCCCTCCTCTGCCTCATGTCCCCCACTTCAGCCAAACAGAAGCTGCATCCCTGCCTCTGATGCAGCTGAGCCCGGCTGGAGTGCATGGGAGCCCACAGGACCATGCGAGGCAGAGCGTGAACTGGAAAGACACAGGCCTTAAAGACCGGCAGCCTTGGCTTGCATCGTTGGGAAGTTGCTTGCCCATTCTGCAGCCTCATTTTCCTCATCTGTAAAATGGGGATAAGAGCACTACTACCTTATAGGAGCTCTATCTGAATCAGGGAAATTCCAGGCAAGAAATCTAGCCCATCACTGGGCAAACAGTAAGTGCTCCGTAAATGCAGAAGATGGTGGTGACAGTATGTGAAACAGGAGTTTTGCTGTAAAGATAAATTCCTGGGGGCGGATTTTTAAAGCAGTGGACTCTCTCGTCTGGGAAAATATGAGGTATGAGCCTTTAAACAATGATGGCTCGCCGGTCCCTCCTGTGTTCTCCCGAGAGAATCAGACACCTCTTGCCTTGCAGCACAGCTTTGGGAAAACTCTGGCCTTTTACTATACGTGGCTGGTCCTCTCCTTCTGCTCCCCACCACCCCACCTGCCTTCCTTCCCAGCATTTTGCACATGGCATGGATTCTCTCTCATTTTCATTCAGCGAATGTGCATACTTCATTTACTGAGAGGTTCTCATGGCCCAGCCGGTTTGGCATGGACTTCTGTGAGGGCAGCTTCCTGATTGCAGACTAAGCCCAGAGCTCTCCCCTGCCTGGGCATCCCGTTGTGATGAAGAATATGCCGAGTCACAGGCAGTGACAGCGGATCGACCGTACACTGCAGCCACACGTGTCCAGCTCAGCACTGTGCGGCAACAGAATCACCGGGTGCTTAAGCTCTGGCGTTCGCCTTACGCGTTCAGCCTTTGAAAAACTCTCCCAAGACACAGTTACGCATTAAGCAGGTTGAGTTCTGATTACCTTAAGGGTAGCTTGTCCTCTGGCCTTCCCCATCCAAGTCCAACCTCTGGCTGCTGCCCCAGCCTCGCTTCCCCCAGACCCCACGCCAGAGTCAGGGAACCAGAGGCCTCGTCCAGAGGTCACACTGCAGCTCCAGGCTCCCACCTCCAGGGCCTCCCAACTCCAGTAGTTTGCTCATCAGGGCAGGCCCCAAAATGAGGAAGAAACATCTTTTTAGACTGGAAAAATAGGGCTGCTGCTGTTTTATGGTGGTGTGGTTTATGGTTTTCAAACATTTTAATTAGTTTCATTTTTTAATATAAATGCACCCTGATGTTTTGTGCAGGAAGGGCACAGTTCTTAAAATCTCAGAAATAGAGTAAGAGAATGACAGATTGGCTATTAAAGCGTCACACTCAGATGTGTTATTATTATTATTGTTATTTAACATTTCTAAGCGCCGACACTGAGCCAGGAGGTAGAGGGTGGAGGGTGGAGAGTAAGAGGGCCAGAGGTGCCTACCACTCAGGGTAGTGGTGCGGGGGGCTCCCCGAGGACGGGCAGTTGCTCTCTCAGCCGCCTGAGCTAGCCCTGCCCCCAGGGAACTTCTCAGGATGCCAGTCAGCCATCTGCTTTGTGGGGGGAGAACACAATGGGGGGTTGGGGGAGGGTCTAGGCTTTGTGCCCCAGCTCTGTCTATGTTCACTGTGAACTTGCTAAGACTTCTCACCCAGCCCACCCACCCAGCCCACCCAGGGAGGGGTTTGAGCTGTGTTTTAGGACAAGCCTCCTCCAAAGAAACCCATCTCTTCTTTAAAACATTTGACTCGAGAAAGAGGGGCTCCATAGACAGGATTGGACTTCCAGGGCACTCTCAGTGTAGTGGCTGAATGGCGGCACCGCCCCCCCCCCAAATATATGTCCCCACAGAACCTCCGAATGCGACCGTGTTTGGAAACAGGGTATTTGAAGATGTAATTAAGGTAGGGTTCTCGAGATGAGATCATCCTAGATGAGGGTGGGCTCCAAAGCCATTGACAAGTCTGCTTTTAAGAGCAAGGAGAGGGACACTGGACACGCAGACAGAGAAGGAGGCCATGTGAAGACAGAGATTGGAGTGATGCTGCCGTAAACCAAGGAATGCCTGGAGCCGCCAGAAGCTGGAGGAGATTAAAATAAAAGAAAAGAAGAGATTCTCTCTTAGAGCCTTCAGAGAGAGTGTGACCTCCTGATATCCTGATTTTGGACTTCTGGCCTCCAGATCTGAGAGAGGATAAACTTCTGTTGTTAAAGCCGCTAGTTTGTAGTAATTTGTTGCGGCCACGCTAGGAAACTCCCGCTCTCCGTGAAAGCTTCTCTTCCTAGTGTCTCCTTAAAGAAGGCCCACCTGCGCGGGGGCTGGTCTTTTGCAAAGGATGCTTTTGATGCTGAGTTTAATCCAGGAGCAGGATGGCCTGCTGACCTCCTGTCTGCTGAGCTGAGATGGAACATCATCACACCTTTTTCCTCGATGTCAAAAAATGTTTCCACAAGCTTTCTAATGACCACCTGCCTGCTTCCTGTAACATATGGACTCCAATTTGGAAAAATTTCAAAGGGCAGTTAAAGTGAGACGCTCCAGTCCTCCCACGTCCCTCTCACAACCTACAGCAGCGTCCCCTTGGAATCTGAAGGTGCCTGGTGCATCATTTGCATGTGCTGGTGTCCCCAAAGAGGAGTATGGATTTATGAGTGTGGGGTGAGACTTCTACTGTGGACCCCACTTAAAGGGAGGTCCTACATCGGGTCTCTTATTTAGCTGAAGTAAGAAAATAGGGATGAACAGGCTTTGCTCGTTATTCCTCTGGCAGAAGGCTCTTGATCAAACTCAGAGAGCCATTGAGGAAATTCTTTAAATCAAAAAACACAGGCCAAATAAAAGCTCCGAGCACTGAGCGCTCCCCTCTTCTCACGGACTTTAATTCAGAATAAAATTCTCTTTGCTGCCATCTCTGCTCCTACTTATCTCATTGTAATTGAAAGGAGAAAATTTTGCTGGAGCCCTGGCCTCAGCCCCTCCTCATCTTCAAAGGTCGTGCTTTGATTGTGTTATTTCTAGCAGGTCATTTTACAGAGTTACAAGACGGTGCTGGTCCCCTGATCCAAGGCGGGCCCCCCCAAACCCACATACTCACCTAGACAAACTGTCCGCTAATGTAAGCCATGGCTTCTGGGTCTATTTCAGAAGACGAGAGATGCCCAGGCAGGCTCTAGTTGGCCTAGCAGGCTGTGCTGTGTCTTTTCCCCAGCTGTTCCCGTGAGTCTGGGTATGGAATTAGATTGCAGCCCAATTGTTTACCCAGCTGTTGCTGGCAGCCTAAAACCCATACTGGAGCAGGCATCAGTGCTGCTCAAAGGAAATTTATTCTCTAACGGCTGGGGGACTGGAAGCAGAGCTGTGTACCGTGCTCCTGGAGAAAGGCACCCCCCTCCCAGATCTGCCCTCTGGGGATTAGACTGCAGAAACTCTGCGAGTAGAGAGTACGCGTTTGGGAATTAATGGTTCTGCCCAGTGGTGTTCACGCTGGTAAGTTACATCTTGGAAGTGATTTAATGACATGGGTTTAATCTCTTTGGAGGAACACATGAACCATACGAGCTAATCATGTCCCTCCAAGCCCATGGCGACACTGCAACCCCAAGCTGGCAGTGCTGGGGCAAGTCCTCAGGCCCAGAGGCTGAGCCGGGGACAGAGAAAGTCAAAGACCACACCACCTGGCATAGGAAGTGACATTCAGCCTCAAACAAGGAGGTGAAGTGGAAGACGCAGACCATGGTACCTACGGGACCCCCACAGCAAGAAGTGGCCATCCGAGTGGGCACAGTATGCGGAGGGATGCCGAGAGGACCTCAGGAAGCCAAATGAATGAATAGATTGGCTCAGCTGGGCGAGTCTGCAAGCGACTGCTCCCGAAAAACAGCGCCTTTAAAGGTCAGGGCGGTTCTTCCGAGCGCTCAGCAACATGGCAGCTGAAATCGGTATAAGAAAGGAGATAGATTACAGGAGGTGGAATCCGTTACTGAAAGATTCTTGGAGTCTAGCAACGATCGCTGCAGCTCACTGCTAACCGGAGATTTATGTGACAAGATTATCGATGGTATTAAGCACATTTAGAAGAGAGGATTATACCTACTTCTGGGTCAGGTCCGTGCCACCAGGCCCCTGTCTGGCCAGCCTGTTAACAGATGGACCGCCGGCTGCATGAAGGTGAAGCTAAATATTTGCACAGTCACGGGAAGTGGGGAGAGTCAGATGATGCGTTTAGTGCTGAGTGGCTAAGTTCAAATTCAAGGGAAGAATCTGGCTAGGAGTCTCTGCCAAATCTGAGGAAAGCTCCATTTCCACCTCCTCCCGTTCTCCTCCCCACCCCAGCAGCCTCCCCAGATCTTTGGCTTGGTGAACTCCCTCACCAAGAGGAGGCGACCCATGGGTAACTGGAAACTGGACGCTGGTGTCGGGAGACATCATCGAGGGGCGATAGAAAGGAGACTGTGCCGAGCCCACCAGCCGCCTTGCCGGAAAGGAACTTCCACACAATAGCAGACTCTTCTCAAGAGGAGGAGAAGCTCTGCAGTGGCTCTGCCACGGGAGAGAGTTTAAAATTAGACCAGGAAAAGCTCCGGAGACTCTGCTGTTGGGAGCAGTTCTCGGTGGCCTTTCAGAGGGCAGCTGTGATGCGGCTTGATGGGCTCCTTCCTCCTCTGATGGTGAAGCCCAGCCGGGAGCCGGGACTGAGCAGAGGGACAGTGAGTGGCAAGCCTCTGGGACGGCTTCACCGGCTCAGTATGCCCGCCCACCCCGCCTCCGTCTCAGGGATTGTCGAGGAACCTTTGAAGCTGGAAGCAAAGCTTCAATTGAATGTGACCTCAGAAAACGTTACTTTTTAAAAATGATGGTAAAATATACATAAGCCTATAATTCACCACTTTCAAGTGCACAATTCTACGGCGTTTAGTACATTCACAAGGTTTGTAACCATCATCACTTTCCAGTTCGAGAACATTTTCATCAGCCCAAAAGGAAACCCAGACTCATTCAGCAGTCACTCCTCATCCCCTGCACCTTGAAAGTGTTCCCTTTCTAAGTCAAGATAATAAGATGTTTGCATGGAATGTCCACTTTGCCAATCGGGGAGGAGGGAGAGGGGCCTTGTGCTTGGCTTATCCGCCCCTCCTAAGGAGGTGCGTGCCCCAGTGCCTTAGCACACTCAACACTGTATTTTAGTTGTCTAAACTCTTTCTCTTTCCCCAACGGGTGCTGCCAGTGTCTTATTCCTCTCTGTCACCTCCGCTCTAGCATAGCAGCTGGCACATAGCATGCCTCGGCCACCTTTGTTGGACGGAAGGATATAAAAACCAGTAATTCAGTAGCTGATATGCTCCTTCTTCTTATTTGGGGACATAGCTCTTTGTCCTCGAGTTGTCATACTTCTGAACCCTGCATAGAAAGAAGCAAAATCCAGAGCAGGAAGAAAAGGCCCTTCATGTTGCTGCTTCTAATTAGATGCCCTGTTAAATTGCAGCAATTTTGCTCTGTGGTTCCCTCTCAGCATGTCTAGAAGCTCTGAAGAAGCTCTTAACCAGGAAAGCCAGGAGTTCATTTTATTCTCTTCCTCCTTATTTTCTTTCGCACGCCAATTTACTTTTTTTAGCTGTTTTGCTTTTTGCCTCTGCTGTTTGTTGAGATTTGTGTATTTAACAATGCTTCTTTCAGCGAGGAGGTTAGTGTGGTGTCGTGGAATCCCCAGGGCCCCCCCACTAATCGCTTTTGATGGAGTAAGACTTGGAGAATCAATTATTTTGCCTCCAAGTCTGAAGAAATTCACTGTTCCCTTGCCCTCTTACACGGAAATAGAAGCCACGGGGAGAGCTCGGCTGGGGCCCCTCCTCTGCAGCCTCCCTGGGCCGCCCGAGGCCCCCTCCCCTCTCTGGTGGGACCTGGAACCATCAAAGGGACAGATGACGGTGTTTGGCGCCCATTTGTCACTCCATTGGAGGGAACCAGTTGCAGTGTTAACAGTCAGGCCTGGTCCCGTGTTTCATGAATATTTTAGAATGTTTGCTGGCAGAATTCTAACCGCACTGTGTCCTCCTCGGTGTACGTGTCACCCATATTCCAGAGTTTAATCAGAGCTCTAGGGGAAGGAGGCACTGCTTCTCCATTAGGCTCTTTTATTATCCTAAAACATGTCAGCTAAGCTGCTCCGTGCCCAGGGTCTAAAGTCCAGGTGGTCTCTCTCATTCTTGTGCCACGCCGAATCCTGACACACGGGCAGGGAAAGCGGCCTAGTTTTTATTAACTGAAAATTCAGGGGCTCGAGAAGGAATAGCCTGTGTTGGCCCCGTTGTAACGTTTTTCTTGCGTGTCTTCCGGCCTGTTCTTCTGTGGTGGTTTATTTCTGAAGTGCCCTCTCACCAGCCTTCCGCTCACCCCAACCCTACCTGTCTTCCGGATCCCACTGTGGGGATCCCATACCCTCCAGTGAGTCTTCACAGAAACCTCGGACAACTCGGCATGTCCGAATCCCCACCAGGCGCTGTGGGCTTGACCCGTCCCCTCCGTGGGGACCCAGTGGCAGGGCCTGCTCCTCCTCCTGGCCTCCCCACGGCCTAGCCTGGCACAAAGCTGGACACCAAGTGGGCCACGGAAGGGAGGCTGAATTGGTAAGAGGCCACATGAGGCCCGGAGCTCCCCCTTTGTCCGGTGGGAAAGCACACTGCCCACTGGGAGCAGGCCGAGGAGGCTATGTCCTGGGGCCTCAACATCCCTCACCAGCTCACCCTCTCCCACCCCTCCCACCTGCTGCCGGGCCAGAGCTCCAAGGGTGCTCCAGACCCACCCACGCCCAGGCCTCCCCTGCCTGCCTCAGCACCAGGGCCTTGGAGACTCGTGCTGCCCCCACAGGCGAGTCTGTTTTCCCTTCTATGTGGTTTTCTTCTCCACACCATGACAGTGGTGCCTCAGGGCTTCTCACTCCCCGTGATGTTTGTGATCAGTCCTGCAGAGGCTCTCAGGAACAGAGGCTGTTCTCATGGAACTGTCTTTAGGGGAGACAGAGCAATCCACTCCAACCTTTGCTAAGCGGTCACACTGACTCCCACCTTGTGAACAAAAATGAGACCGTGTATGCGGGGCATCTCCATCCCTCTGAAATGGAGAAACTCTCTGAATCCCAAATTCCTGACTGGCTTCCTTTGAAAGAGGCTCCACTTTGCACACCTTTGCCTCGCGCTGGGTGGCACACTGTTTGTGAGGCCAGTACACGCACAGACAGCGTCCGGAGCAGCCTGGGGTCTAGGGACGGGTCTGCTGAGATCCGCTTGGTGCTGGCCCAGACCCGGCCCTCAGCAGGACTCGGCCCTGGACACCTCGGGGTGAGGCCAACGTGGACCCTGGCCATGGTGGAGCCCGGGGGGCCGTCAGGATAGGCCAGCCAGCCAGCAGGTTAAACAAACAGACAGAAACACCAGAGATCCTTCAAGGGGGCACACAGCTGATGGTAGGTCCGGGGGCCACTGTCCCCGTCACCCTCAGATCTCTCATGATCCCTGAGGGACAGCGAGTAGTAGGGGGTTGGGATGTATTCAGATCTTTTAGGAATGTGGGATTTGGATCCTTCTTGCACCCAGGATTCTGATAAAAGACACACACACAACACACACTCACACCCTCACGTTCTGTTGACGTTGAGGTCTTTAAGTGCAGAGCTGGGAAAAATCCCCTCG